>NW_027278255.1:0-321132 GCF_030028105.1 Mobula birostris
GGTTACAGAGACGGAGGGATGGAGGACCCGGAGGAGATTATAGAGAGAGAGGAGTGTCGGACCCGGAGGAGATGACAGAGACGGAGGAGTGTCAGACCCGGAAGAGATTACAGAGACGGAGCAGTGTACGACCCGTCGGAGATTACAGAGACGGAGGAGTGTAGGACCAGAAGGAGATTACAGAGACGGAGGAGTGTAGAACACAGAGGAGATTACAGAGACGGAGGAGTGTACGACCCGTCGGAGATTACAGAGACGGATGAGTGTAGGACCTGGAGGAGATTACAGAGACCGGAGGAGTGTAGAACCCGGAAGAGGTTACAGAGACGGAGGGATGGAGGACCCGGAGGAGATTATAGAGAGAGAGGAGTGTCGGACCCGGAGGAGATGACAGAGACGGAGGAGTGTAGGACCCGGAAGAGATTACAGAGACGGAGGAGTGTAGGACCCGAAGGAGCTGTCAAAGAGGTAGGGGTAAAGGACCCGGTGGAGATTACAGAGACGGAGGATGGATGAGCCGCAGGAGATTACAGAGACTGAGGCGTGTAGGACCCGGAGGAGATTACAGTGAGAGAGGAGTGTCGGACCCGGAGGAAATTACAGAGACGGAGGGGATGGAGGACCCAGAGGAGATTACAGAAACTGAGGAGTGAAGAACCTGGGGGAGATTACAGAAGTTTAGGATTGTAGGACCCGTAGGAGATTACAGAGACGGATGAGTGTAGGACCTGGAGGAGATTACAGAGACGGAGGGGTGTAGAACACAGAGGAGATTACGGAGACAGAGAAGTGTAGGACCCGGAGGAGATTAAGGAGCGGAGTGATGGAGGACCCGGAGGAGATTACAGAGACTGAGGAGTGAAGGGACCTGGAGGAGATTACAGAAACGTAGGATTGTAGGACCTGTAGGAGATTTCAGAGACGGAGGAGTGTAGGATCCGGAGGAGATTACAGCGACGGAGGGATGGAGGACCCGGAGCAGATTACAGGGACAGAGGAGTGTACGACCCATCGGAGATTACAGAGACGGATGAGTGCAGGACCAGGAGGAGATTACAGAGACGGAGGAGTGTAGGACCAGGAGGAGATTACAGAGACGGAGGAGTGTAGAACACAGAGGAGATTACTGAGACGGAGAAGTGTAGGACCCGGAGGAGATTAAAGAGCCGGAGGGATGGAGGACCCGGTGGAGAATACAGAGACTGTGGAGTGTAGGAACCGGAGGACATTACATAGAAGTTACAGTGTAGGACCCGGAGTAAATTACAAAGACAGAGGGATGGCGGACCCGGAGGAGATTACAGAGATGGAGGGATGGAGGACCCGGAGGAGATTACAGAGACAGAGGGATGGCGGACCCGGAGGAGATTACAGAGATAGAGGGATGGAGGACCCGGAGGAGATTACAGAGACGGAGGAGTGTAGGACCAGGAGGACATGACAGAGACAGAGGGATGGAGGACCCGGAAGAGATTACAGAGACAGAGGAGTGCAGGACGCGGAGGAGATTACAGAGACGGAGGGATGGAGGACCCGAGCAGAATACAGAGACGGAGGAGTGTAGGAACCGGAGGAGATTACAGAGACGGAGGAGTGTAGGACCCGCAGGGGATTACAGAGACTGAGGCGTGTAGGACCCGGAGGAGATTACAGAGACGGAGGGATGGAGGACCCGGAGGAGATTACAGAGACGGAGGAGTGTAGGACCCGGAGGACATTACGCCGACGGAGGAGTGTAGGACCCGGAGGAGATTACAGAGATGGAGAATTGTAGGAACCGGAGGAGATTACAGAGACGGAGGAGTGTAGGACCCGGAGGAGCTGAGAAAGACGGAGGTGTGTAGGACCCGGTGGAGATTACAGAGACGGAGGGGTGTAGGACCCGGAGGAGATTACAGAGACTGACGGATGGAGGACCCGTAGGAGATTACGGAGACGGAGGAGTGTAGGACCCGTAGGAGATTACAGAGATGGAGGGATGGAGGACCCGGAGGAGATTACAGAGACGGAGGAGTGTAGAACCCGGAGGAGGTTACAAAGACGGAAGGATGGAGGACCCGGAGGAGATAACAGAGACGGAGCAGTGTAGGACCTGGAAGAGATTACAGAGACGGAAGGGTGTACGAACAAAAGGAGATTACAGAGACGGAGGAGTATAGGACACACAGGAGATTACAGAGACTGAGGCGTGTAGGACACGGAGGAGATTACAGAGACGGAGGAGTGTAGGACCTGGAGGAGATTACAGAGACGGAGGGATGGAGGACCCGTAGGAGATGACAGAGACGGAGGTGTGTTGGACCCGTAGGAGATTACAGAGACGGAGGGATGGAGGACCCGGAGGAGATTACAGAGACGGTGGATTGGAGGACCCGGAGGAGATTACGGAGACGGATGAGTGTAGGACCCGGAGGAGATGACAGAGATGGATGAGTATAGGACCCGGAGGAGATTACAGAGACGGAAGGGTGTACGAACAAAAGGAGATTACAGAAACGGAGGAGTATAGGACCCACAGGAGCTTACAGAGACTGAGGCGTGTAGGACACGGAGGAGATTACAGAGACGGAGGGATGGAGGACCCGGAGGAGATTACAGAGATGGAGGAGTGTAGGACCTGGAGGAGATTACAGAGACGGAGGGATAGAGGACCCGGAGCAGATTACAGAGACGGAGGAGTGTAGGACCAGGAGGAGATTACGCAGACGGAGAAGTGTAGGACCCGGAGGAGACTAAGGAGACGGAGGGATGGAGGACCCGGTGGAGAATACAGAGACTGAGGAGTGTAGGACCCGGAGGAGATTACAGAGACGGAGGGATGGAGGACCCGGAGGAGATTACAGAGACGGCGGAGTGTAGATCCCGGAGGAGATTACAGAGACGGAGGGGTGTAGGACCCGTAGGAGATTACAGAGACGGAAGGGTGTAGGACCCGCAGGAGATTACAGAGACGGAGGAGTGTAGGACCCGGAGGAGATTACAGAGACGGAGTGGTGCAGGACCCGGAGGAGATTACAGAGACGGAGGACGGTAGGAGCCGGAGGAGATTACAGAGATGGAAGGATGGAGGACCCGAAGGAGATTACACAGACGGAAGGATGGAGGACCCGGAGGAGATTACAGAGACAGAGGAGTGTAGGACTGGAGGAGATTACAGAGAAGGAGGGATGCAAGGCCCGGAGGATATTACAGACACGGAGGGACGGAGGACCCGGAGTAAATTACAGAGACTTAGGGATGGAGGATCCGGAGGAGATTACTGAGATGGAGGGATGGAGGACCCCGAGGAGATAACAGAGACGGCGGAGTGTAGAACCCGGAGGATGTTACAGAGACGGAAGGATGGAGGACCCGGAGGAGATAACAGATACGGAGCAGTGTCGGACCCGGAGGAGATTACAGAGACGGAGGGATGGAGGACCCGGAGGAAATTACAGAGACGAAGGGATGGAGGACCCAGAGGAGATTACGGAGACGGATTAGTGTAGGACCCGGAGGAGATTACAGAAACGGAGGAGTGTTGGACCGGGAAGAAGTTACAGAGATTCAGTAGTGTAGGACCTGGAGGACATTACAGAGACGGAGGAGTGTCAGACCCGGAGGAGATTACAGAGACGGAGGAGCGTAGGTCACAGAGCAGATTACAGAGACGGAGGCGTGTAGGACCCGGAGTATATTACAGAGACGGAGGGACGGAGGACCCGGAGGAGATTACAGAGATGGAGGGATGGATGACCCAGAGGATATTACAGAGACGGAGGAGTGTAGGACCCGGACGAGATTACAGAGACGGAGGAGTGTAGGACCCGGAGGAGATTACAGAGACGGAGGGATGGAGGGCCCGGAGGAGATTATAAAGACAACGGAGTGTAGGACCTGGAGGAGATTACAGACACGGAGGGATGGAGGACCCGGAGCAGATTACAGAGACGGAGGAGTGAAGGACCCGGAGGAGTTTAAGGAGCTGGAGGGGTGGAGGGCCCGGAGTGGATTACTGAGACGGAGGGATGGTGGACCCGGAGGAGATTACAAAAATGGAGGGATGGAGGACCCGGAGGAGATTACAGAGACGGAGGAGTGTAGAACACAGAGGAGATTACTGAGACGGAGAAGTGTAGGACCATGAGGAGATTAAAGAGCCGGAGGGATGGAGGACCCGGTGGAGAATACAGAGACTGTGGACTGTAGGACCTGGAGGAGATTACAGAGACGTAAGAGTGTAGGACCCGGAGGAGATTATGGAGACGGAGGAGTGTAGGACCCGGAGTAAATTACAGAGACGGAGGGATGGAGGATCCGGACGAGATTACAGAGACAGAGGGATGGAGGACCCGGAGGAGATTACAGAGACGGAGAATTGTAGGAACCGGACGAGATTTCAGAGACGGAGGAGTGTAGGACCCGGAGGAGATTACAGAGACGGAGGTGTGTAGGACCCGTAGGAGATTACAGAGACGGAGGGATGGAGGACCCGGAGAAGATTACAGAGACGGTGGATTGGAGGACCCGGAGGAGATTACGGAGACGGATGAGTGTAGGACCCGGAGGAGATGACAGAGACGGATGAGTATAGGACCCGGAGGAGATTACAGAGACGGAAGGGTGTACGAACAAAAGGAGATTACAGAAACGGAGGAGTATAGGACCCACAGGAGCTTACAGAGACTGAGGCGTGTAGGACACGGAGGAGATTACAGAGACGGAGGGATGGAGGACCCGGAGGAGACTACAGAGACGGAGGAGTGTAGGACCAGGAGGATATTACGCAGACGGAGAAGTGTAGGACCCGGAGGAGACTAAGGAGACGGAGGGATGGAGGACCCGGTGGAGAATACAGAGACTGAGGAGTGTAGGACCCGGAGGAGATTACAGAGACGGAGGGATGGAGGACCCGGAGGAGATTACAGAGACGGCGGAGTGTAGATCCCGGAGGAGATTACAGAGACGGAGGGGTGTAGGACCCGTAGGAGATTACAGAGACGGAAGGGTGTAGGACCCGCAGGAGATTACAGAGACGGAGGAGTGTAGGAGCCGGAGGAGATTACAGAGACCGAGTGGTGCAGGACCCGGAGGAGATTACAGAGACGGAGGATTGTAGGACCCGGAGGACTTTACACAGACGGAAGGATGGAGGACCCGGAGGAGATTACAGAGACAGAGGAGTGTAGGACTGGAGGAGATTACAGAGAAGGAGGGATGCAAGGCCCGGAGGATATTACAGACACGGAGGGACGGAGGACCCGGAGTAAATTACAGAGACTTAGGGATGGAGGATCCGGAGGAGATTACTGAGATGGAGGGATGGAGGACCCCGAGGAGATAACAGAGACGGCGGAGTGTAGAACCCGGAGGATGTTACAGAGACGGTAGAATGGAGGACCCGGCGGAGATAACAGAGTCGGAGCAGTGTAGGACCCGGAGGAGATTACAGAGACGGAGGGGCGTAGGACCCGGAGGAGATTGCAGAGACGGAGGGATGGAGGACCCGGAGGAAATTACAGAGACGGAGGGATGGAGGACCCAGAGGAGATTACGGAGACGGATTAGTGTAGGACCCGGAGGAGATTACAGAAACGGAGGAGTGTTGGACCGGGAGGAGGTTACAGAGATTCAGTAGTGTAGGACCTGGAGGACATTACAGAGACGGAGGAGTGTCAGACCCGGAGGAGATTACAGAGACGGAGGAGCGTAGGTCACAGAGCAGATTACAGAGACGGAGGCGTGTAGGACCCGGAGTATATTACAGAGACGGAGGGACGGAGGACCCGGAGGAGATTACAGAGATGGAGGGATGGATGACCCAGAGGATATTACAGAGACGGAGGCGTGTAGGACCCGGAGTATATTACAGAGACGGAGGGACGGAGGACCCGGAGGAGATTACAGAGACGTAGGAGTGTAGAACCAGTAGGAGATTACAGAGACCGAGTGGTGCAGACCCGGAGGAGATTGTAGGACTCGGAGGAGTTTACAGAGACGGAGGAATTTACAGAGACGGAGGACTGTAGGAGCCGGAGCAGATTACAGAGATGGAAGGGTGTAGGACCCAAAGGAGATTACAGAGAGAGAGGAGTGTCGGACCCGGAGGAAATTACAGAGACGGAGGGATGGAGGACCCGGTGGAGAATACAGAGACTGAGGAGTGTAGGACCCAGAGGAGATTACAGAGACGGAGGGATGGATGACCCACAGGAGATTACAGAGACTGAGGCGTGTAGGACCCGGAGGAGATTACAGAGAGAGAGGAGTGTCGGACCCGGAGGAAATTACAGAGACGGAGGGATGGAGGACCCGGAGGAGATTACAGAGACGAAAGGATGGAGGACCCGTAGGAGATTACAGAGAAGGAGGAGTGTTGGACCCAGAGGAGATTTCAGAGACAGAGGGATGGAGGACCCGGAAGAGATTACAGAGACAGAGGAGTGTAGGATCCGGAGGAGATTACAGCGACGGAGGGATGGAGGACCCGGAGCAGATTACAGAGACGGAGCAGTGTACGACCCGTCGGAGATTACAGAGACGGAGGAGTGTAGGACCAGGAGGAGATTACAGAAACGGAGAAGTGTAGGACCCGGAGGAGATTAAGGAGTCGGAGGGATGGAGGACCCGGTGGAGAATACAGAGACTGAGGAGTGTAGGACCCGGAGGAGATGACAGAGACGTTACAGTGCAGGACCCGGAGGAGATTATGGAGACGGAGGAGTGCAGGACCCGGAGGAGATTACAGAGACGGAGGAGTGTAGAACACAGAGGAGATTACGGAGACAGAGAAGTGTAGGACCCGGAGGAGATTAAGGAGCCGGAGTGATGGAGGACCCGGAGGAGATTACAGAGACTGAGGAGTGAAGGACCTGGAGGAGATTACAGAAACGTAGGATTGTAGGACCTGTAGGAGATTTCAGAGACGGAGGAGTGTAGGATCCGGAGGAGATTACAGCGACGGAGGGATGGAGGACCCGGAGCAGATTACAGGGACAGAGGAGTGTACGACCCATCGGAGATTACAGAGACGGATGAGTGCAGGACCAGGAGGAGATTACAGAGACGGAGGAGTGTAGGACCAGGAGGAGATTACAGAGACGGAGGAGTGTAGAACACAGAGGAGATTACTGAGACGGAGAAGTGCCGGACCCGGAGGAGATTAAAGAGCCGGAGGGATGGAGGACCCGGTGGAGAATACAGAGACTGTGGAGTGTAGGACCCGGAGTAAATTACAAAGACAGAGGGATGGCGGACCCGGAGGAGATTACAGAGATAGAGGGATGGAGGACCCGGAGGAGATTACAGAGACGGAGGAGTGTAGGACCAGGAGGACATGACAGAGACAGAGGGATGGAGGACCCGGAAGAGATTACAGAGACAGAGGAGTGCAGGACGCGGAGGAGATTACAGAGACGGAGGGATGGAGGACCCGAGCAGAATACAGAGACGGAGGAGTGTAGGAACCGGAGGAGATTACAGAGACGGAGGGATGGAGGACCCGGAGGAGATTACAGAGACGGAGGAGTGTAGGACCCGGAGGACATTACGCCGACGGAGGAGTGTAGGACCCGGAGGAGATGACAGAGACGGAGGAGTGTAGGACCCGGAAGAAATTACAGAGATGGAGGAATGGAGGACCCAGAGGAGATTACAGAGACGGAGGGATGGAGGACCCAGAGGAGATTACAGAGACGGAGAAGTGTAGAACACAGAGGAGATTACTGAGACGGAGAGATGTAGGACCCGGAGGAGATTAAAGAGCCGGAGGGATGGAGGACCCGGTGGAGAATACAGAGACTGTGGACTGTAGGACCTGGAGGAGATTACAGAGACGTAAGAGTGTAGGACCCGGAGGAGATTACAGAGACTGAGGAGTGAAGGACCCGGAGGAGATTACAGAGACGGAGGAGTGTAGGACCAGGAGGAGATTACAGAGACCGAGTGGTGCAGACCCGGAGGAGATTACAGAGACGGAGGATTGTAGTACCCGGAGGAGTTTACAGAGACGGAGGAGTTTACAGAGACGGAGGACTGTCGGAGCCGGAGCAGATTACAGAGATAGAAGGGTGTAGGACCCAAAGGAGATTACAGAGAGAGAGGAGTGTCGGACCCGGAGTAAATTACAGAGACGGAGGGATGGAGGACCCGGTGGAGAATACAGAGACTGAGGAGTGTAGGACCCAGAGGAGATTACAGAGACGGAGGGATGGATGACCCACAGGAGATTACAGAGACTGAGGCGTGTAGGACCCGGAGGAGATTACAGAGAGAGAGGAGTGTCGGACCCGGAGGAAATTACAGAGACGGAGGGATGGAGGACCCGGAGGAGATTACAGCGACGGAGGGATGGAGGACCCGGAGCAGATTACAGAGACGGAGCAGTGTACGACCCGTCGGAGATTACAGAGACGGAGGAGTGTAGGACCAGAAGGAGATTACAGAGACGGAGGAGTGTAGAACACAGAGGAGATTACAGAGACGGAGGAGTGTACGACCCGTCGGAGATTACAGAGACGGATGAGTGTAGGACCTGGAGGAGATTACAGAGACGGAGGAGTGTAGAACCCGGAAGAGGTTACAGAGACGGAGGGATGGAGGACCCGGAGGAGATTATAGAGAGAGAGGAGTGTCGGACCCGGAGGAGATGACAGAGACGGAGGAGTGTCAGACCCGGAAGAGATTACAGAGACGGAGCAGTGTACGACCCGTCGGAGATTACAGAGACGGAGGAGTGTAGGACCAGAAGGAGATTACAGAGACGGAGGAGTGTAGAACACAGAGGAGATTACAGAGACGGAGGAGTGTACGACCCGTCGGAGATTACAGAGACGGATGAGTGTAGGACCTGGAGGAGATTACAGAGACGGAGGAGTGTAGAACCCGGAAGAGGTTACAGAGACGGAGGGATGGAGGACCCGGAGGAGATTATAGAGAGAGAGGAGTGTCGGACCCGGAGGAGATGACAGAGACGGAGGAGTGTAGGACCCGGAAGAGATTACAGAGACGGAGGAGTGTAGGACCCGAAGGAGCTGTCAAAGAGGTAGGGGTAAAGGACCCGGTGGAGATTACAGAGACGGAGGGATGGATGAGCCGCAGGAGATTACAGAGACTGAGGCGTGTAGGACCCGGAGGAGATTACAGTGAGAGAGGAGTGTCGGACCCGGAGGAAATTACAGAGACGGAGGGATGGAGGACCCAGAGGAGATTACAGAAACTGAGGAGTGAAGAACCTGGGGGAGATTACAGAAGTTTAGGATTGTAGGACCCGTAGGAGATTACAGAGACGGATGAGTGTAGGACCTGGAGGAGATTACAGAGACGGAGGGGTGTAGAACACAGAGGAGATTACGGAGACAGAGAAGTGTAGGACCCGGAGGAGATTAAGGAGCCGGAGTGATGGAGGACCCGGAGGAGATTACAGAGACTGAGGAGTGAAGGACCTGGAGGAGATTACAGAAACGTAGGATTGTAGGACCTGTAGGAGATTTCAGAGACGGAGGAGTGTAGGATCCGGAGGAGATTACAGCGACGGAGGGATGGAGGACCCGGAGCAGATTACAGGGACAGAGGAGTGTACGACCCATCGGAGATTACAGAGACGGATGAGTGCAGGACCAGGAGGAGATTACAGAGACGGAGGAGTGTAGGACCAGGAGGAGATTACAGAGACGGAGGAGTGTAGAACACAGAGGAGATTACTGAGACGGAGAAGTGTAGGACCCGGAGGAGATTAAAGAGCCGGAGGGATGGAGGACCCGGTGGAGAATACAGAGACTGTGGAGTGTAGGAACCGGAGGACATTACATAGAAGTTACAGTGTAGGACCCGGAGTAAATTACAAAGACAGAGGGATGGCGGACCCGGAGGAGATTACAGAGATGGAGGGATGGAGGACCCGGAGGAGATTACAGAGACAGAGGGATGGCGGACCCGGAGGAGATTACAGAGATAGAGGGATGGAGGACCCGGAGGAGATTACAGAGACGGAGGAGTGTAGGACCAGGAGGACATGACAGAGACAGAGGGATGGAGGACCCGGAAGAGATTACAGAGACAGAGGAGTGCAGGACGCGGAGGAGATTACAGAGACGGAGGGATGGAGGACCCGAGCAGAATACAGAGACGGAGGAGTGTAGGAACCGGAGGAGATTACAGAGACAGAGGAGTGTAGGACCCGCAGGGGATTACAGAGACTGAGGCGTGTAGGACCCGGAGGAGATTACAGAGACGGAGGGATGGAGGACCCGGAGGAGATTACAGAGACGGAGGAGTGTAGGACCCGGAGGACATTACGCCGACGGAGGAGTGTAGGACCCGGAGGAGATTACAGAGATGGAGAATTGTAGGAACCGGAGGAGATTACAGAGACGGAGGAGTGTAGGACCCGGAGGAGCTGAGAAAGACGGAGGTGTGTAGGACCCGGTGGAGATTACAGAGACGGAGGGGTGTAGGACCCGGAGGAGATTACAGAGACTGACGGATGGAGGACCCGTAGGAGATTACGGAGACGGAGGAGTGTAGGACCCGTAGGAGATTACAGAGATGGAGGGATGGAGGACCCGGAGGAGATTACAGAGACGGAGGAGTGTAGAACCCGGAGGAGGTTACAAAGACGGAAGGATGGAGGACCCGGAGGAGATAACAGAGACGGAGCAGTGTAGGACCTGGAAGAGATTACAGAGACGGAAGGGTGTACGAACAAAAGGAGATTACAGAGACGGAGGAGTATAGGACACACAGGAGATTACAGAGACTGAGGCGTGTAGGACACGGAGGAGATTACAGAGACGGAGGAGTGTAGGACCTGGAGGAGATTACAGAGACGGAGGGATGGAGGACCCGTAGGAGATGACAGAGACGGAGGTGTGTTGGACCCGTAGGAGATTACAGAGACGGAGGGATGGAGGACCCGGAGGAGATTACAGAGACGGTGGATTGGAGGACCCGGAGGAGATTACGGAGACGGATGAGTGTAGGACCCGGAGGAGATGACAGAGATGGATGAGTATAGGACCCGGAGGAGATTACAGAGACGGAAGGGTGTACGAACAAAAGGAGATTACAGAAACGGAGGAGTATAGGACCCACAGGAGCTTACAGAGACTGAGGCGTGTAGGACACGGAGGAGATTACAGAGACGGAGGGATGGAGGACCCGGAGGAGATTACAGAGATGGAGGAGTGTAGGACCTGGAGGAGATTACAGAGACGGAGGGATAGAGGACCCGGAGCAGATTACAGAGACGGAGGAGTGTAGGACCAGGAGGAGATTACGCAGACGGAGAAGTGTAGGACCCGGAGGAGACTAAGGAGACGGAGGGATGGAGGACCCGGTGGAGAATACAGAGACTGAGGAGTGTAGGACCCGGAGGAGATTACAGAGACGGAGGGATGGAGGACCCGGAGGAGATTACAGAGACGGCGGAGTGTAGATCCCGGAGGAGATTACAGAGACGGAGGGGTGTAGGACCCGTAGGAGATTACAGAGACGGAAGGGTGTAGGACCCGCAGGAGATTACAGAGACGGAGGAGTGTAGGACCCGGAGGAGATTACAGAGACGGAGTGGTGCAGGACCCGGAGGAGATTACAGAGACGGAGGACGGTAGGAGCCGGAGGAGATTACAGAGATGGAAGGATGGAGGACCCGAAGGAGATTACACAGACGGAAGGATGGAGGACCCGGAGGAGATTACAGAGACAGAGGAGTGTAGGACTGGAGGAGATTACAGAGAAGGAGGGATGCAAGGCCCGGAGGATATTACAGACACGGAGGGACGGAGGACCCGGAGTAAATTACAGAGACTTAGGGATGGAGGATCCGGAGGAGATTACTGAGATGGAGGGATGGAGGACCCCGAGGAGATAACAGAGACGGCGGAGTGTAGAACCCGGAGGATGTTACAGAGACGGAAGGATGGAGGACCCGGAGGAGATAACAGATACGGAGCAGTGTCGGACCCGGAGGAGATTACAGAGACGGAGGGATGGAGGACCCGGAGGAAATTACAGAGACGAAGGGATGGAGGACCCAGAGGAGATTACGGAGACGGATTAGTGTAGGACCCGGAGGAGATTACAGAAACGGAGGAGTGTTGGACCGGGAAGAAGTTACAGAGATTCAGTAGTGTAGGACCTGGAGGACATTACAGAGACGGAGGAGTGTCAGACCCGGAGGAGATTACAGAGACGGAGGAGCGTAGGTCACAGAGCAGATTACAGAGACGGAGGCGTGTAGGACCCGGAGTATATTACAGAGACGGAGGGACGGAGGACCCGGAGGAGATTACAGAGATGGAGGGATGGATGACCCAGAGGATATTACAGAGACGGAGGAGTGTAGGACCCGGACGAGATTACAGAGACGGAGGAGTGTAGGACCCGGAGGAGATTACAGAGACGGAGGGATGGAGGGCCCGGAGGAGATTATAAAGACAACGGAGTGTAGGACCTGGAGGAGATTACAGACACGGAGGGATGGAGGACCCGGAGCAGATTACAGAGACGGAGGAGTGAAGGACCCGGAGGAGTTTAAGGAGCTGGAGGGGTGGAGGGCCCGGAGTGGATTACTGAGACGGAGGGATGGTGGACCCGGAGGAGATTACAAAAATGGAGGGATGGAGGACCCGGAGGAGATTACAGAGACGGAGGAGTGTAGAACACAGAGGAGATTACTGAGACGGAGAAGTGTAGGACCATGAGGAGATTAAAGAGCCGGAGGGATGGAGGACCCGGTGGAGAATACAGAGACTGTGGACTGTAGGACCTGGAGGAGATTACAGAGACGTAAGAGTGTAGGACCCGGAGGAGATTATGGAGACGGAGGAGTGTAGGACCCGGAGTAAATTACAGAGACGGAGGGATGGAGGATCCGGACGAGATTACAGAGACAGAGGGATGGAGGACCCGGAGGAGATTACAGAGACGGAGAATTGTAGGAACCGGACGAGATTTCAGAGACGGAGGAGTGTAGGACCCGGAGGAGATTACAGAGACGGAGGTGTGTAGGACCCGTAGGAGATTACAGAGACGGAGGGATGGAGGACCCGGAGAAGATTACAGAGACGGTGGATTGGAGGACCCGGAGGAGATTACGGAGACGGATGAGTGTAGGACCCGGAGGAGATGACAGAGACGGATGAGTATAGGACCCGGAGGAGATTACAGAGACGGAAGGGTGTACGAACAAAAGGAGATTACAGAAACGGAGGAGTATAGGACCCACAGGAGCTTACAGAGACTGAGGCGTGTAGGACACGGAGGAGATTACAGAGACGGAGGGATGGAGGACCCGGAGGAGACTACAGAGACGGAGGAGTGTAGGACCAGGAGAATATTACGCAGACGGAGAAGTGTAGGACCCGGAGGAGACTAAGGAGACGGAGGGATGGAGGACCCGGTGGAGAATACAGAGACTGAGGAGTGTAGGACCCGGAGGAGATTACAGAGACGGAGGGATGGAGGACCCGGAGGAGATTACAGAGACGGCGGAGTGTAGATCCCGGAGGAGATTACAGAGACGGAGGGGTGTAGGACCCGTAGGAGATTACAGAGACGGAAGGGTGTAGGACCCGCAGGAGATTACAGAGACGGAGGAGTGTAGGAGCCGGAGGAGATTACAGAGACCGAGTGGTGCAGGACCCGGAGGAGATTACAGAGACGGAGGATTGTAGGACCCGGAGGACTTTACACAGACGGAAGGATGGAGGACCCGGAGGAGATTACAGAGACAGAGGAGTGTAGGACTGGAGGAGATTACAGAGAAGGAGGGATGCAAGGCCCGGAGGATATTACAGACACGGAGGGACGGAGGACCCGGAGTAAATTACAGAGACTTAGGGATGGAGGATCCGGAGGAGATTACTGAGATGGAGGGATGGAGGACCCCGAGGAGATAACAGAGACGGCGGAGTGTAGAACCCGGAGGATGTTACAGAGACGGTAGAATGGAGGACCCGGCGGAGATAACAGAGTCGGAGCAGTGTAGGACCCGGAGGAGATTACAGAGACGGAGGGGCGTAGGACCCGGAGGAGATTGCAGAGACGGAGGGATGGAGGACCCGGAGGAAATTACAGAGACGGAGGGATGGAGGACCCAGAGGAGATTACGGAGACGGATTAGTGTAGGACCCGGAGGAGATTACAGAAACGGAGGAGTGTTGGACCGGGAGGAGGTTACAGAGATTCAGTAGTGTAGGACCTGGAGGACATTACAGAGACGGAGGAGTGTCAGACCCGGAGGAGATTACAGAGACGGAGGAGCGTAGGTCACAGAGCAGATTACAGAGACGGAGGCGTGTAGGACCCGGAGTATATTACAGAGACGGAGGGACGGAGGACCCGGAGGAGATTACAGAGATGGAGGGATGGATGACCCAGAGGATATTACAGAGACGGAGGAGTGTAGGACCCGGAGGAGATTACAGAGACGGAGGGATGGAGGGCCCGGAGGAGATTATAAAGACAACGGAGTGTAGGACCTGGAGGAGATTACAGACACGGAGGGATGGAGGACCCGGAGCAGATTACAGAGACGGAGGAGTGAAGGACCCGGAGGAGTTTAAGGAGCTGGAGGGGTGGAGGGCCCGGAGTGGATTACTGAGACGGAGGGATGGTGGACCCGGAGGAGATTACAAAAATGGAGGGATGGAGGACCCGGAGGAGATTACAGAGACGGAGGAGTGTAGAACACAGAGGAGATTACTGAGACGGAGAAGTGTAGGACCAGGAGGAGATTAAAGAGCCGGAGGGATGGAGGACCCGGTGGAGAATACAGAGACTGTGGACTGTAGGACCTGGAGGAGATTACAGAGACGTAAGAGTGTAGGACCCGGAGGAGATTACAGAGACGGAGAATTGTAGGAACCGGAGGAGATTACAGAGACGGAGGAGTGTAGGACCCGGAGGAGATTACAGAGACGGAGGAGTGTAGGACCCGGAGGAGATTACAGAGACGGAGGAGTGTAGAACCCGGAGGAGGTTACAAACACGGAAGGATGGAGGACCCGGAGGAGTTAACAGAGACGGAGCAGTGTAGGACCCGGAGGAGATTACAGAGACGGAAGGGTGTACGAACAAAAGGAGATTACAGAGACGGAGGAGTATAGGACCCACAGGAGATTACAGAGACTGAGGCGTGTAGGGCACGGAGGAGATTACAGAGACGGAGGGATGGAGGACCCGGAGGAGATTACAGAGACGGAGGAGTGTAGGACCTGGAGGAGATTACAGAGACGGAGGGATGGAGGACCCGGAGGAGATTACAGACAGGGAGGAGTGTAGGACCAGGAGCAGATTACACAGACGGAGAAGAGTAGGACCCGGAGGAGATTAAGGAGTCGGAGGGATGGAGGACCCGTGGAGAATACAGAGACTGAGGCGTGTAGTACCTGGAGGAGATTACAAAAATGGAGGGACGGAGGTCCCGGAGGAGATTACGGAGACGGACGATTGTAGGACCCAGAGTGGATTACAGAAACGGAGGATTGTAGGGCCCGGAGGAGATTACAGAGACGGAGGAGTGTAGGACCCGGAAGAAATTACAGAGATGGAGGAATAGAGGACCCAGAGGAGATTACAGAGACGGAGGGATGGAGGACCCAGAGGAGATTACAGAGACGGAGCAGTGTAGAACACAGAGGAGATTACTGAGATGGAGAAGTGTAGGTCCCGGAGGAGATTGAAGAGCCGGAGGGATGGAGGACCCGGTGGAGAATACAGAGACTGTGGACTGTAGGACCTGGAGGAGATTACAGGGACGTAAGAGTGTAGGACCCGCAGGAGATTACAGAGACGGAGAATTGTAGGAACCGGAGGAGATTACAGAGACGGAGGAGTGTAGGACCCGGAGGAGGTTACAAAGACGGATGGATGGAGGACCTGGAGGAGATAACAGAGACGGAGCAGAGTAGGACCCGGAGGAGATTACAGAGACGGAAGGATGTACGAACAAAAGGAGATTACAGAGACGGAGGAGTGTAGGACCCGGAGGAGGTTACAAACACGGAAGGATGGAGGACCCGGAGGAGATAACAGAGACGGAGCAGTGTAGGACCCGGAGGACATGACAGAGACGGATAGATGGAGGACCCGGAGGAGATTACAAAAATGGAGGGATGGAGGACCCGGAGGGGATTACGGAGACGGATGATTGTAGGACCCAGAGTGGATTACAGAGACGGAGGGATGCAGGGCCCGGAGGAGATTACAGAGACGGAGGGATGGAGGACCCGGAGGACATTACGCAGACGGAGGAGAGTAGGACCCGGAGGAGATGACAGAGACGGAGGAGTGCGGGACCCGAAAGAAATTACAGAGATGGAGGAATGGAGGACCCAAAGGAGATTACAGAGACAGCGGAGTGTAGGACCTGGAGGAGGTTACAGACACGGAGGGATGGAGGACCCGGAGCAGATTACAGAGACGGAGGAGTGAAGGACCCCGAGGAGTTTAAGGAGCCGGAGGGGTGGAGGACCCGGAGTGGATTACTGAGACGGAGGGATGGTGGACCCGGAGGAGATAACAAAAATGGAGGGATGGAGGACCCAGAGGAGTGTAGAACACAGAGGAGATTACTAGACGGAGGAGTGAAGGACCCGGAGGAGATTAAAGAGCCGGAGGGATGGAGGACCCGATGGAGAATACAGAGACTGTGGACTGTAGGTCCTGGAGGAGATTATGGAGACGGAGGAGTGTAGGACCCGGAGTAAATTACAGAGACAGAGGGATGGAGGACCCGGAGGTGATTACAGAGACGGAGAATTGTAGGAACCGGAGGAGATTACAGAGACGGAGGAGTGTAGGACCCGGAGGAGCTGAGAAAGACGGAGGTGTGTAGGACCCGGTGGAGATTACAGAGACGGAGGGGTGTAGGACCCGGAGGAGATTACAGAGACAGAGGGATGGAGGATCCGGAGCAGATTACAGAGACGGTGGGATGGAGGACCCGGAGGAGATTACAGAGACGGAGGAGTGTAGAACCCGGAGGAGGTTACAAAGACGGAAGGATGGAGGACCCGGAGGAGATAACAGAGACGGAGCAGTGTAGGACCTGGAAGAGATTACAGAGACGGAAGGGTGTACGAACAAAAGGAGATTACAGAGACGGAGGAGTATAGGACACACAGGAGATTACAGAGACTGAGGCGTGTAGGACACGGAGGAGATTACAGAGACGGAGGAGTGTAGGACCTGGAGGAGATTACAGAGACGGAGGGATGGAGGACCCGTAGGAGATGACAGAGACGGAGGTGTGTAGGACCCGTAGGAGATTACAGAGACGGAGGGATGGAGGACCCGGAGGAGATTACAGAGACGGAGGATTGGAGGACCCGGAGGAGATTACGGAGACGGATGAGTGTAGGACCCGGAGGAGATGACAGAGATCGATGAGTATAGGACCCGGAGGAGATTACAGAGACGGAAGGGTGTACGAACAAAAGGAGATTACAGAAACGGAGGAGTATAGGACCCACAGGAGCTTACAGAGACTGAGGCGTGTAGGACACGGAGGAGATTACAGAGACGGAGGGATGGAGGACCCGGAGGAGATTACAGAGATGGAGGAGTGTAGGACCTGGAGGAGATTACAGAGACGGAGGGATAGAGGACCCGGAGTAGATTACAGAGACGGAGGAGTGTAGGACCAGGAGGAGATTACGCAGACGGAGAAGTGTAGGACGCGGAGGAGACTAAGGAGACGGAGGGATGGAGGATCCGGTGGAGAATACAGAGACTGAGGAGTGTAGGACCCGGAGGAGATTACAGAGACGGAGGGATGGAGGACCCGGAGGAGATTACAGAGACGGAGGGGTGTAGGACCCGTAGGAGATTACAGAGACGGAAGGGTGTAGGACCCGCAGGAGATTACAGAGACGGAGGAGTGTAGGACCCGGAGGAGATAACAGAAACGGAGCAGTGTAGGACCCGGAGGAGATTACAGAGACCGAGTGGTGCAGGACCCGGAGGAGATTACAGAGACGGAACGATGGAGGACCCGGAGGAGATTACAGAGAAGGAGGGATGCAAGGCCCGGAGGATATTACAGACACGGAGGGACGGTGGACCCGGAGTAAATTACAGAGATTTAGGGATGGAGGATCCGGAGGAGATTACTGAGATGGAGGGATGGCGGACCCCGAGGAGATAACAGAGACGGCGGAGTGTAGAACCCGGAGGATGTTACAGAGACGGTAGAATGGAGGACCCGGCGGAGATAACAGAGTCGGAGCAGTGTAGGACCCGGAGGAGATTACAGAGACGGAGGGATGGAGGACCCGGAGGAAATTACAGAGACGGAGGGATGGAGGACCCGGAGGAGATTACAGAAACGGAGGAGTGTTGGACCGGGAAGAAGTTACAGAGATTCAGTAGTGTAGGACCTGGAGGACATTACAGAGACGGAGGAGTGTCAGACCCGGAGGAGATTACAGAGACGGAGGAGCGTAGGTCACAGAGCAGATTACAGAGACGGAGGCGTGTAGGACCCGGAGTATATTACAGAGACGGAGGGACGGAGGACCCGGAGGAGATTACAGAGATGGAGGGATGGATGACCCAGAGGATATTACAGAGACGGAGGAGTGTAGGACCCGGACGAGATTACAGAGACGGAGGAGTGTAGGACCCGGAGGACATGATAGAGACGGAGGAGTGTAGGACCCGGAGGAGATTACAGAGACGGAGGAGTGTAGGACCCGGAGGAGATTACAGAGACGGAGGGATGGAGGGCCCGGAGGAGATTATAAAGACAACGGAGTGTAGGACCTGGAGGAGATTACAGACACGGAGGGATGGAGGACCCGGAGCAGATTACAGAGACGGAGGAGTGAAGGACCCGGAGGAGTTTAAGGAGCTGGAGGGGTGGAGGGCCCGGAGTGGATTACTGAGACGGAGGGATGGTGGACCCGGAGGAGATTACAAAAATGGAGGGATGGAGGACCCGGAGGAGATTACAGAGACGGAGGAGTGTAGAACACAGAGGAGATTACTGAGACGGAGAAGTGTAGGACCAGGAGGAGATTAAAGAGCCGGAGGGAGGAGGACCCGGTGGAGAATACAGAGACTGTGGACTGTAGGACCTGGAGGAGATTACAGAGACGTAAGAGTGTAGGACCCGGAGGAGATTACAGAGACAGAGGGATGGAGGATCCGGAGGAGATTACTGAGACGGAGAATTGTAGGAACCGGAGGAGATTACAGAGACGGAGAAGTGAAGGACCCGGAGGAGATTACAGAGACGGAGGAGTGTAGGACCCGGAGGAGATTACAGAGACGGAGGAGTGTAGAACCCGGAGGAGGTTACAAAGACGGAAGGATGGAGGACCCGGAGGAGATAACAGAGACGGAGCAGTGTAGGACCCGGAGGAGATTACAGAGACGGAAGGGTGTACGAACAAAAGGAGATTACAGAGACGGAGGAGTATAGGACCCACAGGAGATTACAGAGACTGAGGCGTATAGGACACACAGGAGATTACAGAGACTGAGGCGTGTAGGACACGGAGGAGATTACAGAGACGGAGGGATGGAGGACCCAGAGGAGATTACAGAGACGGAGGAGTGTAGGACCTGGAGGAGATTACAGAGACGGAGGGATGGAGGACCCGGAGGAGATTACAGACAGGGAGGAGTGTAGGACCAGGAGCAGATTACACAGACGGAGAAGAGTAGGACCCGGAGGAGATTAAGGAGTCGGAGGGATGGAGGACCCGTGGAGAATACAGAGACTGAGGCGTGTAGTACCCGGAGGAGATTACTGAGACGGAGGGATGGTGGACCCGGAGGAGATTACAAAAATGGAGGGACGGAGGTCCCGGAGGAGATTACGGAGACGGACGATTGTAGGACCCAGAGTGGATTACAGAAACGGAGGATTGTAGGGCCCGGAGGAGATTACAGAAACGGAGGGATGGAGGACCCGGAGGACATTACGCAGACGGAGGAGTGTAGGACCCGGAGGAGATGACAGAGACGGAGGAGTGTAGGACCCGGAAGAAATTACAGAGATGGAGGAATAGAGGACCCAGAGGAGATTACAGAGACGGAGGGATGGAGGACCCAGAGGAGATTACAGAGACGGAGGAGTGTAGAACACAGAGGAGATTACTGAGATGGAGAAGTGTAGGTCCCGGAGGAGATTAAAGAGCCAGAGGGATGGAGGACCCGGTGGAGAATACAGAGACTGTGGACTGTAGGACCTGGAGGAGATTACAGAGACAGAGGGATGGAGGACCCGGAGGAGATTACAGAGACGGAGAATTGTAGGAACCGGAGGAGATTACAGAGACGGAGGAGTGTAGGATCCGGAGGAGGTTACAAAGACGGAAGGATGGAGGACCTGGAGGAGATAACAGAGACGGAGCAGAGTAGGACCCGGAGGAGATTACAGAGACGGAAGGATGTACGAACAAAAGGAGATTACAGAGACGGAGGAGTGTAGGACCCGGAGGAGGTTACAAACACGGAAGGATGGAGGACCCGGAGGAGATAACAGAGACGGAGCAGTGTAGGACCCGGAGGACATGACAGAGACGGAGGGATGGAGGACCCGGAGGAGATTACAAAAATGGAGGGATGGAGGACCCGGAGGGGATTACGGAGACGGATGATTGTAGGACCCAGAGTGGATTACAGAGACGGAGGGATGCAGGGCCCGGAGGAGATTACAGAGACGGAGGGATGGAGGACCCGGAGGACATTACGCAGACGGAGGAGAGTAGGACCCGGAGGAGATGACAGAGACGGAGGAGTGCGGGACCCGAAAGAAATTACAGAGATGGAGGAATGGAGGACCCAAAGGAGATTACAGAGACGGAGGGATGGTGGACCCGGAGGAGATTATAGAGACGGAGAATTGTAGGAACCGGAGGAGATTACAGAGACGGAGGGATGGAGGACCCGGAGGAGATTACAGAGACGGAGGGATGGAGGACCCGGAGGAGATTACTGAGACAGCGGAGTGTAGGACCCGGAGGAGGTTACAGACACGGAGGGATGGAGGACCCGGAGCAGATTACAGAGACGGAGGAGTGAAGGACCCCGAGGAGTTTAAGGAGCCGGAGGAGTGGAGGACCCGGAGTGGATTACTGAGACGGAGGGATGGTGGACCCGGAGGAGATAACAAAAATGGAGGGATGGAGGACCCAGAGGAGTGTAGAACACAGAGGAGATTACTAGACGGAGAAGTGTAGGGCCCGGAGGAGATTAAAGAGCCGGAGGGATGGAGGACCCGGTGGAGAATACAGAGACTGTGGACTGTAGGTCCTGGAGGAGATTATGGAGACGGAGGAGTGTAGGACCCAGAGTGGATTACAGAAACGGAGGGATGTAGGGCCCGGATGAGATTACAGAGACGGAGGGATTGAGGACCCGGAGGACATTACGCAGACGGAGGAGTGTAGGACCCGGAGGAGATGACAGAGACGGAGGAATATAGGACCCAGAGGAGATTACAGAGACGGAGGAGTGTAGATCACAGAGGAAATTACTGAGACGGAGAAGTGTAGGACCCGGAGGAGATTAAAGAGCCGGAGGGATGGAGGACCCGGTGGAGAATACAGAGACTGTGGACTGTAGGACCTGGAGGAGATTACAGAGACGTAAGAGTGTAGGACCCGGAGGAGATTATGGAGACGGAGGAGCGTAGGACCCGGAGTAAATTACAGAGACAGAGGGATGGAGGACCCGGAGGAGATTACAGAGACGGAGAGCTGTAGGACCCGGAGGAGATTACAGAGACGGAGGAGTGTAGGACCCGGAGGAGGTTACAAAGACGGAAGGATGGAGGACCTGGAGGAGATTACAGAGACGGAAGGATGGAGGACCCGGAGGAGATTACAGAGACGGAGAATTGTAGGACCCGGAGGAGATTACAGAGACGGAAGGGTGTACGAACAAAAGGAGATTACAGAGACGGAGGAGTATAGGACCCACAGGAGATTACACAGACTGAGGCGTGTCGGACACGGAGGAGATTACAGAGACGGTGGGATGGAGGACCCGGAGGAGATAACAGAGACGGAGCAGTGTAGGACCCAGAGGACATGACAGAGACGGAGGGATGGAGGACCCGGAGGAGATTACAAAAATGGAGGGATGGAGGACCCGGAGGAGATTACGAAGACGGATGATTGTAGGACCCAGAGTGGATTACAGAGACGGAGGGATGCAGGGCCCGGAGGACATTACGCAGACGGAGGAGAGTAGGACCCGGAGGAGATGACAGAGACGGAGCAGTGTAGGACCCGGAGGACATGACAGAGACGGAGGGATGGAGGACCCGGAGGAGATTACAAAAATGGAGGGATGGAGGACCCGGAGGAGATTACGGAGACGGAGGAGTATAGGACCCGGAGGAGATGACAGACACGGAGGGATGGAGGACCCGGAGCAGATTACAGAGATGGAGGAGTGAAGGACCCGGAGGAGTTTAAGGAGCCGGAGGGGTGGAGGACCCGGAGTGGATTACTGAGATGGAGGGATGGTGGACCCGGAGGACATTACGCAGACGGAGGAGAGTAGGACCCAGAGGAGATGACAGAGACGGAGGATTGTGGGACCCGGAAGAAATTACAGAGATGGAGGAATGGAGGACCCAAAGGAGATTACAGAGACGGAGGGATGGTGGACCCGGAGGAGATTACAGAGACGGAGGGATGGAGGACCTGGAGCAGATTACAGAGACGGAGGAGTGAAGGACCCGGAGGAGTTTAAGGAGCCGGAGGGGTGGAGGACCCGGAGTCGATTACTGAGACGGAGGAGTGTAGAACACAGAGGAGATTACTAGACGGAGAAGTGTAGAACCCGGAGGAGATTAAAGAGCCGGAGGGATGGAGGACCCAGTGGAGAATACAGAGACTGTGGAATGTAAGACCTGGAGGAGATTACAGAGACATAAGAGTGTAGGACCCGGAGGAGATTATGGAGACGGAGGAGTGTAGGACCCGGAGTAAATTACAGAGACAGAGGGATGGAGGATCCGGAGGAGATTACAGAGACGGAGGAGTGTAGCACCCGGAGGAGATTACAGAGACGGAGAATTGTAGGAACCGGAGGAGATTACAGAGACGGAGGAGTGTAGGACCCAGAGGAGCTGAGAAAGACGGAGGTGTGTCGGACCCGGTGGAGATTACAGAGACGGAGGGATGGAGGACCCGGAGGAGATTACAGAGACGGAGGGATGGAGGACCCGGAGGAGATTACAGAGACGTAGAGTGTAGGACCCGGAGGAGATTACAGAGACGGAGGGATGGAGGACCCGGAGGAGATTACAGACACGGAGGAGTGTAGGACCAGGAGCAGATTACACAGACGGAGAAGTGTAGGACCCGGAGGAGATTAAGGAGTCGGAGGGATGGAGGACCCGGTGGAGAATACAGAGACTGAGGCGTGTAGTACCCGGAGGAGATTACTGAGACGGAGGGATGGTGGACCCGGAGGAGATTACAAAAATGGAGGGATGGAGGATCCGGAGGAGATTAGGGTGACAGACGATTGTAGGACCCAGAGTGGATTACAGAAACGGAGGGATGTAGGGCCCGGAGGAGATTAAAGAGACGGAGGAATGGAGGACCCGGAGGACATTACGCAGACGGAGGAGTGTAGTACCCGGAGGAGATTACAGAGACGGAGGGATGGAGGATCCGGAAGAAATTACAGAGACGGAGGGATGGAGGACCCAGAGGAGATTACAGAGACGGAGGAGTGTAGATCACAGAGGAGATTAAAGAGCCGGAGGGACGGAGGACCCGGTGGAGAATACAGAGACTGTGGACTGTAGGACCTGAAGGAGATTACAGAGACATAAGAGTGTAGGACCCGGAGGAGATTACAGAGACGGAGGGATGGAGGACCCGGAGGAGATTACAGAGACGGAGGAGTGTAGGACCTGGAGGAGATTACAGAGACGGAGGGATGGAGGATCCGGAGGGGATTACAGAGACGGTGGGATGGAGGACCCGGAGGAGATTACAGAGACGGAGGAGTGTAGAACCCGGAGGAGGTTACAAAGACGGAAGGATGGAGGACCCAGAGGAGATAACAGAGAACGAGCAGTGTAGGACCCGGAGGAGATTACAGAGACAGAAGGGTGTACGAACAAAAGGAGATTACAGAGACGGAGGAGTATAGGACCCACAGGAGATTACAGAGACTGAGGCGTGTAGGACACGGAGGAGATTACAGAGACGGAGGGATGGAGGACCCGGAGGAGATTACAGAGACGGAGGAGTGTAGGACCTGGAGGAGATTACAGAGACGGAGGGATGGAGGACCCGGAGGAGATTACAGACACGGAGGAGTGTAGGACCAGGAACAGATTACACAGACGGAGAAGTGTAGGACCCGGAGGAGATTAAGGAATCGGAGGGATGGAGGACCCGGTGGAGAACACAGAGACTGAGGCGTGTAGTACCCGGAGGAGATTACTGAGACGGAGGGATGGTGGACCCGGAGGAGATTACAAAAATGGAGGGATGGAGGTCCCGGAGGAGATTACGGAGACGGACGATTGTAGGACCCAGAGTGGATTACAGAAACGGAGGGATGTAGGGCCCGGAGGAGATTACAGAGACGGAGCGATGGAGGACCCGGAGGACATTACGCAGACGGAGGAGTGTAGTACCCGGAGGAGATTACAGAGACGGAGGAGTATAGGACCCACAGGAGATTACAGAGACTGAGGCGTGTAGGACACGGAGGAGATTACAGAGACGGTGGGATGGAGGACCCGGAGGAGATTACAAAAATGGAGGGATGGAGGACCCGGAGGAGATTATGGAGACGGAGGAGTGTAGAACACAGAGGAGATTACTGAGATGGAGAAGTGTAGGACCCGGAGGAGATTAAAGAGCCGGAGGGATGGAGGACCCGGTGGAGAATACAGAGACTGTGGACTGTAGGACCTGGAGGAGATTACAGAGACAGAGGGATGGAGGACCCGGAGGAGATTACAGAGACGGAGAATTGTAGGAACCGGAGGAGATTACAGAGACGGAGGAGTGTAGGACCCGGAGGAGGTTACAAAGACGGAAGGATGGAGGACCTGGAGGAGATAACAGAGACGGAGCAGAGTAGGACCCGGAGGAGATTACAGAGACGGAAGGGTGTACGAACAAAAGGAGATTACAGAGACGGAGGAGTATAGGACCCACAGGAGATTACAGAGACTGAGGCGTGTAGGAAACGCAGGAGATTACAGAGACGGTGGGATGGAGGACCCGGAGGAGATAACAGAGACGGAGCAGTGTAGGACCCAGAGGACATGACAGACACGGAGGGATGGAGGACCCGGAGCAGATTACAGAGACGGAGGAGTGAAGGACCCGGAGGAGATTAAAGGGCCGGAGGGATGGAGGACCCGGTGGAGATTACAGAGACGGAGGGATGGAGGACCCAGAGGAGGTTACGGAGACGGGTAAGTGTAGGACCCGGAGGAGATGACAGAGACGGAGGAGTGTAGGACCTGGAGGAGATTACAGAGACGTAAGAGTGTAGGACCCGGACGAGATTATGGAGACGGAGGAGTGTAGGACACGGAGTAAATTACAGAGACAGTGGGATGGAGAACCCGGAGAAGATTACAGAGACGGAGGGATGGAGGACCCGGAGGAGATTACAGAGACGGAGGGGTGTAGGACCCGGAGGAGATGACAGAGACGGAGGAGTGTAGGACCTGGAGGAGATTACAGAAACGGAGGAGTGTTGGACCAGGAGGAAGCTACAGAGATTCAGGAGTGTAGGACCTGGAGGACATTACAGAGACGGAGGAGTGTAAGACCCGGAGGAGATTACAGAGACGGAGGAGCGTAGGTCACAGAGGAGATTACAGAGACGGAGGCGTGTAGGACCCAGAGTAGATTACAGAGAGGGAGGGACGGAGGACCCGGAGGAGATTACAGAGATGGAGGGATGGATGACCCAGAGGAGATTACAGAGACGGAGGAGTGTAGGACCCGGAGAAGATTACAGAGACGGAGGAGTGCAGGACCCGGAGGACATGACAGAGACGGAGGGATGGAGGACCCGGAGGAGATTACAAAAATGGAGGGATGGAGGGCCCGGAGAAGATTACGGAGACGGACGATTGTAGGACCCAGAGTGGATTACAGAGACGGAGGGATGCAGACCCGGAGGAGATTACAGAGACGGACGGATGGAGGACTCGGAGGACATTACGCAGACGGAGGAGTGTAGGACCCGGAATAAATTACAGAGATGGAGGAATGGAGGACCCAGAGGAGATTACAGAGACGAAGGGATGGTGGACCCGGAGGAGATTACAGAGACGGAGAATTGCAGGAACCGGAGGAGTTTACAGAGACGGAGGAGTGTAGGACCCGGAGGAGATCACAGAGACGGAGGGATGGAGGACCCGGAGGAGATTACTGAGACAGCGGAGTGTAGGACCTGGAGGAGATTACAGACACGGAGGGATGGAGGACCCGGAGGAGATTACAGAGACGGAGAATTGTAGGAACCGGAGGAGATTACAGAGACGGAGGAGTGTAGGACCCGGAGGAGCTGAGAAAGACGGAGGTGTGTGGGACCCGGTGGAGATTACAGAGACGGAGGGATGTAGGACTCGGACGAGATTACAGAGACGGACGGATGGAGGACCCGTAGGAGATTACGGAGACGGAGGAATGTAGGACCCGTAGGAGATTACAGAGACGGAGGAGTGTAGAACCCGGAGGAGGTTACAAAGACGGAATGATGGACGACCCGGAGGAGATAACAGAGACGGTGCAGTGTAGGACCCGGAGGAGATTACAGGGACGGAAGGTTGTACGAACAAAAGGAGATTACAGAGACGGAGGAGTATAGGACCCACAGGAGATTACAGAGACTGAGGCGTGTAGGACACGGAGGAGATTACAGAGACGGAGGGATGGAGGACCCGGAGGAGATTACAGAGACGGAGGAGTGTAGGACCTGGAGGAGATTACAGAGACGGAGGGATGGAGGACCCGGAGGAGATTACAGACACGGAGGAGTGTAGGACCAGGAGCAGATTACACAGACGGAGAAGTGTAGGACCCGGAGGAGATTAAGGAGTCGGAGGGATGGAGGACCCGGTGGAGAATACAGAGACTGAGGAGTGTAGGACCCGTAGGAGATTACAGAGACGGAGGAGTGTAGAACCCGGAGGAGGTTACAAAGACGGAATGATGGAAGACCCGGAGGAGATAACAGAGACGGAGCAGTGTAGGACCCGGAGGAGATTACAGGGACGGAAGGGTGTACGAACAAAAGGAGATTACAGAGACGGAGGAGTATAGGACCCACAGGAGATTACAGAGACTGAGGCGTGTAGGACACGGAGGAGATTACAGAGACGGAGGGATGGAGGACCCGGAGGAGATTACAGAGATGGATGAGTATAGGACCCACAGGAGATTACAGAGACGGAGGGATGGAGGACCCGGTGGAGATTACAGAGACAGAGGGATGGAGGACCCGGAGGAGATTACAGAGACGGAGGAGTGTAGGACCTGGAGGAGATTACAGAGACGGAGGGATGGAGGACCCGGAGGAGATTACTGAGACGGAGGGATGGTGGACCCGGAGGAGATTACAAAAATGGAGGGATGGAGGTCCCGGAGGAGATTACGGAGACGGACGATTGTAGGACCCAGAGTGGATTACAGAAACGGAGGGATGCAGGGCCCGGAAGAGATTACAGAGACGGAGGGATGGAGGACCCGGAGGACATTACGCAGACGGAGGAGTGTAGGACCCGGAGGAGATGACAGAGACGGAGGAGTGTAGGACCCGGAAGAAATTACAGAGATGGAGGAATGGAGGACCCAGAGGAGATTACAGAGACGGAGGGATGGAGGACCCAGAGGAGATTACAGAGACGGAGGAGTGTAGGACACAGAGGAGATTACTGAGACGGAGAAGTGTAGGACCTGGAGAAGATTAAAGAGCCGGAGGGATGGAGGACCCGGTGGAGAATACAGAGACTGTGGACTGTAGGACCTGGAGGAGATTACAGAGACGTAAGAGTGTAGGACCCGGAGGAGATTATGGAGACGGAGGAGTGTAGGACCCAGAGTAAATTACAGAGACAGAGGGATGGAGGACCCGGAGGAGATAACAGACACGGAGCAGTGTACGACCCACAGGAGATTACAGAGACTGAGGAGTGTAGGACACAGAGGAGTTTACAGAAACGGAGGAGTGTAGGACCCGTAGGAGATTACAGAGACGGAGGGATGGAGGACCCGGAGGAGATTACAGAGACGGAAGGATGGAGGACCCGGAGGAGATTACAGAGACGGAAGGGTGTACGAACAAACTGAGATTACAGAGACGGAGGAGTGTGGGACCCACAGGAGATTACAGAGACTGAGGAGTGTTGGACACAGAGGAGTTTACCGAAACGGAGGAGTGTAGGACCCGGAGGAAATTACAGAGACGGAGGGATGGAGGACCCGGAGGAGATTACAGAGACGGAAGGATGGAGGACCCGGAGGAGTTTACAGAGACAGAGGGATGGAGGATTCGGAGAAGATTACAGAGACAGAGACGTGTAGGACCCGGAAGAGATTAAGGAGCCGGAGGGATGGAGGACCCGGAGGAGATTACAGAGACTGAGGAGTGAAGGACCCGGCGGAGATTACAGAGACGGAGGAGGGTAGGACCAGGAGGAGATTACACAGACAGAGGGATGGAGGATCTGGAGGAGATTACTGAGATGGAGGGATGGAGGACCCCGAGGAGATTACAGAGACGGCGGAGTGCAGAACCCGGAGGATGTTACAGAGACGGAAGGATGGAGGACCCGGAGGAGATAACAGAGACGGAGCAGTGTAGGACCCGGAGGAGATTACAGAGACGGAAGGGTGTACGAACAAAAGGAGATTACAGAGACGGAGGAGTATAGGACCCACAGGAGATTACAGAGACTGAGGCGTGTTGGACACGGAGGAGATTACAGAGACAGACGGATGGAGGACCCGGAGGAGATTACAAAAATGGAGGGATGGAGGACCCGGAGGAGATTACGGAGACGGAAGAGTGTAGAACACAGAGGAGATTACTGAGATGGAGAAGTGTAGGACCCGGAGGAGATCAAAGAGCCGGAGGGATGGAGGACCCGGTGGAGAATACAGAGACTGTGGACTGTAGGACCTGGAGGAGATTACAGAGACGGAGAATTGTAGGAACCGGAGGAGATTACAGAGACGGAGGAGTGTAGGACCCGGAGGAGATTACAGAGACGGAGGGATGGAGGACCCGGAGGAGATGACAGAGACAGCGGAGTGTAGGACCTGGAGGAGATTACAGACACGGAGGGATGGAGGACCTGGAGCAGATTACAGAGACGGAGGAGTGAAGGACCCGGAGGAGTTTAAGGAGCCGGAGGGGTGGAGGACCCGGAGTCGATTACTGAGACGGAGGGATGGTGGACCCGGAGGAGATTACAAAAATGGAGGGATGGAGGACCCGGAGGAGATTACAGAGACGGAGAAGTGTAGAACACAGAGGAGATTACTAGACGGAGAAGTGTAGGTCCCGGAGGAGATTAAAGAGCCGGAGGGATGGAGGACCCGGTGGAGAATACAGAGACTGTGGACTGTAGGACCTGAAGGAGATTACAGAGACATAAGAGTGTAGGACCCGGAGGAGATTATGGAGACGGAGGAGTGTAGGACCCGGAGGAGATTACAGAGACGGCGGAGTGTAGGACCCGGAGTAAATTACAGAGACAGAGGGATGGAGGACCCGGAGGAGATTACAGAGACGGAGAATTGTAGGAACCGGAGGAGATTACAGAGACGGAGGGGTGTAGGACCCGGAGGAGCTGAGAAAGACGGAGGTGTGTAGGACCCGGTGGAGATTACAGAGACGGAGGGGTGTAGGACCCGGAGGAGCTGAGAAAGACGGAGGTGTGTAGGACCCGTAGGAGATTACAGAGACGGAGGGATGGAGGATCCGGAGGGGATTACAGAGACGGTGGGATGGAGGACCCGGAGGAGATTACAGACACGGAGGAGTGTAGAACCCGGAGGAGGTTACAAAGACGGAAGGATGGAGGACCCAGAGGAGATAACAGAGACGGAGCAGTGTAGGACCCGGAGGAGATTACAGAGACAGAAGGGTGTACGAACAAAAGGAGATGACAGAGACGGAGGAGTATAGGACCCACAGGAGATTACAGAGACTGAGGCGTGTAGGACACGGAGGAGATTACAGAGACGGAGGGATGGAGGACCTGGAGGAGATTACAGAGACGGAGGAGATTACAGAGACGGAGGGATGGAGGACCCGGAGGAGATTACAGAGACGGAGGAGTGTAGGACCTGGAGGAGATTACAGAGACGGAGGGATGGAGGACCCGGAGGAGATTACAGACACGGAGGAGTGTAGGACCAGGAGCAGATTACACAGACGGAGAAGTGTAGGACCCGGAGGAGATTAAGGAGTCGGAGGGATGGAGGACCCGGTGGAGAATACAGAGACTGAGGCGTGTAGTACCCGGAGGAGATTACTGAGACGGAGGGATGGTGGACCCGGAGGAGATTACAAAAATGGAGGGATGGAGGTCCCGGAGGAGATTACAGAGACGGAGGGATGGAGGACCCGGAGGACATTACGCAGACGGAGGAGTGTAGGACCCGGAGGAGATGACAGAGACGGAGGACTGTAGGACCCGGAAGAAATTACAGAGATGGAGGAATGGAGGACCCAGAGGAGATTACAGAGACGGAGGGATGGAGGACCCAGAGGAGATTACAGAGATGGAGGAGTGTAGGACACAGAGGAGATTACTGAGACGGAGAAGTGTAGGACCCGGAGAAGATTAAAGAGCCGGAGGGATGGAGGACCCGGTGGAGAATACAGAGACTGTGGACTGTAGGACCTGGAGGAGATTACAGAGACGTAAGAGTGTAGGACCCGGAGGAGATTATGGAGACAGAGGAGTGTAGGACCCGGAGTAATTTACAGAGACAGAGGGATGGAGGACCCGGAGGAGATTACAGAGACGGAGAATTGTAGGAACCGGAGGAGTTTACAGAGACGGAGCAGTGTAGGACCCGGAGGAGTTATAAAGACGGAAGGATGGAGGACCCGGAGGAGATAACAGAGACAGAAGGGTGTACGAACAAACTGAGATTACAGAGACGGAGGAGTGTAGGACCCACAGGAGATTACAGAGACTGAGGGGTGTAGGACACAGAGGAGATTACAGAGACGGAGCGCTGGAGGACCCGGAGAAGATTACAGAGACGGAGCAGTGTAGGACCTGGAGGAGTTTACAGAAACGGAAGAGTGTAGGACCCGTAGGAGATTACAGAGACGGAGGAGTGTCGGACCCGGAGGAAATTACAGAGACGGAGGGATGGAGGACCCGGAGGAGATTACAGAGACGGAAGAATGGAGGACCCGTAGGAGATTACAGAGACAGAGGGATGGAGGATTCGGAGAAGATTACAGAGACAGAGACGTGTAGGACCCGGAGGAGATTAAGGAGCCGGAGGGATGGAGGACCCGGAGGAGATTACAGAGACTGAGGAGTGAAGGACCCGGAGGAGATTACAGAGACGGAGGAGGGTATGACCAGGAGGAGATTACAGAGACGGAAGGATGGAGGACCCGCAGGAGATAACAGAGACGGTGCAGTGTAGCACCCGGAGGAGATTACAGAGATGGAAGAGTGTAGGACGCCAAGGACATTACATAGACAGAAGAGTGTAGGACCCGGAGGAGATTACAGAGACGGAGGGATGGAGGACCCAGAGGAGATTACAGAGACGGAGGAGTGTAGAACACAGAGGAGATTAATGAGACGGAGAAGTTTAGCACCCGTAGGAGATTAAAGAGCCGGAGGGATGGAGGACCCGGTGGAGAATACAGAGACTGTGGACTGTAGGACCCGGAGGAGATTACAGAGACGGAGAATTGTAGGAACCGCAGGAGGTTACAAAGACGGAAGGATGGAGGACCCGGAGGAGATAACAGAGACGGAGCAGTGTAGGACCCGGAGGAGATTACAGAGACGGAAGGGTGTACGAACAAAAGGAGATTACAGAGACGGAGGAGTATAGGACCCGCAGGAGATTACAGAGACTGAGGCGTGTAGGACACGGAGGAGATTACAGAGACGGAGGGATGGAGGACCCGGAGGAGATTACGGAGATGGAGGAGTGTAGGACCCAGAGGAGATAACAGAGACGGAGGAGTGTAGAACACAGAGAAGATTACGGAGACAGAGAAGTGTAGGACCCGGAGGAGATTACACAGACGGAGGATTGTAGGACCCGGAGGAGATTACACAGACGGAGGAGTGTAGGACCCGGAGGAGATTACAGAGACGGAGGAGTGTAGGACCAGGAGGAGATTACAGAGACGGAGGGATGGAGGACCCGGAGGAGATTACAGAGACAGAGGAGTGTAGGACCAGGAGCAGATTACACAGACGGAGAAGTGTAGGACCCGGAGGAGATTACTGAGACGGAGGGATGGTGGACCCGGAGGAGATTACAAAAATGGAGGGATGGAGGTCCCGGAGGAGATTACGGAGACGGACGATTGTAGGACCCAGAGTGGATTACAGAAACGGAGGGATGCAGGGCCCGGAGGAGATTACAGAGACGGAGGGATGCAGGGCCCGGAGGAGATTACAGAGACGGAGGGATGGAGGACCCGGAGGACATTACGCAGACGGAGGAGTGTAGGACCCGGAGGAGATGACAGAGACAGAGGACTGTAGGACCCGGAAGAAATTACAGAGATGGAGGAATGGAGGACCCAGAGGAGATTACAGAGACGGAGGAGTGTAGGACACAGAGGAGATTACTGAGACGGAGAAGTGTAGGACCCGGAGAAGATTAAAGAGCCGGAGGGATGGAGGACCCGGTGGAGAAGACAGAGACTGTGGACTGTAGGACCTGGAGGAGATTACAGAGACGTAAGAGTGTAGGACCCGGAGGTGATTATGGAGACGGAGGAGTGTAGGACCCGGAGTAATTTACAGAGACAGAGGGATGGAGGACCCGGAGGAGATTACAGAGACGGAAGGGTGTACGAACAAACTGAGATTACAGAGACAGAGGAGTGTAGGACCCACAGGAGATTACAGAGACGGAGGAGTGTAGGACCCAGAGGAGGTTACAAAGACAGAAGGATGGAGGACCCGGAGGAGATAACAGAGACGGAGCAGTGTTGGACCCGGAGGAGATTACAGAGACGGAAGGGTGTACGAACAAAAGGAGATTACAGAGACGGAGGAGTATCGGACCCACAGGAGATTACAGAGACTGAGGCGTGTAGGACACAGAGGAGATTACAGACACGGAGGGATGGAGGACCCGGAGCAGATTACAGAGACGGAGGAGTGTAGAACCCGGAGGGAATTACAGAGACAGGGGGATGGAGGACCCGGAGGAGATGACAGAGACGGAGGAGTTTAGGACCCGGAGGAGATTACAGAGACGGAGGAGTGTAGGACCCGTAGGAGATTACAGAGACGGAGGTGGGTAGGATCCGGAGGGGATTACAGCGACGGAGGGATGGAGGACCCGGAGCAGATTACAGAGACGGAGGAGTGTACGACCCGTCGGAGATTACAGAGACGGAGGAGTGTAGGACCAGGAGGAGATTACAGAAACGGAGGAGTGTAGAACACAGAGGAGATTACTGAGACGGAGAAGTGTAGGACCCGGAGGAGATTAAAGAGCCGGAGGGTTGGAGGACCCGGTGGAGAATACAGAGACTGTGGAGTGTAGGACCTGGAGGAGATAACAGAGACGTAACAGTGTAGGACCCGGAGGAGATTACAGAGATGGAGGAGTGTAGAACCCGGAGGAGGTTACAGAGACGAAAGGATGGAGGACCCGTAGGAGATAACAGAGACGGAGGAGTGTAGGACCAGGAGGAAATTACACAGACGGAGAAGTGTAGGACCCGGAGGAGATTACAGAGACGGAGGAGTGTAGGACCCGTAGGAGATTACAGAGACGGAGGGATGGAGGATCCGGAGGAGATTACAGAGACGGTGGGATGGAGGACCCGGAGGAGATTACAGAGACGGAGGAGTGTAGAACCCGGAGGAGGTTACAAAGACGGAAGGATGGAGGACCCGGAGGAGATAACAGAGACAGAGCAGTGTAGGACCCGGAGGAGATTACAGAGACGGAAGGGTGTACGAACAAAAGGAGATTACAGAGACGGAGGAGTATAGGACCCACAGGAGATTACAGAGACTGAGGCGTGTAGGACACGGAGGAGATTACAGAGACGGAGGGATGGAGGACCCGGAGGAGATTACAGAGACGGAGGAGTGTAGGACCTGGAGGAGATTACAGAGACGGAGGGATGGAGGACCCGGAGGAGATTACAGACACGGAGGAGTGTAGGAACAGGAGCAGATTACACAGACGGAGAAGTGTAGGACCCGGAGGAGATTAAGGAGTCGGAGGGATGGAGGAACCGGTGGAGAATACAGAGACTAAGGCGTGTAGTACCCGGAGGAGTTTACTGAGAAGGAGGGATGGTGGACCCAGAGGAGATTACAAAAATGGAGGGATGGAGGTCCCGGAGGAGATTACGGACACGGACGACTGTAGGACCCAAAGTGGATTACAGAAACGGAGGGATGCAGGACCCGGAGGAGATTTAGGAGTCGGAGGGATGGAGGACCCGGTGGAGAACACAGAGACTGAGGAGTGTAGGACCCGGAGGAGTTTACAGAAACGGAGGAGTGTAGGACCCGTAGGAGATTACAGAGACGGAGGAGTGTAGGACCCGGAGGAAATTACAGAGACGGAGCGATGGAGGACCTGGAGGAGATTACAGAGACGGAAGGATGGAGGACCCGGAGGAGATTACAGAGAAGGAGCAGTGTAGGACCCGGAGGAGATTACAGAGACGGAGGAGTGTAGAACACAGAGGAGATTAATGAGACGGAGAAGTGTAGGACCCGTAGGAGATTAAGGAGCCGGAGGGATGGAGGACCCGGTGGAGAATACAGAGACTGTGGAATATAGGACCCGGAGGAGATTATGGAGACGGAGGAGCGTAGGACCCGGAGTAAATTACAGAGACAGAGGGATGGAGGATCCGGAGGAGATTACTGAGATGGAGGGATGGAGGACCCCGAGGAGATTACAGAGACGGCGCAGTGCAGAACCCGGAGGAGATTACAGAGACGGAGGAGTGTAGAACACAGAGGAGATTACGGAGACAGAGAAGTGTAGGACCCGGAGGAGATTACACAGACGGTGGAGTGTAAGAACTGGAGGAGATTACAGAGACGGAGGAGTATCGGACCCACAGGAGATTACAGAGACTGAGGCGTGTAGGACACAGAGGAGATTACAGAGACGGAGGGATGGAGGACCCGGAGCAGATTACAGAGACGGAGGAGTGTAGGACCCGGAGGAGGTTACAAAGACAGAAGGATGGAGGACCTGGAGGAGATAACAGAGACGGAGCAGTGTAGGACCCGGAGGAGATTACAGAGACGGAAGGGTGTAAGAACAAAAGGAGATTACAGAGACGGAGGAGTATCGGACCCACAGGAGATTACAGAGACTGAGGCGTGTAGGACACAGAGGAGATTACAGAGACGGAGGGATGGAGGACCCGGAGCAGATTACAGAGACGGAGGAGTGTAGAACCCGGAGGGAATTACAGAGACAGGGGGATGGAGGACCCGGAGGAGATGACAGAGATGGAGGAGTGTAGGACCCGGAGGAGATTACAGAGACGGAGGAGTGTAGGACCCGGAGGAGATTACAGAGAAGGAGGAGTGTAGAACCCGGAGGAGGTTACAGAGACGAAAGTATGGAGGACCCGGAGGAGATAACAGAGACGGAGGAGTGTAGGACCAGGAGGAAATCACACAGACGGAGAAGTGTAGGACCCGGAGGAGATTTAGGAGTCGGAGGGATGGAGGACCCGGTGGAGAATATAGAGACGGCGAATTGTAGGACCCGGAGGAGATTACAAAGACGGAAGGGCGTACGAACAAAAGGAGATTGCAGAGACGGAGGAGTATCGGACCCACAGGAGATTACAGAGACTGAGGCGTGTAGGACCCGGAGGATGTTACAGAGACGGAAGGATGGAGGACCCGGAGGCGATAACAGAGACGGAGCAGTGTAGGACCCGGAGGAGATTACAGAGACGGAGTAGTGTAGAACACAGAGGAGATTACGGAGACAGAGAAGTGTAGGACCCGGAGGAGATTACACAGACGGTGGAGTGTAAGACATGGAGGAGATTACAGAGACGGAGGATTGTAGGACTCGGAGGACATTACGGAGACGGAGGAGTGTAGGACCCGGGGGAGATTACAGAGACGGAGGAATGGAGGACCCGGAGGAGATTACAGAGACAGCGGAGTGTAGGACCTGGAGGAGATTACAGACACGGAGGGATGGAGGACCCGGAGCAGATTACAGAGACGGAGGGATGGAGGACCCGGAGGAGATTACAGAGACGGAGGGATGGAGGACCCAGAGGAGATTACAGAAACGGAGGAGTGTTGGACCGGGAAGAAGTTACAGAGATTCAGGAGTGTAGGACCTGGAGGACATTACAGAGACGGAGGAGTGTAAGACCCGGAGGAGATTACAGAGACGGAGGGGCGTAGGTCACAGAGGAGATTACAGAGACGGAGGCGTGTAGGACCCAGAGTCGATTACAGAGACGGAGGGACGGAGGACCCGGAGGAGATTACAGAGATGGAGGGATGGATGACCCAGAGGAGATTACAGAGACGGAGGAGTGTAGGACCCGGAGGAGATTACAAAAATGGAGGGATGGAGGACCCGGAGGAGATTACGGAGACGGACGATTGTAGGACCCAGAGTGGATTACAGAGACGGAGGGATGCAGGGCCCGGAGGAGATTACAGAGACGTAGGGATGGAGGACCCGGAGGAGATTACAGAGACGGAGGGATGGAGGACCCGGAGGACATTACGCAGACGGAGGAGAGTAGGACCCGGAGGAGATGACAGAGACGGAGGAGTGTAGGACCCGGAAGAAATTACAGAGATGGAGGAATGGAGGACCCAGAGGAGATTACAGAGACGGAAGGATGGTGGACCCGGAGGAGATAACAGAGACGGAGTATTGTAGGAACCGGAGGAGATTACAGAGACGGAGGAGTGTAGGACCCGGAGGAGATTAAAGAGACGGAGGGATGGAGGACCCGGAGGAGATTACTGAGACAGCAGAGTGTAGGACCTGGAGGAGATTACAGACACGGAGGGATGGAGGACACGGAGCAGATTACAGAGACGAAGGAGTGAAGGACCCGGAGGAGTTTAAGGAGCCGGAGGGGTGGAGGACCCGGAGGAGATTACTGAGACGGAGGGATGGTGGACCCGGAGGAGATTACAGAGACGGAGGAGTGTAGAACCCGGAGGAGATTACAGAGACCTGGGGTGTAGTACCCGGAGGAGATTGCAGAGACGGAGGGATGGAGGACCCGGAGGAGATTACAGAGACAGAGGGATGGATGACCCAGAGGAGATTACGGAGACGGATGAGTGTAGGACCCGGAGGAGATGACAGAGACGGAGGAGTGTAGGACCGGAGGAGATTACAGAGACGGAGGAGTGTAGGACCTGGAGGAGATTACAAAGACGGAAGGATGGAGGACCCGGAGGAGATTACAGAGAAGGAGCAGTGTAGGACCTGGAGGAGATTACAGAGACGGAAGGATGGAGGACCCGGAGGAGATTACAGAGACGGAGGCGTGTAGGACCCGGAGGAGATTACAGAGACGGAAGGATGGAGGACCCGGAGGAGATTACAGAGAAGGAGCAGTGTAGGACCCGGAGGAGATTGCAGAGACAGAGGAGTGTCGGACTGGAGGAGATTACAGAGAAGGAGGGATGCAAGGCCCGGAGGATATTACAGACACGGAGGGACGGAGGACCTGGAGGAGATTACGGAGATGGAGGAGTGTAGGACCCAGAGGACATTACAGAGACAGAGGAATGGAGGATCCGGAGAAGATTACAGAGACGGAGGAGTGAAGGACCCGGAGGAGATTACAGAGACGGAGGAGGGTAGGACCAGGAGGAGATTACAGAGACGGAGGAGTGTAGAACACAGAGGAGATTACTGAGACGGAGAAGTGCAGGACCCGGAGGAGATGAAGGAGCCGGAGGGATGGAGGACCCGGTGGAGAATACAGAGACTGTGGAATATAGGACCCAGAGGAGATTGCAGAAACGTAAGAGTGTAGGACCCGGAGGGGATTATGGAGACGGAGGAGCGTAGAACCCGGAGGATGTTACTAAGACGGAAGGATGGAGGACCCGGAGGCGATAACAGAGACGGAGCAGTGTAGGACCCGGAGGAGATTACAGAGACGGAGGAGTGTAGAACACAGAGGAGATTACAGAGACGGAGGATTGTAGGACTCGGAGGAGATTACGGAGACGGAGGAGTGTAGGACCCGGGGGAGATTACAGAGACGGAGGAATGGAGGACCCGGAGAAGATTACAGAGACAGCGGAGTGTAGGACCTGGAGGAGATTACAGACACGGAGGGATGGAGGACCCAGAGGAGATTACAGAGACGGAGGAGTGTACGACCCGTCGGAGATTACAGAGACGGAGGAGTGTAGGACCAGGAGGAGATTACAGAAACGGAGGAGTGTAGAACACAGAGGAGATTACTGAGACGGAGAAATGCAGGACCCGGAGGAGATTAAAGAGCCGGAGGGTTGGAGGACCCGGTGGAGAATACAGAGACTGTGGAGTGTTGGACCTGGAGGAGATAACAGAGACGTAACAGTGTAGGACCCGGAGGAGATTACAGAGAAGGAGTAGTGTAGAACCCGGAGGAGGTTACAGAGACGAAAGGATGGAGGACCCGGAGGAGATAACAGAGACGGAGGAGTGTAGAACCAGGAGGAAATTACACAGACGGAGAAGTGTAGGACCCGGAGGAGATTTAGGAGTCGGAGGGATGGAGGACCCGGTGGAGAATATAGAGACAGAGAATTGTAGGAACCGGAGGACATTACAGAGACGGAGGAGTGTAGGACCCGGAGGAGATTACAAAGACGGAAGGGTGTACGAACAAAAGGAGATTACAGAGACGGAGGAGTATCGGACCCACAGGAGATTACAGAGACTGAGGCGTGTAGGACACAGAGGAGATTACAGAGACGGAGGGATGGAGGACCCGGAGAAGATTACAGAGACGGAGGAGTGTAGGACCTGGAGGAGATTACAGAGACTGAGGGATGGAGGACCCGGAGCAGATCACAGAGACGGAGGAGCGTAGGACCAGGAGGAGATTACACAGACGGAGAAGTGTAGGACCCGGAGGAGATTTAGGAGTCGGAGGGATGGAGGACCCGGTGGAGAACACAGAGACTGAGGAGTGTAGGACCCGGAGGAGATTACAGAGACGGAGGGATGGATGACCCGGAGGAGATTACAGAGACGGAGGGATGGAGGACCCGGAGGAAATTACAGAGACGGAGGGATGGAGGACCCGGTGGAGAATACAGAAACTGTGGAATATAGGACCCAGAGGAGATTATGGAGACGGAGGAGCGTAGGACCCGGAGTAAATTACAGAGACAGAGGGATGGAGGATCCGGAGGAGATTACTGAGATGGAGGGATGGAGGACCCGAGGAGATTACAGAGACGGCGGAGTGTAGAACCCGGAGGAGATTACAGAGACGGAGGAGTGTAGGACCAGGAGGAGATTACACAGACGGAGAAGTGTAGGACCCGGAGGAGATTTAGGAGTCGGAGGGATGGAGGACCCGGTGGAGAACACAGAGACTGAGGAGTGTAGGACCCGGAGGAGATTACAGAGCCGGAGGGTTGGAGGACCCGGTGGAGAATACAGAGACTGTGGAGTGTTGGACCTGGAGGAGATAACAGAGACGTAACAGTGTAGGACCCGGAGGAGATTACAGAGAAGGAGTAGTGTAGAACCCGGAGGAGGTTACAGAGACGAAAGGATGGAGGACCCGGAGGAGATAACAGAGACGGAGGAGTGTAGAACCAGGAGGAAATTACACAGACGGAGAAGTGTAGGACCCGGAGGAGATTTAGGAGTCGGAGGGATGGAGGACCCGGTGGAGAATATAGAGACAGAGAATTGTAGGAACCGGAGGACATTACAGAGACGGAGGAGTGTAGGACCCGGAGGAGATTACAAAGACGGAAGGGTGTACGAACAAAAGGAGATTACAGAGACGGAGGAGTATCGGACCCACAGGAGATTACAGAGACTGAGGCGTGTAGGACACAGAGGAGATTACAGAGACGGAGGGATGGAGGACCCGGAGAAGATTACAGAGACGGAGGAGTGTAGGACCTGGAGGAGATTACAGAGACTGAGGGATGGAGGACCCGGAGCAGATTACAGAGACGGAGGAGCGTAGGACCAGGAGGAGATTACACAGACGGAGAAGTGTAGGACCCGGAGGAGATTTAGGAGTCGGAGGGATGGAGGACCCGGTGGAGAACACAGAGACTGAGGAGTGTAGGACCCGGAGGAGATTACAGAGACGGAGGGATGGATGACCCGGAGGAGATTACAGAGACGGAGGGATGGAGGACCCGGAGGAAATTACAGAGACGGAGGGATGGAGGACCCGGTGGAGAATACAGAAACTGTGGAATATAGGACCCAGAGGAGATTATGGAGACGGAGGAGCGTAGGACCCGGAGTAAATTACAGAGACAGAGGGATGGAGGATCCGGAGGAGATTACTGAGATGGAGGGATGGAGGACCCGAGGAGATTACAGAGACGGCGGAGTGTAGAACCCGGAGGAGATTACAGAGACGGAGGAGTGTAGGACCAGGAGGAGATTACAGAGACGGAGGGATGGAGGACCCGGAGGAGATTACAGAGACGGAGGGATGGTGGACCCGGAGGAGATTACAAAAATGGAGGGATGGAGGTCCCGGAGGAGATTACGGAGACGGACGATTGTAGGACCCAGAGTGGATTACAGAAACGGAGGGATGCAGGGCCCGGAGGAGATTACAGAGACGGAGGGATGGAGGACCCGGAGGACATTACGCAGACGGAGGAGTGTAGGACCCGGAGGAGATGACAGAGACAGAGGAGTGTAGGACCCGGAAGAAATTACAGAGATGGAGGAATGGAGGACCCAGAGGAGATTACAGAGACGGAGGAGTGTAGGACACAGAGGAGATTACTGAGACGGAGAAGTGTAGGACCCGGAGAAGATTAAAGAGCCGGAGGGATGGAGGACCCGGTGGAGAAGACAGAGACTGTGGACTGCAGGACCTGGAGGAGATTACAGAGACGTAAGAGTGTAGGACCCGGAGGAGATCATGGAGACGGAGGAGTGTAGGACCCGGAGTAAATTACAGAGACAGAGGGATGGAGGACCCGGAGGAGGTTACAAAGACGGAAGGATGGAGGACCCGGAGGAGATTACAGAGACGGAAGGGTGTACGAACAAACTGAGATTACAGAGACAGAGGAGTGTAGGACCCACAGGAGATTACAGAGACGGAGGAGTGTAGGACCCAGAGGAGGTTACAAAGACAGAAGGATGGAGGACCCGGAGGAGATAACAGAGACGGAGCAGTGTTGGACCCGGAGGAGATTACAGAGACGGAAGGGTGTACGAACAAAAGGAGATTACAGAGACGGAGGAGTATCGGACCCACAGGAGATTACAGAGACTGAGGCGTGTAGGACACAGAGGAGATTACAGACACGGAGGGATGGAGGACCCGGAGCAGATTACAGAGACGGAGGAGTGTAGAACCCGGAGGGAATTACAGAGACAGGGGGATGGAGGACCCGGAGGAGATGACAGAGACGGAGGAGTTTAGGACCCGGAGGAGATTACAGAGACGGAGGAGTGTAGGACCCGTAGGAGATTACAGAGACGGAGGTGGGTAGGATCCGGAGGGGATTACAGCGACGGAGGGATGGAGGACCCGGAGCAGATTACAGAGACGGAGGAGTGTACGACCCGTCGGAGATTACAGAGACGGAGGAGTGTAGGACCAGGAGGATATTACAGAAACGGAGGAGTGTAGAACACAGAGGAGATTACTGAGACGGAGAAGTGTAGGACCCGGAGGAGATTAAAGAGCCGGAGGGTTGGAGGACCCGGTGGAGAATACAGAGACTGTGGAGTGTAGGACCTGGAGGAGATAACAGAGACGTAACAGTGTAGGACCCGGAGGAGATTACAGAGATGGAGGAGTGTAGAACCCGGAGGAGGTTACAGAGACGAAAGGATGGAGGACCCGTAGGAGATAACAGAGACGGAGGAGTGTAGGACCAGGAGGAAATTACACAGACGGAGAAGTGTAGGACCCGGAGGAGATTACAGAGACGGAGGAGTGTAGGACCCGTAGGAGATTACAGAGACGGAGGGATGGAGGATCCGGAGGAGATTACAGAGACGGTGGGATGGAGGACCCGGAGGAGATTACAGAGACGGAGGAGTGTAGAACCCGGAGGAGGTTACAAAGACGGAAGGATGGAGGACCCGGAGGAGATAACAGAGACAGAGCAGTGTAGGACCCGGAGGAGATTACAGAGACGGAAGGGTGTACGAACAAAAGGAGATTACAGAGACGGAGGAGTATAGGACCCACAGGAGATTACAGAGACGGAGGGATGGAGGACCCGGAGGAGATTACAGAGACGGAGGAGTGTAGGACCTGGAGGAGATTACAGAGACGGAGGGATGGAGGACCCGGAGGAGATTACAGACACGGAGGAGTGTAGGAACAGGAGCAGATTACACAGACGGAGAAGTGTAGGACCCGGAGGAGATTAAGGAGTCGGAGGGATGGAGGAACCGGTGGAGAATACAGAGACTAAGGCGTGTAGTACCCGGAGGAGTTTACTGAGAAGGAGGGATGGTGGACCCAGAGGAGATTACAAAAATGGAGGGATGGAGGTCCCGGAGGAGATTACGGACACGGACGACTGTAGGACCCAAAGTGGATTACAGAAACGGAGGGATGCAGGACCCGGAGGAGATTTAGGAGTCGGAGGGATGGAGGACCCGGTGGAGAACACAGAGACTGAGGAGTGTAGGACCCGGAGGAGTTTACAGAAACGGAGGAGTGTAGGACCCGTAGGAGATTACAGAGACGGAGGAGTGTAGGACCCGGAGGAAATTACAGAGACGGAGCGATGGAGGACCTGGAGGAGATTACAGAGACGGAAGGATGGAGGACCCGGAGGAGATTACAGAGAAGGAGCAGTGTAGGACCCGGAGGAGATTACAGAGACGGAGGAGTGTAGAACACAGAGGAGATTAATGAGACGGAGAAGTGTAGGACCCGTAGGAGATTAAAGAGCCGGAGGGATGGAGGACCCGGTGGAGAATACAGAGACTGTGGACTGTAGGACCTGGAGGAGATTATGGAGACGGAGGAGTGTAGGACCCGGAGGAGATTACAGACACGGAGGGATGGAGGACCCGGAGCAGATTACAGAGACGGAGGAGTGTAGAACCCGGAGGGAATTACAGAGACAGGGGGATGGAGGACCCGGAGGAGATGACAGAGACGGAGGAGTTTAGGACCCGGAGGAGATTACAGAGACGGAGGAGTGTAGGACCCGTAGGAGATTACAGAGACGGAGGTGGGTAGGATCCGGAGGGGATTACAGCGACGGAGGGATGGAGGACCCGGAGCAGATTACAGAGACGGAGGAGTGTACGACCCGTCGGAGATTACAGAGACGGAGGAGTGTAGGACCAGGAGGATATTACAGAAACGGAGGAGTGTGGAACACAGAGGAGATTACTGAGACGGAGAAGTGTAGGACCCGGAGGAGATTAAAGAGCCGGAGGGTTGGAGGACCCGGTGGAGAATACAGAGACTGTGGAGTGTAGGACCTGGAGGAGATAACAGAGACGTAACAGTGTAGGACCCGGAGGAGATTACAGAGATGGAGGAGTGTAGAACCCGGAGGAGGTTACAGAGACGAAAGGATGGAGGACCCGTAGGAGATAACAGAGACGGAGGAGTGTAGGACCAGGAGGAAATTACACAGACGGAGAAGTGTAGGACCCGGAGGAGATTACAGAGACGGAGGAGTGTAGGACCCGTAGGAGATTACAGAGACGGAGGGATGGAGGATCCGGAGGAGATTACAGAGACGGTGGGATGGAGGACCCGGAGGAGATTACAGAGACGGAGGAGTGTAGAACCCGGAGGAGGTTACAAAGACGGAAGGATGGAGGACCCGGAGGAGATAACAGAGACAGAGCAGTGTAGGACCCGGAGGAGATTACAGAGACGGAAGGGTGTACGAACAAAAGGAGATTACAGAGACGGAGGAGTATAGGACCCACAGGAGATTACAGAGACTGAGGCGTGTAGGACACGGAGGAGATTACAGAGACGGAGGGATGGAGGACCCGGAGGAGATTACAGAGACGGAGGAGTGTAGGACCTGGAGGAGATTACAGAGACGGAATGATGGAGGACCCGGAGGAGATTACAGACACGGAGGAGTGTAGGAACAGGAGCAGATTACACAGACGGAGAAGTGTAGGACCCGGAGGAGATTAAGGAGTCGGAGGGATGGAGGAACCGGTGGAGAATACAGAGACTAAGGCGTGTAGTACCCGGAGGAGTTTACTGAGAAGGAGGGATGGTGGACCCAGAGGAGATTACAAAAATGGAGGGATGGAGGTCCCGGAGGAGATTACGGACACGGACGACTGTAGGACCCAAAGTGGATTACAGAAACGGAGGGATGCAGGACCCGGAGGAGATTTAGGAGTCGGAGGGATGGAGGACCCGGTGGAGAACACAGAGACTGAGGAGTGTAGGACCCGGAGGAGTTTACAGAAACGGAGGAGTGTAGGACCCGTAGGAGATTACAGAGACGGAGGAGTGTAGGACCCGGAGGAAATTACAGAGACGGAGCGATGGAGGACCTGGAGGAGATTACAGAGACGGAAGGATGGAGGACCCGGAGGAGATTACAGAGAAGGAGCAGTGTAGGACCCGGAGGAGATTACAGAGACGGAGGAGTGTAGAACACAGAGGAGATTAATGAGACGGAGAAGTGTAGGACCCGTAGGAGATTAAAGAGCCGGAGGGATGGAGGACCCGGTGGAGAATACAGAGACTGTGGACTGTAGGACCTGGAGGAGATTATGGAGACGGAGGAGTGTAGGACCCGGAGGAGATTACAGAGACGGAGGAGTGTAGGACCCGGAGGAGGTTACAAAGACGGAAGGATGGAGGACCCGGAGGAGATAACAGAGACGGAGCAGTGTAGGACCCGGAGGAGATTAAGGAGCCGGAGGGATGGAGGACCCGGTGGAGAATACAGAGACTGTGGAATATAGGACCCGGAGGAGATTATGGAGACGGAGGAGCGTAGGACCCGGAGTAAATTACAGAGACAGAGGGATGGAGGATCCGGAGGAGATTACTGAGATGGAGGGATGGAGGACCCCGAGGAGATTACAGAGACGGCGCAGTGCAGAACCCGGAGGAGATTACAGAGACGGAGGAGTGTAGAACACAGAGGAGATTACGGAGACAGAGAAGTGTAGGACCCGGAGGAGATTACACAGACGGTGGAGTGTAAGAACTGGAGGAGATTACAGAGACGGAGGAGTATCGGACCCACAGGAGATTACAGAGACTGAGGCGTGTAGGACACAGAGGAGATTACAGAGACGGAGGGATGGAGGACCCGGAGCAGATTACAGAGACGGAGGAGTGTAGGACCCGGAGGAGGTTACAAAGACAGAAGGATGGAGGACCTGGAGGAGATAACAGAGACGGAGCAGTGTAGGACCCGGAGGAGATTACAGAGACGGAAGGGTGTAAGAACAAAAGGAGATTACAGAGACGGAGGAGTATCGGACCCACAGGAGATTACAGAGACTGAGGCGTGTAGGACACAGAGGAGATTACAGAGACGGAGGGATGGAGGACCCGGAGCAGATTACAGAGACGGAGGAGTGTAGAACCCGGAGGGAATTACAGAGACAGGGGGATGGAGGACCCGGAGGAGATGACAGAGATGGAGGAGTGTAGGACCCGGAGGAGATTACAGAGACGGAGGAGTGTAGGACCCGGAGGAGATTACAGAGAAGGAGGAGTGTAGAACCCGGAGGAGGTTACAGAGACGAAAGGATGGAGGACCCGGAGGAGATAACAGAGACGGAGGAGTGTAGGACCAGGAGGAAATCACACAGACGGAGAAGTGTAGGACCCGGAGGAGATTTAGGAGTCGGAGGGATGGAGGACCCGGTGGAGAATATAGAGACGGAGAATTGTAGGACCCGGAGGAGATTACAAAGACGGAAGGGCGTACGAACAAAAGGAGATTGCAGAGACGGAGGAGTATCGGACCCACAGGAGATTACAGAGACTGAGGCGTGTAGGACCCGGAGGATGTTACAGAGACGGAAGGATGGAGGACCCGGAGGCGATAACAGAGACGGAGCAGTGTAGGACCCGGAGGAGATTACAGAGACGGAGGAGTGTAGAACACAGAGGAGATTACGGAGACAGAGAAGTGTAGGACCCGGAGGAGATTACACAGACGGTGGAGTGTAAGACATGGAGGAGATTACAGAGACGGAGGATTGTAGGACTCGGAGGACATTACGGAGACGGAGGAGTGTAGGACCCGGGGGAGATTACAGAGACGGAGGAATGGAGGACCCGGAGGAGATTACAGAGACAGCGGAGTGTAGGACCTGGAGGAGATTACAGACACGGAGGGATGGAGGACCCGGAGCAGATTACAGAGACGGAGGGATGGAGGACCCGGAGGAGATTACAGAGACGGAGGGATGGAGGACCCAGAGGCGATTACAGAAACGGAGGAGTGTTGGACCGGGAAGAAGTTACAGAGATTCAGGAGTGTAGGACCTGGAGGACATTACAGAGACGGAGGAGTGTAAGACCCGGAGGAGATTACAGAGACGGAGGGGCGTAGGTCACAGAGGAGATTACAGAGACGGAGGCGTGTAGGACCCAGAGTCGATTACAGAGACGGAGGGACGGAGGACCCGGAGGAGATTACAGAGATGGAGGGATGGATGACCCAGAGGAGATTACAGAGACGGAGGAGTGTAGGACCCAGAGGACATGACAGAGACGGAGGGATGGAGGACCCGGAGGAGATTACAAAAATGGAGGGATGGAGGACCCGGAGGAGATTACGGAGACGGACGATTGTAGGACCCAGAGTGGATTACAGAGACGGAGGGATGCAGGGCCCGGAGGAGATTACAGAGACGTAGGGATGGAGGACCCGGAGGAGATTACAGAGACGGAGGGATGGAGGACCCGGAGGACATTACGCAGACGGAGGAGAGTAGGACCCGGAGGAGATGACAGAGACGGAGGAGTGTAGGACCCGGAAGAAATTACAGAGATGGAGGAATGGAGGACCCAAAGGAGATTACAGAGACGGAAGGATGGTGGACCCGGAGGAGATAACAGAGACGGAGTATTGTAGGAACGGGAGGAGATTACAGAGACGGAGGAGTGTAGGACCCGGAGGAGATTAAAGAGACGGAGGGATGGAGGACCCGCAGGAGATTACTGAGACAGCGGAGTGTAGGACCTGGAGGAGATTACAGACACGGAGGGATGGAGGACCCGGAGCAGATTACAGAGACGAAGGAGTGAAGGACCCGGAGGAGTTTAAGGAGCCGGAGGGGTGGAGGACCCGGAGGAGATTACTGAGACGGAGGGATGGTGGACCCGGAGGAGATTACAGAGACGGAGGAGTGTAGAACCCGGAGGAGATTACAGAGACCTGGGGTGTAGTACCCGGAGGAGATTGCAGAGACGGAGGGATGGAGGACCCGGAGGAGATTACAGAGACGGAGGGATGGATGACCCAGAGGAGATTACGGAGACGGATGAGTGTAGGACCCGGAGGAGATGACAGAGACGGAGGAGTGTAGGACCGGAGGAGATTACAGAGACGGAGGAGTGTAGGACCTGGAGGAGATTACAAAGACGGAAGGATGGAGGACCCGGAGGAGATTACAGAGACGGAGGAGTGTAGGACCCGGGGGAGATTACAGAGACGGAGGAATGGAGGACCCGGAGGAGATTACAGAGACAGCGGAGTGTAGGACCTGGAGGAGATTACAGACACGGAGGGATGGAGGACCCAGAGGAGATTACAGAGACGGAGGAGTGAAGGACCCGGAGGAGTTTAAGGAGCCGGAGGGGTGGAGGACCCGGAGGAGATTACAGAGACGGAGGAGTGTAGAACCCGGAGGAGATTACAGAGACCTGGGGTGTAGGACCCGGAGGAGATTGCAGAGACGGAGGGATGGAGGACCCGGAGGAGATTACAGAGACGGAGGGATGGATGACCCAGAGGAGATTACGGAGACGGAGGAGTGTAGGACCCGGAGTAAATTACAGAGACGGAGGGATGGAGGACCCGGAGGAGATTACAGAGACGGAGCAGTGTAGGACCCGGAGGAGATTACAGAGACGGAAGGGTGTACGAACAAAAGGAGATTACAGAGACGGAGGAGTATAGGACACACCGGAGATTACAGAGACTGAGGCGTGTAGGACACGGAGGAGATTACAGAGACGGAGGGATGGAGGACCCGGAGGAGATTACAGAGACGGAGGAGTGTAGGACCTGGAGGAGATGACAGAGACGGAGGGATGGAGGACCCGGAGGAGATTACAGACACGGAGGAGTGTAGGACCAGGAAGAGATTACACAGACGGAGAAGTGTAGGACCCGGAGGAGATTAAGGATTCGGAGGGATGGAGGAACCGGTGGAGAATACAGAGGCTAAGGCGTGTAGTACCCGGAGGAGATTACTGAGAAGGAGGGATGGTGGACCTGGAGAAGATTACAAAAATGGAGGGATGGAGGTCCCGGAGGAGATTACGGAGACGGACGACTGTAGGACCCAGAGTGGATTACAGAAACGGAGGGATGGAGGACCCGGTGGAGAACACAGAGACTGAGGAGTGTAGGACCCGGAGGAGTTTACAGAAACGGAGGAGTGTAGGACCCGTAGGAGATTACAGAGACGGAGGAGTGTAGGACCCGGAGGAAATTACAGAGACGGAGGGATGGAGGACCCGGAGGAGATTACAGAGACGGAAGGATGGAGGACCCGGAGGAGATTACAGAGACGGAGCAGTGTAGGACCCGGAGGAGATTACAGAGACAGAGGAGTGTAGGACCCAGAGGACATTACAGAGACGGAGGAGTGTAGGACCCGGAGGAGGTTACAAAGACAGAAGGATGGAGGACCCGGAGGAGATAACAGAGACGGAGCAGTGTAGGACCCGGAGGAGATTACAGAGACGGAGGAGTGTAGAACACAGAGGAGATTACGGAGACAGAGAAGTGTAGGACCCGGTGGAGATTACAGAGACGGAGGAGTGTAGAACACAGAGGAGATTACGGAGACAGAGATGTGTAGGACTGGGAGGAGATTACACAGACGGTGGAGTGTAAGACCCGGAGGAGATTACAGAGACGGAAGAGTGTAGGACCCGGAGGAGATTACAGAGACGGAGGAATCGAGGACCCGGAGGAGATTACAGAGACAGCGGAGTGAAGGACCTGGAGGAGATTACAGACACGGAGGGATGGAGGACCCGGAGCAGATTACAGAGACGGAGGAGTGAAGGACCCGGAGGAGATTAAAGAGCCGGAGGGATGGAGGACCCGGAGGAGATTACAGAGACGGAAGGATGGAGGACCCGGAGGAGATTACAGAGACGGAGGAGTGTAGAACCCGGAGGAGATTACAGAGACCTGGGGTGTAGGACCCGGAGGAGATTGCAGAGACGGAGGGATGGAGGACCCGGAGGAGATTACAGAGACGGAGGGATGGAGGAACCGGAGGAGATTACGGAGTCGGAGGAGTGTAGGACCCGTAGGAGATTACAGAGACGGATGAGTGTAGGACCCGTAGGAGATTACAGAGACGGAGGGATGGAGGATCCGGAGGAGATTACAGAGACGGTGGGATGGAGGACCCGGAGGAGATTACAGAGACGGAGGAGTGTAGAACCCGGAGGAGATTACAGAGACCTGGGGTGTAGGACCCGGAGGAGATTGCAGAGACGGAGGGATGGAGGACCCGGAGGAGATTACAGAGACGGAGGAGTGTAGAACCCGGAGGAGATTACAGAGACCTGGGGTGTAGGACCCGGAGGAGATTACAGAGACGGAAGGGTGTACGAACAAAAGGAGATTACAGAGACGGAGGAGTATAGGACCCACAGGAGATTACAGAGACTGAGGCGTGTAGGACACGGAGGAGATTACAGAGACGGAGGGATGGAGGACCCGGAGGAAATTACAGAGACGGAGGAGTGTACGACCTGGAGGAGATTACAGAGACGGAGGGATGGAGGACCCGGAGGAGATTACAGACACGGAGGAGTGTAGGACCAGGAGCAGATTACACAGACGGAGAAGTGTAGGACCCGGAGGAGATGAAGGAGTCGGAGGGATGGAGGAACCGGTGGAGAATACAGAGACGAAGGCGTGTAGTACCCGGAGGAGATTACGGAGAAGGAGGGATGGTGGATCCGGAGGAGATTACAAAAATGGAGGGATGGAGGTCCCAGAGGAGATTACGGAGACGGACGACTGCAGGACCCAGAGTGGATTACAGAAACGGAGGGATGCAGGGCCCGGAGGAGATTACAGAATCGGAGGGATGGAGGACCCGGAGGACATTACGCAGACGGAGGAGTGTAGGACCAGGAGGAGATGACAGAGACGGAGGAGTGTAGGAACCGGAAGAAATTACAGAGATGGAGGAATGGAGGACCCAGAGGAGATTAAAGAGCCGGAGGGATGGAGGACCCGGTGGAGAATACAGAGACTGTGGACTGTAGGACCTGGAGAAGATTACAGAGACGTAAGAGTGTAGGACCCGGAGGAGATTATAGAGACGGAGGGATGGAGGACCCGGAGGAGATTACGGAGACGGAGAATTGTAGGAACCGGAGGACATTACAGAGACGGAGGAGTGTAGGACCCGGAGGAGGTTACAAAGACGGAAGGATGGAGGACCCGGAGGAGATAACAGAGACGGAGCAGTGTAGGACCCGGAGGAGATTACAGAGACGGAGGAGTGTAGAACACAGAGGAGATTACGGAGACAGAGAAGTGTAGGACCCGGAGGAGATTACACAGACGGTGGAGTGTAAGAACTGGAGGAGATTACAGAGACGGAGGAGTGTAGGACCCGGAGGACATTACAGAGACGGAGGAGTGTAGGACCCGGAGGAGGTTACAAAGACAGAAGGATGGAGGACCCGGAGGAGATAACAGAGACGGAGCAGTGTAGGACCCGGAGGAGATTACAGAGACGGAAGGGTGTAGGAACAAAAGGAGATTACAGAGACGGAGGAGTACAGGACCCACAGGAGATTACAGAGACTGAGGCGTGTAGGAAACGGAGGAGATTACAGAGACGGAGGAGTGTAGGACCCGGAGGAGATTACAGAGACGGACGGATGGAGGACCCGTAGGAGATTACGGAGACGGAGGAGTGTAGGACCCGTAGGAGATTACAGAGACGGAAGGATGGAGGACCCGGAGGAGATAACAGAGACGGAGCAGTGTAGGACCCGGAGGAGATTACCGAGACGGAGGAGTGTAGAACACAGAGGAGATGACGGAGACAGAGAAGTGTAGGACCCGGAGGAGATTACACAGACGGTGGAGTGTAAGACCCGGAGGAGATTACAGAGACGGAGGAGTGTAGGACCCGGAGGAGATTACAGAGACGGAGGAATGGAGGACCCGGAGGAGATTACAGAGACAGCGGAGTGTAGGACCTGGAGGAGATTACAGACACGGAGGGATGGAGGACCCGGTGGAGAATACAGAGACTGTGGACTGTAGGACCTGGAGGAGATTACAGAGACGTAAGAGTGTAGGACCCGGAGGAGATTACAGAGACAGAGGGATGGAGGACCAGGAGGAGATTACAGAGATGGAGGGGTGTAGGACCCGGAGGAGATTACAGAGACAGAGGGATGGAGGACCCGGAGGAGATTACAGAGATGGAGGGGTGTAGGACCCGGAGGAGATTACAGAGACGGACGGATGGAGGACCCGTAGGAGATTTCGGAGTCGGAGGAGTGTAGGACCCGTAGGAGATTACAGAGACGGACGGATGGAGGACCCGGAGGAGATTACAGAGACGGAGGAGTGTAGAACCCGGAGGAGGTTACAAAGACGGAAGGATGGAGGACCCGGAGGAGATAACAGAGACGGAGCAGTGTAGGACCCGGAGGAGATTACAGAGACGGAAGGGTGTACGAACAAAAGGAGATTACAGAGACGGAGGAGTATAGGACCCACAGGAGATTACAGAGACTGAGGCGTGTAGGACACGGAGGAGATTACAGAGACGGAGGGATAGAGGACCCGGAGGAGATTACAGAGACGGAGGAGTGTAGGACCAGGAGCAGATTACACAGACGGAGAAGTGTAGGACCCGGAGGAGATTAAGGAGTCGGAGGGATGGAGGAACCGGTGGAGAATACAGAGACTAAGGGGTGTAGTACCCGGAGGAGATGACAAAAATGGAGGGATGAGGTCCCGGAGGAGATTACGGAGACGGACGACTGTAGGACCCAGAGTGGATTACAGAAACGGAGGGATGCAGGACCCGGAGGAGATTTAGGAGTCGGAGGGATGGAGGACCCGGTGGAGAACACAGAGACTGAGGAGTGTAGGACCCGGAGGAGATTACAAGGACGGAGGGATGGAGGACCCGGAGGAGATTACAGAGACGGAAGGGTGTACGAACAAAAGGAGATTACAGAGACGGAGGAGTATCGGACCCACAGGAGATTACAGAGACTGAGGCGTGTAGGACACAGAGGAGATTACAGAGACGGAGGGATGGAGGACCCGGAGAAGATTACAGAGACGGAGGAGTGCAGGACCTGGAGGAGATTACAGAGACGGAGGGATGGAGGACCCGGAGCAGATTACAGAGACGGAGGAGTGCAGGACCAGGAGGAGATTACACAGACGGAGAAGTGTAGGACTCGGAGGAGATTTAGGAGTCGGAAGGATGGAGGACCCGGTGGAGAATACAGAGACTGAGGAGTGTAGGACCCGGAGGAGATTACAGAGACGGAGGGATGGAGGAGCCGGAGGAGATAACACATACGGAGCAGTGTAGGACCTGGAGGAGTTTACAGAAACGGAGGAGTGTAGGACCCGGAGGAGATTACAGAGACGGACGAGTGTAGGGCCAGGAGGAGAGTACAGAGAGAGAGGACTGTCGGACCCGGAGGAAATTACAGAGACGGAGGGATGGAGGACACGGAGGAGATTACAGAGACGGAAGGATGGAGGACCCGGAGGAGATTGCAGAGACAGAGCAGTGAAGGACCCGGAGGAGATTACAGAGACAGAGGAGTGTAGGACCGGAGGAGATTACAGAGACAGAGGAGTGTAGGACTGGAGGAGATTACAGAGAAGGAGGGATGCAAGGCCCGGAGGATATTACAGACACGGAGGGACGGAGAACCGGGAGGAGATAACGGAGATGGAGGAGTGTAGGACCCAGAGGACATTACAGAGACAGAGGGATGGAGGATCCGGAGAAGATTACAGAGAAAGAGACGTGTAGGACCCGGAGGAGATTAAGGAGCCGGAGGGATGGAGGTCCCGGTGGAGAATACAGAGACTGTGGAATATAGGACCCAGAGGAGATTGCAGAAACGTAAGAGTGAAGGACCCGGAGGAGATTATGGAGACGGAGGAGCGTAGGACCCGGAGTAAATTACAGAGACAGAGGGATGGAGGATCCGGAGGAGATTACAGAGACGGCGGAGTGTAGAACACAGAGGAGATTACGGAGACAGAGAAGTGTAGGATCCGGAGGAGATTACACAGACGGTGGAGTGTAAGACCCGGAGGAGATTACTGAGACGGAGGAGTGTAGGACCCGGGGGAGATAACAGAGACGGAGGAATGGAGGACCCGGAGGAGATTACAGACACGGAGGGATGGAGGACCCGGAGCAGATTACAGAGACGGAGAAGTGAAGGACCCGGAGGAGATTAAAGAGCCGGAGGGATGGAGGACCCGGAGGAGATTACAGAGACGGAGGGATGGAGGACCCGGAGGAGATTACAGAGACGGAGGAGTGTAGAACCCGGAGGAGATTACAGAGACCTGGGGTGCAGGACCCGGAGGAGATTGCAGAGACGGAGGGATGGAGGACCCGGAGGAGATTACAGAGACGGAGGGATGGATGACCCAGAGGAGATTACAGAGACGGATGAGTGTAGGACCCGGAGGAGATGACAGAGACGGAGGAGTGTAGGACCGGAGGAGATTACAGAGAAGGAGGGACGGAGGACCTGGAGGAGATTACGGAGATGGAGGAGTGTAGGACCCAGAGGACATTACAGAGACAGAGGAATGGAGGATCCGGAGAAGATTACAGAGACAGAGACGTGTAGGACCCGGAGGAGATTAAGGAGCCGGAGGGATGGAGGACCCGGAGCAGATTACAGAGACTGAGGAGTGAAGGACCCGGAGGAGATTACAGAGACGGAGGAGGGTAGGACCAGGAGGAGATTACAGAGACGGAGGAGTGTAGAACACAGAGGAGATTACTGAGACGGAGAAGTGCAGGACCCGGAGGAGATGAAGGAGCCGGAGGGATGGAGGACCCGGTGGAGAATACAGAGACTGTGGAATATAGGACCCAGAGGAGATTGCAGAAACGTAAGAGTGTAGGACCCGGAGGGGATTATGGAGACGGAGGAGCGTAGGACCCGGAGTAAATAACAGAGACAGAGGGATGGAGGATCCGGAGGAGATTACTCAGATTGAGAGATGGAGGACCCCAAGGAGATTACAGAGACGGCGGAGTGTAGAACCCGGAGGATGTTACAGAGACGGAAGGATGGAGGACCCGGAGGCGATAACAGAGACGGAGTAGTGTAGGACCCAGAGGAGATTACGGAGACGGAGGAGTGTAGAACACAGAGAAGATTACGGAGACAGAGAAGTGTAGGACCCGGAGGAGATTACACAGACGGTGGAGTGTAAGACATGGAGGAGATTACAGAGACGGAGGATTGTAGGACTCGGAGGAGATTACGGAGACGGAGGAGTGTAGGACCCGGGGGAGATTACAGAGACGGAGGAATGGAGGACCCGGAGGAGATTACAGAGACAGCGGAGTGTAGGACCTGGAGGAGATTACAGACACGGAGGGATGGAGGACCCAGTGGAGATTATGGAGACGGAGGAGTGTAGGACCCGGAGGAAATTACAGAGACGGAGGGATGGAGGACCCGGAGGAGATTACAGAGATGGAGGGGTGTAGGACCCGGAGGAGATTACAGAGACGGACGGATGGAGGACCCGTAGGAGATTTCGGAGTCGGAGGAGTGTAGGACCCGTAGGAGATTACAGAGACGGACGGATGGAGGACCCGGAGGAGATTACAGAGACGGAGGAGTGTAGAACCCGGAGGAGGTTACAAAGACGGAAGGATGGAGGACCCGGAGGAGATAACAGAGACGGAGCAGTGTAGGACCCGGAGGAGATTACAGAGACGGAAGGGTGTACGAACAAAAGGAGATTACAGAGACGGAGGAGTATAGGACCCACAGGAGATTACAGAGACTGAGGCGTGTAGGACACGGAGGAGATTACAGAGACGGAGGGATGGAGGACCCGGAGGAGATTACAGAGACGGAGGAGTGTAGGACCAGGAGCAGATTACACAGACGGAGAAGTGTAGGACCCGGAGGAGATTAAGGAGTCGGAGGGATGGAGGAACCGGTGGAGAATACAGAGACTAAGGGGTGTAGTACCCGGAGGAGATGACAAAAATGGAGGGATGAGGTCCCGGAGGAGATTACGGAGACGGACGACTGTAGGACCCAGAGTGGATTACAGAAACGGAGGGATGCAGGACCCGGAGGAGATTTAGGAGTCGGAGGGATGGAGGACCCGGTGGAGAACACAGAGACTGAGGAGTGTAGGACCCGGAGGAGATTACAAGGACGGAGGGATGGAGGACCCGGAGGAGATTACAGAGACGGAAGGGTGTACGAACAAAAGGAGATTACAGAGACGGAGGAGTATCGGACCCACAGGAGATTACAGAGACTGAGGCGTGTAGGACACAGAGGAGTTTACAGAGACGGAGGGATGGAGGACCCGGAGAAGATTACAGAGACGGAGGAGTGCAGGACCTGGAGGAGATTACAGAGACGGAGGGATGGAGGACCCGGAGCAGATTACAGAGACGGAGGAGTGCAGGACCAGGAGGAGATTACACAGACGGAGAAGTGTAGGACCCGGAGGAGATTTAGGAGTCGGAAGGATGGAGGACCCGGTGGAGAATACAGAGACTGAGGAGTGTAGGACCCGGAGGAGATTACAGAGACGGAGGGATGGAGGAGCCGGAGGAGATAACACATACGGAGCAGTGTAGGACCTGGAGGAGTTTACAGAAACGGAGGAGTGTAGGACCCGGAGGAGATTACAGAGACGGACGAGTGTAGGGCCAGGAGGAGAGTACAGAGAGAGAGGACTGTCGGACCCGGAGGAAATTACAGAGACGGAGGGATGGAGGACACGGAGGAGATTACAGAGACGGAAGGATGGAGGACCCGGAGGAGATTGCAGAGACAGAGCAGTGAAGGACCCGGAGGAGATTACAGAGACAGAGGAGTGTAGGACCGGAGGAGATTACAGAGACAGAGGAGTGTAGGACTGGAGGAGATTACAGAGAAGGAGGGATGCAAGGCCCGGAGGATATTACAGACACGGAGGGACGGAGAACCGGGAGGAGATAACGGAGATGGAGGAGTGTAGGACCCAGAGGACATTACAGAGACAGAGGGATGGAGGATCCGGAGAAGATTACAGAGAAAGAGACGTGTAGGACCCGGAGGAGATTAAGGAGCCGGAGGGATGGAGGTCCCGGTGGAGAATACAGAGACTGTGGAATATAGGACCCAGAGGAGATTGCAGAAACGTAAGAGTGAAGGACCCGGAGGAGATTATGGAGACGGAGGAGCGTAGGACCCGGAGTAAATTACAGAGACAGAGGGATGGAGGATCCGGAGGAGATTACAGAGACGGCGGAGTGTAGAACACAGAGGAGATTACGGAGACAGAGAAGTGTAGGATCCGGAGGAGATTACACAGACGGTGGAGTGTAAGACCCGGAGGAGATTACTGAGACGGAGGAGTGTAGGACCCGGGGGAGATAACAGAGACGGAGGAATGGAGGACCCGGAGGAGATTACAGACACGGAGGGATGGAGGACCCGGAGCAGATTACAGAGACGGAGAAGTGAAGGACCCGGAGGAGATTAAAGAGCCGGAGGGATGGAGGACCCGGAGGAGATTACAGAGACGGAGGGATGGAGGACCCGGAGTAGATTACAGAGACGGAGGAGTGTAGAACCCGGAGGAGATTACAGAGACCTGGGGTGCAGGACCCGGAGGAGATTGCAGAGACGGAGGGATGGAGGACCCGGAGGAGATTACAGAGACGGAGGGATGGATGACCCAGAGGAGATTACAGAGACGGATGAGTGTAGGACCCGGAGGAGATGACAGAGACGGAGGAGTGTAGGACCGGAGGAGATTACAGAGAAGGAGGGACGGAGGACCTGGAGGAGATTACGGAGATGGAGGAGTGTAGGACCCAGAGGACATTACAGAGACAGAGGAATGGAGGATCCGGAGAAGATTACAGAGACAGAGACGTGTAGGACCCGGAGGAGATTAAGGAGCCGGAGGGATGGAGGACCCGGAGCAGATTACAGAGACTGAGGAGTGAAGGACCCGGAGGAGATTACAGAGACGGAGGAGGGTAGGACCAGGAGGAGATTACAGAGACGGAGGAGTGTAGAACACAGAGGAGATTACTGAGACGGAGAAGTGCAGGACCCGGAGGAGATGAAGGAGCCGGAGGGATGGAGGACCCGGTGGAGAATACAGAGACTGTGGAATATAGGACCCAGAGGAGATTGCAGAAACGTAAGAGTGTAGGACCCGGAGGGGATTATGGAGACGGAGGAGCGTAGGACCCGGAGTAAATAACAGAGACAGAGGGATGGAGGATCCGGAGGAGATTACTCAGATTGAGAGATGGAGGACCCCAAGGAGATTACAGAGACGGCGGAGTGTAGAACCCGGAGGATGTTACAGAGACGGAAGGATGGAGGACCCGGAGGCGATAACAGAGACGGAGCAGTGTAGGACCCAGAGGAGATTACGGAGACGGAGGAGTGTAGAACACAGAGAAGATTACGGAGACAGAGAAGTGTAGGACCCGGAGGAGATTACAGAGACGGAGGGATGGAGGACCCGGAGGAGATTACAGAGACGGAGGAGTGTAGAACCCGGAAGAGATTACAGAGACGGAGGGGTGTAAGACCCGGAGGAGATTGCAGAGACGGAGGGATGGAGGACCCAGAGGAGATTACAGAAACGGAGGAGTGTTGGACCGGGAAGAACTTACAGAGATTCAGGAGTGTAGGACCTGGAGGACATTACAGAGACGGAGGAGTGTAAGACCCGGAGGAGATTACAGAGACGGAGGGGCGTAGGTCACAGAGGAGATTACAGAGACGGAGGCGTGTAGGACCCGGAGTATATTACAGAGACGGAGGAGTGTAGGACCCAGAGGACATGACAGAGACGGAGGGATGGAGGACCCGGAGGAGATTACAAAAATGGAGGGATGGAGGACCCGGAGGAGATTACGGAGACGGACGATTGTAGGACCCAGAGTGGATTACAGAGACGGAGGGATGCAGGGCCCGGAGGAGATTACAGAGACGTAGGGATGGAGGACCCGTAGGAGATTACAGAGACGGAGGGATGGAGGACCCGGAGGACATTACGCAGACGGAGGAGAGTAGGACCCGGAGGAGATGACAGAGACGGAGGAGTGTAGGACCCGGAAGAAATTACAGAGATGGAGGAATGGAGGACCCAGAGGAGATTACAGAGACGGAAGGATGGTGGACCCGGAGGAGATTACAGAGACGGAGTATTGTAGGAACCGGAGGAGATTATAGAGACGGAGGAGTGTAGGACCCGGAGGAGATTAAAGAGACGGAGGGATGGAGGACCCGGAGGAGATTACTGAGACAGCGGAGTGTAGGACCTGGAGGAGATTACAGACACGGAGGGATGGAGGACCCGGAGCAGATTACAGAGACGGAGGAGTGTAGGACCCGGAGGAGATTACAGAGCCGGAGGGATGGAGGACCCGGAGGAGATTACAGAGACGGAAGGATGGAGGACCCGGGGGAGATTACACAGAAGGAGCAGTGTAGGACCCGGAGGAGATTACAGAGACAGAGGAGTGTAGGACCGGAGGAGATTACAGAGAAGGAGGGATGCAAGGCCCGGAGGATATTACAGACACGGAGGGACGGAGGACCCGGAGGAGATTACGGAAATGGAGGAGTGTAGGACCCGGAGGAGATTACAGAGACAGAGGGATGGAGGATCCGGAGAAGATTACAGAGACAGAGACGTATAGGACCCGGAGGAGATTAAGGAGCCGGAGGGATGGAGGACCCGGTGGAGAATACAGAGACTGTGGACTTTAGGACCCGGAGGAGATTATGGAGACGGAGGAGCGTAGGACCCGGAGAAGATTAAAGAGCCGGAGGGATGGAGGACCCGGTGGAGAATACAGAGACTGTGGACTGTAGGACCTGGAGGAGATTACAGAGACGTAACAGTGTAGGACCCGGAGGAGATTATGGAGACGGAGGAGTGTAGGACCCGGAGGAGATTACAGAGACGGAGCAGTGTAGGACCCGGAGGAGATTACAGAGACGGAGCAGTGTAGGACCCGGAGGAGATTACAGAGACGGAGGAATGGAGGACCCGGAGGAGATTACAGAGACAGCGGAGTGTAGGACCTGGAGGAGATTACAGACACGGAGGGATGGAGGACCCGGAATAAATTACAGAGACAGAGGGATGGAGGACCCGGAGGAGATTACAGAGACGGAGGGATGTAGAACACAGAGGAGATTACGGAGACAGAGAAGTGTAGGACCCGGAGGAGATTACACAGACGGTGGAGTGTAGGACCCGGAGGAAATTACAGAGACGGAGGAATGGAGGACCCGGAGGAGATTACAGAGACGGAGGAATGGAGGACCCGAGGAGATTACAGAGACGGCGGAGTGTAGGACCCGGAGGAGATTACAGAAACGGAGGAGTGTAGGACCCGGAGGAGATTACAGAAACGGAGGAATGGAGGACCCAGAGGAGATTACAGAGACGGCGGAGTGTAGGACCCGGAGGAGATTACAGAAACGGAGGAGTGTCGGACCCGGAGGAGATTACAGAGACGGAGGAATGGAGGACCCGGAGGAGATTACAGAGACGGAGGAATGGAGGACCCGGAGGAGATTAACGAGCCGGAGGGATGGAGGACCCGGTGGAGAATACAGAGACTGTGGACTTTAGGACCCGGAGGAGATTATGGAGACGGAGGAGTGTAGGACCCGGAGTAAATTACAGAGACAGAGGGATGGAGGACCCGGAGGAGATTACAGAGACGGAGAATTGTAGGAACCGGAGGAGATTACAGAGACGGAGGGGTGTAGGACCCGGAGGAGATTACAGAGACGGACGGATGGAGGACCCGGAGGAGATTACGGAGTCGGAGGAGTGTAGGACCCGTAGGAGATTACAGAGACGAACGAATGGAGGATCCGGAGGAGATTACAGAGACGGTGGAGTGTAGAACCCGGAGGAGGTTACAAAGATGGAAGGGTGTACGAACAAAAGGAGATTATAGAGACGGAGGAGTATAGGACCCACAGGAGATTACAGAGACTGAGGCGTGTAGGACACGGAGGAGATTACAGAGACGGAGGGATGGAGGACCCGGAGGAGATTACAGAGACGGAGAATTGTAGGAACCGGAGGAGATTACAGAGACGGAGGGGTGTAGGACCCGGAGGAGATTACAGAGACGGACGGATGGAGGACCCACAGGAGATTACAGAGACTGAGGCGTGTAGGACACGGAGGAGATTACAGAGACGGAGGGATGGAGGACCCGGAGGAGATTACAGAGACGGAGGAGTGTACGACCTGGAGGAGATTACAGAGACGGAGGGATGGAGGACCCGGAGGAGATTACAGACACGGAGGAGTGTTGGACCAGGAGCAGATTACACAGACGGAGAAGTGTAGGACCCGGAGGAGATTAAGGAGTCGGAGGGATGGAGGAACCGGTGGAGAATACAGAGACTAAGGCGTGTAGTACCCGGAGGAGATTACTGAGAAGGAGGGATGGTGGACCCGGAGGAGATTACAAAAATGGAGGGATGGAGGTCCCGGAGGAGATTACGGAGACGGACGACTGTAGGACCCAGAGTGGATTACAGAAACGGAGGAATGCAGGACCCGGAGGAGATTTAGGAGTCGGAGGGATGGAGGACCCGGTGGAGAACACAGAGACTGAGGAGTGTAGGACCCGGAGGAGATTACAGAGACGGAGGGATGGAGGACCCGGAGGAGATAACAGAGACGGAGCAGTGCAGGACCTGGAGGAGTTTGCAGAAACGGAGGAGTGTAGGACCCGTAGGAGATTACAGAGACGGACGAGTGTAGGACCCGGAGGAAATTACAGAGACGGAGGGTGGAGGACCCGGAGGAGATAACAGAGACGGAGCAGTGTAGGACCCGGAGGAGATTACAGAGACGGAAGGGTGTACGAACAAAAGGAGATTACAGAGACGGAGGAGTATCGGACCCACAGGAGATTACAGAGACTGAGGCGTGTAGGACACGGAGGAGATTACAGAGACGGAGGGATGGAGGACCCGGAGGAGATTACAGAGACGGAGGAGTGTAGGACCTGAAGGAGATTACAGAGACGGAGGGACGGAGGACCCGGAGGATATTACAGACACGGAGGGACGGAGGACCCGGAGGAGATTACGGAGATGGAGGAGTGTAGGACCCAGAGGACATTTCAGAGACAGAGGGATGGAGGATCCGGAGAAGATTACAGAGACAGAGACGTGTAGGACCCGGAGGAGATTAAGGAGCCGGAGGGATGGAGGACCCGGAGCAGATTACAGAGACTGAGGAGTGAAGGTCCCGGAGGAGATTACAGAGACGGAGGAGTGTAGGACCCGGAGGAGATGACAGAGACGGAGGGATGGAGGATCCGGAGGAGATTACAGAGACTGAGGAGTGAAGTACCTGGAGGAGATTATAGAGACGGCGGAGGGTAGGACCAGGAGGAGATTACAGAGACGGAGGAGTGTAGAACACAGAGGAGATAACAGAGACGGCGGAGTGTAGAACCCGGAGAATGTTACAGAGACGGAAGGATGGAGGACCCGGAGGAGATAACAGAGACGGAGCAGTGTAGGACCCGGAGGAGATTACACAGACGGTGGAGTGTAAGAAATGGAGGAGATTACAGAGACGTAAGAGTGTAGGACCCGGAGGAGATTAAAGAGCCGGAGGGATGGAGGACCCGGTGGAGAATACAGAGACTGTGGACTGTAGGACCTGAAGGAGATTACAGAGACGGAGGAGTGTAGGACCCGGAAGAAATTACAGAGATTGTGGAATGGAGGACCCAGAGGACATTACAGAGACGGAAGGATGGTGGACCCGGAGGAGATTACAGAGACGGAGTATTGTAGGAACCGGAGGAGATTACAGAGACGGAGGAGTGTAGGACCCGGAGGAGATTAAAGAGACAGAGGGATGGAGGACCCGGAGGAGATTACAGAGACGGAGGAGTGAAGGACCCGGAGGAGTTTAAGGAGCCGGAGGGGTGGAGGACCCGGAGGAGATTACTGAGACGGAGGGATGGTGGACCCGGAGGAGATTACAAAAATGGAGGGATGGAGGACCCGGAGGAGATTACAGAGACGGAGGAGTGTAGGACCCGGAGAAGATGACAGAGACAGAGGGATGCAGGGCCCGGAGGAGATGACGGAGACGGAGGAGTGTAGAACCCGGAGGGAATTACAGAGACAGGGGGATGGAGGACCCGGATGAGATGACAGAGACGGAGGAGTGTAGGACCCGGAGGAGATTACAGAGACGGAGGTGTGTAGGACCCGGAGGAGATTACACAGACAGAGGAGTGCAGGACCCGGAGGAGATTACAGAGACGGAGGGATGGAGGACCCGGAGGAGATTACAGAGACGGAGGAGTGTAGGACCCGGAGGAGATTAAGGAGCCGGAGGGGTGGAGGACACGGAGGTGATTAAGGAGCCGGAGGGGTGGAGGACCCGGAGGAGATTACAGAGACGGCGGAGTGTAGGACCTGGAGGAGATTACAGAGACTGAGGGATGGAGGACCCGGAGCAGATTACAGAGACGGAGGAGTGTAGGACCCGGAGGAGATTAAGGAGCCGGAGGGGTGGAGGACCCGGAGGAGATTAAGGAGCCGGAGGGGTGGAGGACCCGGAGGAGATTAAGGAGCCAGAGGGGTGGAGGACCAGCTGGAGAATACAGAGACTGAGGAGTGTAGGACCCGGAGGAAATTACAGAGACGGAGGGATGGAGGACGCGGAGGAGATTACAGAGACGGAGGAATGTTGGACCCGGAGGAGCTGAGAAAGACGGAGGTGTGTAGGACCCGGTGGAGATTACAGAGACGGAGGAGTGTGGGACCCGGAGAAGATGACAGAGACGGAGGGATGCAGGGCCCGGAGGAGATGACGGAGACGGAGGAGTGTAGAACACAGAGAAGATTACGGAGACACAGCAGTGTAGGACCCGGAGGAGATTACACAGGCGGAGGATTGTAGGACCCGGAGGAGATTACACAGACAGAGGAGTGTAGGACCCGGAGGAGATTACAGAGACGGAGGGATGGAGGACACGGAGGAGATTACAGAGACGGAGGAGTGTAGGACCCGGAGGAGATTAAGGAGCCGGAGGGGTGGAGGACCCAGAGGAGATTAAGGAGCCGGAGGGGTGGAGGACCCGGAGGAGATTACAGAGACGGCGGAGTGTAGGACCTGGAGGAGATTACAGAGACTGAGGGATGGACGACCCGGAGCAGATTACAGAGACGGAGGAGTGTAGGACCAGGAGGAGATTACACAGACGGAGGGATGGAGGACCCGGTGGAGAATATAGAGACTGAGGAGTGTAGGACCCGGAGGAGATTACAGAGACGGCGGGATGGAGGACCCGGAGGAGATAACAGAGACGGAGCAGTGCAGGACCCGGAGGAGTTTACAGAAACAGAGGAGTGTAGGACCCGTAGGAGATTACAGAGACGGAGGAGTGTAGGACCCGGAGGAAATTACAGAGACGGAGGGATGGAGGACCCGGAGGAGATTACAGAGACGGAAGGATGGATGACCCAGAGGAGATTAAAGAGACGGAGGAGTGTAGGACCCAGAGGATATGACAGAGACGGAGGGATGGAGGACCCGGAGGAGATTACAAAAATGGAGGGATGGAGGACCCAGAGGAGATTACGGAGACGGACGATTGTAGGACCCAGAGTGGATTACAGAGACGGAGGGATGCAGGGCTCGGAGGAGATTACAGAGACGGTGGGATGGAGGGCCCAGAGGAGATTACAGAGACGGAGGGATGGAGGACCCGGAGGAGATTACAGAGACGGAGGGATGGAGGACCCGGAGGACATTACGCAGACGGAGGAGAGTAGGACCCGGAGGAGATGACAGAGACGGAGGAGTGTAGGACCCGGAAGAAATTACAGAGATGGAGGAATGGAGGACCCAGAGGAGATTACAGAGACGGAAGGATGGTGGACCCGGAGGAGATTACAGAGACGGAGTATTGTAGGAACCGGAGGAGATTACAGAGACGGAGGAGTGTAGGACCCGGAGGAGATTAAAGAGACGGAGGGATGGAGGACCCGGAGGAGATTACTGAGACAGCGGAGTGTGGGAGCTGGAGGAGATTACAGACACGGAGCAGATTACAGAGACAGAGGAGTGAAGGACCCGGAGAAGTTTAAGGAGCCGGAGGGGTGGAGGACCCGGAGGAGATTACAAAAATGGAGGGATGGAGGACCCGGAGGAGATTACAGAGACGGAGGAGTGTAGGACCAGGAGGAGATTACACAGACGTAGAAGTGTAGGACCCGGGGGAAATTACAGAGACGGAAGGATGGAGGACCCGGAGGAGATTACAGAGACGGAAGGATGGAGGATCCGGAGGAGATTACAGAGAAGGAGGGATGCAAGACCCGGAGGATATTACAGACACGGAGGGACGGAGGACCCGGAGGAGATTACGGACATGGAGGAGTGTAGGACCCAGAGGACACTACAGAGACGGAGGGATGGAGGACCCGGAGTAGATTACAGAGACGGAGGAGTGTAGGACCAGGAGGAGATTACACAGACGGAGGAGGGTAGGACCAGGAGGCGATTACAGAGACGGAGGAGTGTAGAACACAGAGGAGATTACTGAGACGGAGGAGTGTAGGACCCGGAGGAGATGAAGGAGCCGGAGGGATGGAGGACCCGGTGGAGAATACAGAGACTGCGGAATATAGGACCCGGAGAAATTACAGAAACGTAAGAGTGTAGGACCCGGAGGACATTATGGAGACGGAGGAGCGTAGGACCCGGAGTATATTACAGAGACAGAGGGATGGAGGATCCGGAGGAGATTACTGAGATGAAGGGATGGAGGACCCCGAGGAGATTATAGAGACGGCGGAGTGTAGAACCCGGAGGATGTTACACAGACAGAAGGATGGACGACCCGGAAGAGGTAACAGAGACGGACGAGTGTCGGACCCGGAGGAGATTACAGAGATGGAAGAGTGTAGGACCCAAAGGACATTACAGAGACGGAGGAGTGTAGGACCCGGAGGAGATTACAGAGACCGAGGGATGGAGGACCCGGAGGATTTTACGGAGACGGATGAGTGTAGGATCCGGAGGAGATGACAGAGACGGAGGAGTGTAGGACCCGGAGGAGATTACAGAGACGGAGGAGTGTAGAACACAGAGAAGATTACGGAGACAGAGCGGTGTAGGACCCGGAGGAGATTACACAGACGGAGGATTGTAGGACCCGGAGGAGATTACACAGACAGAGGAGTGTAGGACCCGGAGGAGATTACAGAGACGGAGGGATGGAGGACCCGTTGGAGATTACAGAGACGGAGGAGTGTCGGACCCGGAGGAGATTAAGGAGCCGGAGGGGTGGAGGACCCGGAGGAGATTAAGGAGCCGGAGGGGTGGAGGACCCGGAGGAGATTACAGAGACGGAGGAGTGTAGGACCCGGAGGAGATTAAGGAGCCGGAGGGGTGGAGGACCCGGAAGGAGATTAAGGAGCCGGAGGGGTGGAGGACCCGCAGGAGATTAAGGAGCCGGAGGGGTGGAGGACCCGGTGGAGAATACAGAGACTGAGGAGTGTAGGACCCGGAGGAAATTACAGAGACGGAGGGATGGAGGACCCGGAGGAGATTACAGAGACGGAGGAATGTAGGACCCGGAGGAGCTGAGAAAGACGGAGGTGTGTAGGACCCGGTGGAGATTACAGAGACGGACGAGTGTAGGACCCGGAGGAGATTACAGAGACAGACGGATGGAGGACCCGGAGGAGATTACAGAGACGGAGGAGTGTAGGACCCGGAGAAGATGACAGAGACGGAGGGATGCAGGGCCCGGAGGAGATGACGGAGACGGAGGAGTGTAGAACCCGGAGGGAATTACAGAGACAGGGGGATGGAGGACCCGGAGGAGATGACAGAGACGGAGGAGTGTAGGACCCGGAGGAGATTACAGAGACGGAGGAGTGTAGGACCCGGAGAGATTACAGAGACGGAGGAGTGTAGGACCCGGAGGAAATTACAGAGACGGAGGGATGGAGGACCCGGAGGAGATTACAGAGACGGAAGGATGGAGGACCCGGAGGAGATTACAGAGAAGGAGCAGTGTAGGACCCGGAGGAGATTACAGAGACAGAGGAGTGTAGGACTGGAGGAGATTACAGAGAAGGAGGGATGCAAGGCCCGGAGGATATTACAGACACGGAGGGACGGAGGACCCGGAGGAGATTACGGAGATGGAGGAGTGTAGGACCCAGAGGACATTACAGAGACGGAGGGATGGAGGACCCGGAGGAGATGAAGGAGCCGGAGGGATGGAGGACCCGGTGGAGAATACAGAGACTGCGGAATATAGGACCCGGAGGAAATTACAGAAACGTAAGAGTGTAGGACCCGGAGGAGATTACGGAGACGGAGGAGCGTAGGACCCGGAGTATATTACAGAGACAGAGGGATGGAGGATCCGGAGGAGATTACTGAGATGGAGGGATGGAGGACTCCGAGGAGATTATAGAGACGGCGGAGTGTAGAACCCGGAGGATGTTATAAAGACGGAAGGATGGAGGACCCGGAAGAGATAACAGAGACGGAGCAGTGTCGGACCCGGATGAGATTACAAAGATGGAAGAGTGTAGGACCCAAAGGACATTACAGAGACAGAGGAGTGTAGGACCCGGAGGAGATTACAGAGACCGAGGGATGGAGGACCCGGAGGAGATTACGGAGACGGATGAGTGCAGTATCCGGAGGAGATGACAGAGACGGAGGAGTGCAGGACACGTAGGAGATTACAGAGACGGAGGAGTGTAGAACACAGAGAAGATTACGGAGACAGAGCAGTGTAGGACCCGGAGGAGATTACACAGACAGAGGAGTGTAGGACCCGGAGGGGATTACAGAGGCGGAGGGATGGAGGACCCGGAGGAGATTAAGGAGCCGGAGGGGTGGAGGACCCGGAAGGAGATTAAGGAGCCGGAGGGGTGGAGGACCCGCAGGAGATTAAGGAGCCGGAGGGGTGGAGAACCCGGTGGAGAATACAGAGACTGAGGAGTGTAGGACCCGGAGGAAATTACAGAGACGGAGGGATGGAGGACCCGGAGGAGATTACAGAGACGGAGGAATGTAGGACCCGGAGGAGCTGAGAAAGACGGAGGTGTGTAGGACCCGGTGGAGATTACAGAGACGGACGAGTGTAGGACCCGGAGAAGATGACAGAGACGGAGGGATGCAGGGCCCGGAGGAGATGACGGAGACGGAGGAGTGTAGAACCCGGAGGGAATTACAGAGACAGGGGGATGGAGGACCCGGAGGAGATGACAGAGACGGAGGAGTGTAGGACCCGGAGGAGATTACAGAGACGGAGGAGTGTAGGACCCGGAGAGATTACAGAGACGGAGGAGTGTAGGACCCGGAGGAAATTACAGAGACGGAGGGATGGAGGACCCGGAGGAGATTACAGAGACGGAAGGATGGAGGACCCGGAGGAGATTACAGAGAAGGAGCAGTGTAGGACCCGGAGGAGATTACAGAGACAGAGGAGTGTAGGACTGGAGGAGATTACAGAGAAGGAGGGATGCAAGGCCCGGAGGATATTACAGACACGGAGGGACGGAGGACCCGGAGGAGATTACGGAGATGGAGGAGTGTAGGACCCAGAGGACATTACAGAGACGGAGGGATGGAGGACCAGGAGGAGTTTACAGAGACGGAGGAGTGTAGAACACAGAGGAGATTACTGAGACGGCAAGTGTAGGACCCGGAGGAGATGAAGGAGCCGGAGGGATGGAGGACCCGGTGGAGAATACAGAGACTGCGGAATATAGGACCCGGAGGAAATTACAGAAACGTAAGAGTGTAGGACCCGGAGGAGATTACGGAGACGGAGGAGCGTAGGACCCGGAGTATATTACAGAGACAGAGGGATGGAGGATCCGGAGGAGATTACTGAGATGGAGGGATGGAGGCCTCCGAGGAGATTATAGAGACAGCGGAGTGTAGAACCCGGAGGATGTTACATAGACAGAAGGATGGACGACCCGGAAGAGATAACAGAGACGGAGCAGTGTCGGACCCGGATGAGATTACAAACATGGAAGAGTGTAGGACCCAAAGGACATTACAGAGACAGAGGAGTGTAGGACCCGGAGGAGATTACAGAGACGGAGGGATGGAGGACCCGGAGGAGATTACAGAGACGAAGCAGTGCCGGACCCGGAGGAGATTACAGAGATGGAAGAGTGTAGGACCCAAAGGACATTACAGAGACAGAGGAGTGTAGGACCCGGAGGAGATTACAGAGACCGAGGGATGGAGGACCCGGAGGAGATTACGGAGACGGATGAGTGCAGTATCCGGAGCAGATGACAGAGACGGAGGAGTGCAGGACCCGTAGGAGATTACAGAGACGGAGGAGTGTAGAACACAGAGAAGATTACGGAGACAGAGCAGTGTAGGACCCGGAGGAGATTACACAGACAGAGGAGTGTAGGACCCGGAGGAGATTACAGAGGCGGAGGGATGGAGGACCCGGAGGAGATTAAGGAGCCGGAGGAGTGTAGGACCCGGAGGAGATTAAGGAGCCGGAGGGGTGGAGGACCCGCAGGAGATTAAGGAGCCGGAGGGGTGGAGGACCCGGTGGAGAATACAGAGACTGAGGAGTGTAGGACCCGGAGGAAATTACAGAGACGGAGGGATGGAGGACCCGGAGGAGATTACAGAGACGGAGGAATGTAGGACCCGGAGGAGCTGAGAAAGACGGAGGTGTGTAGGACCCGGTGGAGATTACAGAGACGGACGAGTGTAGGACCCGGAGGAGATTACAGAGACAGACGGATGGAGGACCCGGAGGAGATTACAGAGACGGAGGAGTGTAGGACCCGGAGAAGATGACAGAGACGGAGGGATGCAGGGCCCGGAGGAGATGACGGAGACGGAGGAGTGTAGAACCCGGAGGGAATTACAGAGACAGGGGGATGGAGGACCCGGAGGAGATGACAGAGACGGAGGAGTGTAGGACCCGGAGGAGATTACAGAGACGGAGGAGTGTAGGACCCGGAGAGATTACAGAGACGGAGGAGTGTAGGACCCGGAGGAAATTACAGAGACGGAGGGATGGAGGACCCGGAGGAGATTACAGAGACGGAAGGATGGAGGACCCGGAGGAGATTACAGAGAAGGAGCAGTGTAGGACCCGGAGGAGATTACAGAGACAGAGGAGTGTAGGACTGGAGGAGATTACAGAGAAGGAGGGATGCAAGGCCCGGAGGATATTACAGACACGGAGGGACGGAGGACCCGGAGGAGATTACGGAGATGGAGGAGTGTAGGACCCAGAGGACATTACAGAGACGGAGGGATGGAGGACCCGGAGGAGATTACAGAGACGGAGGAGTGTAGGACCAGGAGGAGTTTACAGAGACGGAGGAGTGTAGAACACAGAGGAGATTACTGAGACGGCAAGTGTAGGACCCGGAGGAGATGAAGGAGCCGGAGGGATGGAGGACCCGGTGGAGAATACAGAGACTGCGGAATATAGGACCCGGAGGAAATTACAGAAACGTAAGAGTGTAGGACCCGGAGGAGATTACGGAGACGGAGGAGCGTAGGACCCGGAGTATATTACAGAGACAGAGGGATGGAGCATCCGGAGGAGATTACTGAGATGGAGGGATGGAGGCCTCCGAGGAGATTATAGAGACAGCGGAGTGTAGAACCCGGAGGATGTTACATAGACAGAAGGATGGACGACCCGGAAGAGATAACAGAGACGGAGCAGTGTCGGACCCGGATGAGATTACAAAGATGGAAGAGTGTAGGACCCAAAGGACATTACAGAGACAGAGGAGTGTAGGACCCGGAGGAGATTACAGAGACGGAGGGATGGAGGACCCGGAGGAGATTACAGAGACGAAGCAGTGCCGGACCCGGAGGAGATTACAGAGATGGAAGAGTGTAGGACCCAAAGGACATTACAGAGACAGAGGAGTGTAGGACCCGGAGGAGATTACAGAGACCGAGGGATGGAGGACCCGGAGGAGATTACGGAGACGGATGAGTGCAGTATCCGGAGCAGATGACAGAGACGGAGGAGTGCAGGACCCGTAGGAGATTACAGAGACGGAGGAGTGTAGAACACAGAGAAGATTACGGAGACAGAGCAGTGTAGGACCCGGAGGAGATTACACAGACAGAGGAGTGTAGGACCCGGAGGAGATTACAGAGGCGGAGGGATGGAGGACCCGGAGGAGATTAAGGAGCCGGAGGAGTGTAGGACCGGAGCCGAGATTAAGGAGCCGGAGGGGTGGAGGACCCGCAGGAGATTAAGGAGCCGGAGGGGTGGAGGACCCGGTGGAGAATACAGAGACTGAGAAGTGTAGGACCCGGAGGAAATTACAGAGATGGAGGAGTGTAGAACCCGGAGGAGGTTTCAGAGACGGAAGGATGGAGGACCCGGAGGAGATAACAGAGACGGAGGAGTGTAGGACCAGGAGGAGATTACACAGACGGAGGGATAAAGGACCCGGTGGAGAATATAGAGACTGAGGAGTGTAGGACCCGGAGGAAATTACAGAGACGGAGGGATGGAGGACCTGGAGGAGATTACAGAGACGGAGGAATGTAGGACCCGGAGGAGCTGAGAAAGACGGAGGTGTGTAGGACCCGGTGGAGATTACAGAGACGGACGAGTGTAGGACCCGGAGGAGATTACAGAGACAGACGGATGGAGGACCCGGAGGAGATTACAGAGACGGAGGAGTGTAGGACCCGGAGAAGATGACAGAGACGGAGGGATGCAGGGCCCGGAGGAGATGACGGAGACGGAGGAGTGTAGAACCCGGAGGGAATTACAGAGACAGGGGGATGGAGGACCCGGAGGAGATGACAGAGACGGAGGAGTGTAGGACCCGGAGGAGATTACAGAGACGGAGGAGGGTAGGATCCGGAGGGGATTACAGCGACGGAGGGATGGAGGACCCTGAGCAGATTACAGAGACGGAGGAGTTTACGACCCGTCGGAGATTACAGAGACGGAGGAGTGTAGGACCAGGAGGAGATTACAGAAACGGAGGAGTGTAGAACACAGAGGAGATTACTGAGACGGAGAAGTGTGGGACCCGGAGGAGATTAAAGAGCCGGAGGGATGGAGGACCCGGTGGAGAATACAGAGACTGTGGAGTGTAGGACCTGGAGAAGATTACAGAGACGTAACAGTGCAGGACCCGGAGGAGATTACAGAGATGGAGGAGTGTAGAACCCGGAGGAGGTTACAGAGACGGAAGGATGGAGGACCCGGAGGAGATAACAGAGACGGAGGAGTGTAGGACCAGGAGGAGATTACACAGACGGAGGGATGTAGAACCCGGAGGAGGTTACAGAGACGGAAGGATGGAGGACCCGGAGGAGATAACAGAGACGGAGGAGTGTAGGACCAGGAGGAGATTACACAGACGGAGGGATAAAGGACCCGGTGGAGAATATAGAGACTGAGGAGTGTAGGACCCGGAGGAGATTACAGAGACGGCGGGATGGAGGACCCGGAGGAGATAACAGAGACGGAGCAGTGCAGAACCCGGAGGAGTTTACAGAAACAGAGGAGTGTAGGACCCGTAGGAGATTACAGAGACGGAGGAGTGTAGGACCCGGAGGAAATTACAGAGACGGAGGGATGGAGGACCCGGAGGAGATTACAGAGACGGAAGGATGGAGGACCCGGAGGAGATTACAGAGACGGAGAACTGTAGGAACCGGAGGACATTACAGAGACGGAGGAGTGTAGGACCCGGAGGAGGTTACAAAGACGGAAGGGTGTACGAACAAAAGGAGATTACAGAGACGGAGGAGTATCGGACCCACAGGAGATTACAGAGACTGAGGCGTGTAGGACACAGAGGAGATTACAGAGACGGAGGGATGGAGGACCCGGAGAAGATTACAGAGACGGATGAGTGTAGGACCTGGAGGAGATTACAGAGACGGAGGGATGGAGGACCCGGAGCAGATTACAGACACGGAGGAGTGTAGGACCAGGAGGAGATTACACAGACGGAGAAGTGTAGGACCCGGAGGAGATTTAGGAGTCGGAGGGATGGAGGGCCCGGTGGAGAATACAGAGACGGAGGAGTGTAGGACCCGGAGGAAATTATAGAGACGGAGGGATGGAGGACCCGGAGGAGATTACAGAGACGGAGGAATGTAGGACCCGGAGGAGCTGAGAAAGACGGAGGTGTGTAGGACCCGGTGGAGATTACAGAGACGGACGAGTGTAGGACCCGGAGGAGATTACAGAGACAGACGGATGGAGGACCCGGAGGAGATTACAGAGACGGAGGAGTGTAGGACCCGGAGAAGATGACAGAAACGGAGGGATGCAGGGCCCGGAGGAGATGACGGAGACGGAGGAGTGTAGAACCCGGAGGGAATTACAGAGACAGGGGGATGGAGGACCCGGAGGAGATGACAGAGACGGAGGAGTGTTGGACCCGGAGGAGATTACAGAGACGGAGGAGTGTAGGACCCGTAGGAGATTACAGAGACGGAGGAGGGTAGGATCCGGAGGGGATTACAGCGACGGAGGGATGGAGGACCCTGAGCAGATTACAGAGACGGAGGAGTGTACGACCCGTCGGAGATTACAGAGACGGAGGAGTGTAGGACCCGGAGGAAATTACAGAGACGGAGGGATGGAGGACCCGGAGGAGATTACAGAGACGGAAGGATGGAGGACCCGGAGGAGATTACAGAGAAGGAGCAGTGTGGGACCCGGAGGAGATTACAGAGACAGAGGAGTGTAGGACTGGAGGAGATTACAGAGAAGGAGGGATGCAAGGCCCGGAGGATATTACAGACACGGAGGGACGGAGGACCCGGAGGAGATTACTGAGATGGAGGAGTGTAGGACCCAGAGGACATTACAGAGACGGAGGGATGGAGGACCAGGAGGAGTTTACAGAGACGGACGAGTGTAGAACACAGAGGAGATTACTGAGACGGCAAGTGTAGGACCCGGAGGAGATGAAGGAGCCAGAGGGATGGAGGACCCGGTGGAGAATACAGAGACTGCGGAATATAGGACCCGGAGGAAATTACAGAAACGTAAGAGTGTAGGACCCGGAGGAGATTACGGAGACGGAGGAGCGTAGGACCCGGAGTATATTACAGAGACAGAGGGATGGAGGATCCGGAGGAGATTACTGAGATGGAGGGATGGAGGCCTCCGAGGAGATTATAGAGACAGCGGAGTGTAGAACCCGGAGGATGTTACATAGACAGAAGGATGGACGACCCGGAAGAGATAACAGAGACGGAGCAGTGTCGGACCCGGATGAGATTACAAAGATGGAAGAGTGTAGGACCCAAAGGACATTACAGAGACAGAGGAGTGTAGGACCCGGAGGAGATCACAGAGACGGAGGGATGGAGGACCCGGAGGAGATTACAGAGACGAAGCAGTGCCGGACCCGGAGGAGATTACAGAGATGGAAGAGTGTAGGGCCCAAAGGACATTACAGAGACAGAGGAGTGTAGGACCCGGAGGAGATTACAGAGACCGAGGGATGGAGGACCCGGAGGAGATTACGGAGACGGATGAGTGCAGTATCCGGAGCAGATGACAGAGACGGAGGAGTGCAGGACCCGTAGGAGATTACAGAGACGGAGGAGTGTAGAACACAGAGAAGATTACGGAGACAGAGCAGTGTAGGACCCGGAGGAGATTACACAGACAGAGGAGTGTTGGACCCGGAGGAGATTACAGAGACGGAGGGATGGAGGACCCGGAGGAGATTAAGGAGCCGGAGGAGTGTAGGACCCGGAGGAGATTAAGGAGCCGGAGGGGTGGAGGACCCGCAGGAGATTAAGGAGCCGGAGGGGTGGAGGACCCGGTGGAGAATACAGAGACTGAGGAGTGTAGGACCCGGAGGAAATTACAGAGACGGAGGGATGGAGGACCCGGAGGAGATTACAGAGACGGAGGAATGTAGGACCCGGAGGAGCTGAGAAAGACGGAGGTGTGTAGGACCCGGTGGAGATTACAGAGACGGACGAGTGTAGGACCCGGAGGAGATTACAGAGACAGACGGATGGAGGACCCGGAGGAGATTACAGAGACGGAGGAGTGTAGGACCCGGAGAAGATGACAGAGACGGAGGGATGCAGGGCCCGGAGGAGATGACGGAGACGGAGGAGTGTAGAACCCGGAGGGAATTACAGAGACAGGGTGATGGAGGACCCGGAGGAGATGACAGAGACGGAGGAGTGTAGGACCCGGAGGAGATTACAGAGACGGAGGAGTGTAGGACCCGGAGAGATTACAGAGACGGAGGAGTGTAGGACCCGGAGGAAATTACAGAGACGGAGGGATGGAGGACCCGGAGGAGATTACAGAGACGGAAGGATGGAGGACCCGGAGGAGATTACAGAGAAGGAGCAGTGTAGGACCCGGAGGAGATTACAGAGACAGAGGAGTGTAGGACTGGAGGAGATTACAGAGAAGGAGGGATGCAAGGCCCGGAGGATATTACAGACACGGAGGGACGGAGGACCCGGAGGAGATTACGGAGATGGAGGAGTGTAGGACCCAGAGGACATTACAGAGACGGAGGGATGGAGGACCCGGAGGAGATTACAGAGACGGAGGAGTGTAGGACCAGGAGGAGTTTACAGAGACGGAGGAGTGTAGAACACAGAGGAGATTACTGAGACGGAGAAGTGTAGGACCCGGAGGAGATGAAGGAGCCGGAGGGATGGAGGACCCGGTGGAGAATACAGAGACTGCGGAATATAGGACCCGGAGGAAATTACAGAAACGTAAGAGTGTAGGACCCGGAGGAGATTACGGAGACGGAGGAGCGTAGGACCCGGAGTATATTACAGAGACAGAGGGATGGAGGATCCGGAGGAGATTACTGAGATGGAGGGATGGAGGACTCCGAGGAGATTATAGAGACGGCGGAGTGTAGAACCCGGAGGATGTTACATAGACAGAAGGATGGACGACCCGGAAGAGATAACAGAGACGGAGCAGTGTCGGACCCGGATGAGATTACAAAGATGGAAGAGTGTAGGACCCAAAGGACATTACAGAGACAGAGGAGTGTAGGACCCGGAGGAAATTACAGAGACCGAGGGATGGAGGACCCGGAGGAGATTACGGAGACGGATGAGTGCAGTATCCGGAGGAGATGACAGAGACGGAGGAGTGCAGGACACGTAGGAGATTACAGAGACGGAGGAGTGTAGAACACAGAGAAGATTACGGAGACAGAGCAGTGTAGGACCCGGAGGAGATTACACAGACAGAGGAGTGTAGGACCCGGAGGGGATTACAGAGGCGGAGGGATGGAGGACCCGGAGGAGATTAAGGAGCCGGAGGGGTGGAGGACCCGGAAGGAGATTAAGGAGCCGGAGGGGTGGAGGACCCGCAGGAGATTAAGGAGCCGGAGGGGTGGAGGACCCGGTGGAGAATACAGAGACTGAGGAGTGTAGGACCCGGAGGAAATTACAGAGACGGAGGGATGGAGGACCCGGAGGAGATTACAGAGACGGAGGAATGTAGGACCCGGAGGAGCTGAGAAAGACGGAGGTGTGTAGGACCCGGTGGAGATTACAGAGACGGACGAGTGTAGGACCCGGAGGAGATTACAGAGACAGACGGATGGAGGACCCGGAGGAGATTACAGAGACAGAGGAGTGTAGGACCCGGAGAAGATGACAGAGACGGAGGGATGCAGGGCCCGGAGGAGATGACGGAGACGGAGGAGTGTAGAACCCGGAGGGAATTACAGAGACAGGGGGATGGAGGACCCGGAGGAGATGACAGAGACGGAGGAGTGTAGGACCCGGAGGAGATTACAGAGACGGAGGAGTGTAGGACCCGGAGAGATTACAGAGACGGAGGAGTGTAGGACCCGGAGGAAATTACAGAGACGGAGGGATGGAGGACCCGGAGAAGATTACAGAGACGGAAGGATGGAGGACCCGGAGGAGATTACAGAGAAGGAGCAGTGTAGGACCCGGAGGAGATTACAGAGACAGAGGAGTGTAGGACTGGAGGAGATTACAGAGAAGGAGGGATGCAAGGCCCGGAGGATATTACAGACACGGAGGGACGGAAGACCCGGAGGAGATTACGGAGATGGAGGAGTGTAGGACCCAGAGGACATTACAGAGACGGAGGGATGGAGGACCCGGAGGAGATTACAGAGACGGAGGAGTGTAGGACCAGGAGGAGTTTACAGAGACGGAGGAGTGTAGAACACAGAGGAGATTACTGAGACGGCAAGTGTAGGACCCGGAGGAGATGAAGGAGCCGGAGGGATGGAGGACCCGGTGGAGAATACAGAGACTGCGGAATATAGGACCCGGAGGAAATTACAGAAACGTAAGAGTGTAGGACCCGGAGGAGATTACGGAGACGGAGGAGCGTAGGACCCGGAGTATATTACAGAGACAGAGGGATGGAGGATCCGGAGGAGATTACTGAGATGGAGGGATGGAGGCCTCCGAGGAGATTATAGAGACAGCGGAGTGTAGAACCCGGAGGATGTTACATAGACAGAAGGATGGACGACCCGGAAGAGATAACAGAGACGGAGCAGTGTCGGACCCGGATGAGATTACAAAGATGGAAGAGTGTAGGACCCAAAGGACATTACAGAGACAGAGGAGTGTAGGACCCGGAGGAGATTACAGAGACCGAGGGATGGAGGACCCGGAGGAGATTACGGAGACGGATGAGTGCAGTATCCGGAGCAGATCACAGAGACGGAGGAGTGCAGGACCCGTAGGAGATTACAGAGACGGAGGAGTGTAGAACACAGAGAAGATTACGGAGACAGAGCAGTGTAGGACCCGGAGGAGATTACACAGACAGAGGAGTGTAGGACCCGGAGGAGATTACAGAGGCGGAGGGATGGAGGACCCGGAGGAGATTAAGGAGCCGGAGGAGTGTAGGACCCGGAGGAGATTAAGGAGCCGGAGGGGTGGAGGACCCGCAGGAGATTAAGGAGCCGGAGGGGTGGAGGACCCGGTGGAGAATACAGAGACTCAGGAGTGTAGGACCCGGAGGAAATTACAGAGACGGAGGGATGGAGGACCCGGAGGAGATTACAGAGACGGAGGAATGTAGGACCCGGAGGAGCTGAGAAAGACGGAGGTGTGTAGGACCCGGTGGAGATTACAGAGACGGACGAGTGTAGGACCCGGAGGAGATTACAGAGACAGACGGATGGAGGACCCGGAGGAGATTACAGAGACGGAGGAGTGTAGGACCCGGAGAAGATGACAGAGACGGAGGGATGCAGGGCCCGGAGAAGATGACAGAGACGGAGGGATGCAGGGCCCGGAGGAGATGACGGAGACGGAGGAGTGTAGAACCCGGAGGGAATTACAGAGACAGGGGGATGGAGGACCCGGAGGAGATGACAGAGACGGAGGAGTGTAGGACCCGAGGAGATTACAGAGACGGAGGAGGGTAGGATCCGGAGGGGATTACAGCGACGGAGGGATGGAGGACCCTGAGCAGATTACAGAGACGGAGGAGTTTACGACCCGTCGGAGATTACAGAGACGGAGGAGTGTAGGACCAGGAGGAGATTACAGAAACGGAGGAGTGTAGAACACAGAGGAGATTACTGAGATGGAGAAGTGTAGGACCCGGAGGAGATTAAAGAGCCGGAGGGATGGACGACCCGGTGGAGAATACAGTGACTGTGGAGTGTAGGACCTGGAGAAGATTACAGAGACGTAACAGTGCAGGACCCGGAGGAGATTACAGAGATGGAGGAGTGTAGAACCCGGAGGAGGTTACAGAGACGGAAGGATGGAGGACCCGGAGGAGATAACAGAGACGGAGGAGTGTAGGACCAGGAGGAGATTACACAGACGGAGGGATAAAGGACCCGGTGGAGAATATAGAGACTGAGGAGTGTAGGACCCGGAGGAGATTACAGAGACGGCGGGATGGAGGACCCGGAGGAGATAACAGAGACGGAGCAGTGCAGAACCCGGAGGAGTTTACAGAAACAGAGGAGTGTAGGACCCGTAGGAGATTACAGAGACGGAGGAGTGTAGGACCCGGAGGAAATTACAGAGACGGAGGGATGGAGGACCCGGAGGAGATTACAGAGACGGAAGGATGGAGGACCCGGAGGAGATTACAGAGACGGAGAACTGTAGGAACCGGAGGACATTACAGAGACGGAGGAGTGTAGGACCCGGAGGAGGTTACAAAGACGGAAGGATGGAGGACCCGGAGGAGATAACAGAGACGGAGCAGTGTAGGATCCGGAGGAGATAACAGAGATGGAGCAGTGTAGGACCCGGAGGAGATTACAGAGACGGAAGGGTGTACGAACAAAAGGAGATTACAGAGACGGAGGAGTATCGGACCCACAGGAGATTACAGAGACTGAGGCGTGTAGGACACAGAGGAGATTACAGAGACGGAGGGATGGAGGACCCGGAGAAGATTACAGAGACGGAGGAGTGTAGGACCCGGAGGAAATTATAGAGACGGAGGGATGGAGGACCCGGAGGAGATTACAGAGACGGAGGAATGTAGGACCCGGAGGAGCTGAGAAAGACGGAGGTGTGTAGGACCCGGTGGAGATTACAGAGACGGACGAGTGTAGGACCCGGAGGAGATTACAGAGACAGACGGATGGAGGACCCGGAGGAGATTACAGAGACGGAGGAGTGTAGGACCCGGAGAAGATGACAGAGACGGAGGGATGCAGGGCCCGGAGGAGATGACGGAGACGGAGGAGTGTAGAACCCAGAGGGAATTACAGAGACAGGGGGATGGAGGACCCGGAGGAGATGACAGAGACGGAGGAGTGTTGGACCCGGAGGAGATTACAGAGACGGAGGAGTGTAGGACCCGTAGGAGATTACAGAGACGGAGGAGGGTAGGATCCGGAGGGGATTACAGCGACGGAGGGATGGAGGACCCTGAGCAGATTACAGAGACGGAGGAGTGTACGACCCGTCGGAGATTACAGAGACGGATGAATGTAGGACCAGGAGGAGATTACAGAAACGGAGGAGTGTAGAACACAGAGGAGATTACTGAGATGGAGAAGTGTAGGACCCGGAGGAGATTAAAGAGCCGGAGGGATGGAGGACCCGGTGGAGAATACAGAGACTGTGGAGTGTAGGACCTGGAGAAGATTACAGAGACGTAACAGTGTAGGACCCGGAGGAGATTACAGAGATGGAGGAGTGTAGAACCCGGAGGAGGTTACAGAGACGGAAGGATGGAGGACCCGGAGGAGATAACAGAGACGGAGGAGTGTAGGACCAGGAGGAGATTACACAGACGGAGGGATGGAGGACCCGGTGGAGAATATAGAGACTGAGGAGTGTGGGACCCGGAGGAGATTACAGAGACGGCGGGATGGAGGACCCGGAGGAGATAACAGAGACGGAGCAGTGTAGGATCCGGAGGAGATAACAGAGACGGAGCAGTGTAGGACCCGGAGGAGATTACAGAGACAGAAGGGTGTATGAACAAAAGGAGATTACAGAGACGGAGGAGTATCGGACCCACAGAAAGATTACAGAGACTGAGGCGTGTAGGACACAGAGGAGATTACAGAGACGGAGGGATGGAGGACCCGGAGCAGATTACAGAGACGGAGGAGTGTAGGACCAGGAGGAGATTACACAGACAGAGAAGTGTAGGACCCGGAGGAGATTTAGGAGTCGGAGGGATGGAGGACCCGGTGGAGAATACAGAGATTGAGGAGTGTAGGACCCGGAGGAGATTACAGAGACGGAGGGATGGAGCACCCGGAGGAGATAACAGAGACAGAGCAGTGTAGGACCTGGAGGAGTTTACAGAAACGGAGGAGTGTAGGACCCATAGGAGATTACAGAGACGGACGAGTGCAGGGCCCGGAGGAGATTACAGAGACGGAGGAGTGTAGGACCCGGAGGAAATTACAGAGACGGAGGGATGGAGGACCCGGAGGAGATTACAGAGACGGAAGGATGGAGGACCCGGAGGAGATTACAGAGACGGAGGGATGCAAGGCCCGGAGGATATTACAGACACGGAGGGACGGAGGACCGTGAGGAGATAACGGAGATGGAGGAGTGTAGGACCCAGAGGACATTACAGAGACAGAGGGATGGAGGATCCGGAGAAGATTACAGAGAAAGAGACGTGTAGGACCCGGAGGAGATTAAGGAGCCGGAGGGATGGAGGACCCGGTGGAGAATACGGAGACTGTGGAATATAGGACCCGGAGGAGATTATGGAGACGGAGAAGCGTAGGACCCGGAGTAAATTACAGAGACAGAGGGATGGAGGATCCGGAGGAGATTAAGGAGCCGGAGGGGTGGAGGACCCGGTGGAGAATACAGAGACTGAGGAGTATAGGACCCGGAGGAATTTACAGAGACGGAGGGATGGAGGACCCGGAGGAGATTACAGAGACGGAGGAATGTAGGACCCGGAGGAGCTGAGAAAGACGGAGGTGTGTAGGACCCGGTGGAGATTACAGAGACGGACGAGTGTAGGACCCGGAGGAGATTACAGAGACAGACGGATGGAGGACCCGGAGGAGATTACAGAGACAGACGGATGGAGGACCCGGAGGAGATTACAGAGACGGAGGAGTGTAGGACCCGGAGAAGATGACAGAGACGGAGGGATGCAGGGCCCGGAGGAGATTACAGAAACGGAGGAGTGTAGAACACAGAGGAGATCACTGAGACGGAGAAGTGTAGGACCCGGAGGAGATTAAAGAGCCGGAGGGATGGAGGACCCGGTGGAGAATACAGTGACTGTGGAGTGTAGGACCTGGAGAAGATTACAGAGACGTAACAGTGTAGGACCCGGAGGAGATTACAGAGATGGAGGAGTGTAGAACCCGGAGGAGGTTACAGAGACGGAAGGATGGAGGACCCGGAGGAGATAACAGAGACGGAGGAGTGTAGGAACAGGAGGAGATTACACAGACGGAGGGATGGAGGACCCGGTGGAGAATATAGAGACTGAGGAGTGTAGGACCCGGAGGAAATTACAGAGACGGAGGGATGGAGGACCCGGAGGAGATTACAGAGACGGAAGGATGGAGGACCCGGAGGAGATTACAGAGAAGGAGCAGTGTAGGACCCGGAGGAGATTACAGAGACGGAGAACTGTAGGAACCGGAGGACATTACAGAGACGGAGGAGTGTAGGACCCGGAGGAGGTTACAAAGACGGAAGGATGGAGGACCCGGAGGAGATAACAGAGACGGAGCAGTGTAGGATCCGGAGGAGATAACAGAGACGGAGCAGTGTAGGACCCGGAGGAGATTACAGAGACGGAAGGGTGTACGAACAAAAGGAGATTACAGAGACGGAGGAGTATCGGACACACAGGAGATTACAGAGACTGAGGCGTGTAGGACACAGAGGAGATTACAGAGACGGAGGGATGGAGGACCCGGAGAAGATTACAGAGACGGATGAGTGTAGGACCTGGAGGAGATTACAGAGACGGAGGGATGGAGGACCCGGAGCAGATTACAGAGACGGAGGAGTGTAGGACCAGGAGGAGATTACACAGACGGAGAAGTGTAGGACCCGGAGGAGATTTAGGAGTCGGAGGGATGGAGGACCCGGTGGAGAATACAGTGACTGTGGAGTGTAGGACCTGGAGAAGATTACAGAGACGTAACAGTGTAGGACCCGGAGGAGATTACAGAGATGAAGGAGTGTAGAACCCGGAGGAGGTTACAGAGACGGAAGGATGGAGGACCCGGAGGAGATAACAGAGACGGAGGAGTGTAGGAACAGGAGGAGATTACACAGACGGAGGGATGGAGGACCCGGTGGAGAATATAGAGACTGAGGAGTGTAGGACCCGGAGGAAATTACAGAGACGGAGGGATGGAGGACCCGGAGGAGATTACAGAGACGGAAGGATGGAGGACCCGGAGGAGATTACAGAGAAGGAGCAGTGTAGGACCCGGAGGAGATTACAGAGACGGAGAACTGTAGGAACCGGAGGACATTACAGAGACGGAGGAGTGTAGGACCCGGAGGAGGTTACAAAGACGGAAGGATGGAGGACCCGGAGGAGATAACAGAGACGGAGCAGTGTAGGATCCGGAGGAGATAACAGAGACGGAGCAGTGTAGGACCCGGAGGAGATTACAGAGACGGAAGGGTGTACGAACAAAAGGAGATTACAGAGACGGAGGAGTATCGGACACACAGGAGATTACAGAGACTGAGGCGTGTAGGACACAGAGGAGATTACAGAGACGGAGGGATGGAGGACCCGGAGAAGATTACAGAGACGGATGAGTGTAGGACCTGGAGGAGATTACAGAGACGGAGGGATGGAGGACCCGGAGCAGATTACAGAGACGGAGGAGTGTAGGACCAGGAGGAGATTACACAGACGGAGAAGTGTAGGACCCGGAGGAGATTTAGGAGTCGGAGGGATGGAGGGCCCGGTGGAGAATACAGAGATTGAGGAGTGTAGGACCCGGAGGAGATTACAGAGACGGAGCAGTGTAGGACCTGGAGGAGTTTACAGAAACGGAGGAGTGTAGGACCCGGAGGAAATTACAGAGACGGGGGGATGGAGGACCCGGAGGAGATTACAGAGACGGAAGGATGGAGGACCCGGAGGAGATTCCAGAGACGGAGGAGTGTAGGACCCGGAGGAGATTACAGAGACAGAGGAGTGTAGGACCCGGAGGAGATTACAGAGAAGGAGGGATGCAAGGCCCGGAGGATATTACAGACACGGAGGAACGGAGGACCGGGAGGAGATAACGGAGATGGAGGAGTGTAGGACCCAGAGGACATTACAGAGACAGAGGGATGGAGGATCCGGAGAAGATTACAGAGAAAGAGACGTGTAGGACCCGGAGGAGATTAAGGAGCCGGAGGGATGGAGGACCCCGTGGAGAATACGGAGACTGTGGAATATAGGACCCGGAGGAGATTACAGAGACGGAGAAGCGTAGGACCCGGAGTAAATTACAGAGACAGAGGGATGGAGGATCCGGAGGAGATTAAGGAGCCGGAGGGCTGGAGGACCCGGTGGAGAATACAGAGACTGAGGAGTGTAGGACCCGGAGGAGATTACAGAGACCGAGGGATGGAGGACCCGGAGGATTTTACGGAGACGGATGAGTGTAGGATCCGGAGGAGATGACAGAGACGGAGGAGTGTAGGACCCGGAGGAGATTACAGAGACGGAGGGATGGAGGACCCGTTGGAGATTACAGAGACGGAGGAGTGTAGGACCCGGAGGAGATTAAGGAGCCGGAGGGGTGGAGGACCCGGAGGAGATTAAGGAGCCGGAGGGGTGGAGGACCCGGAGGAGATTACAGAGACGGCGGAGTGTAGGACCTGGAGGAGATTACGGAGACTGAGGGATGGAGGACCCGGAAGGAGATTAAGGAGCCTGAGGGGTGGAGGACCCGGTGGAGAATACAGAGACTTAGGAGTGTAGGACCCGGAGGAGCTGAGAAAGACGGAGGTGTGTAGGACCCGGTGGAGATTACAGAGACGGACGAGTGTAGGACCCGGAGGAGATTACAGAGACAGACGGATGGAGGACCCGGAGGAGATTACAGAGACGGAGGAGTGTAGGACCCGGAGAAGATGACAGAGACGGAGGAATGCAGGGCCCGGAGGAGATGACGGAGACGGAGGAGTGTAGAACCCGGAGGGAATTACAGAGACAGGGGGATGGAGGACCCGGAGGAGATTACAGAGACCGAGGGATGGAGGACCCGGAGGAGATTACGGAGATGGAGGATTGTAGGACCCAGAGGACATTACAGAGACGGAGGGATGGAGGACCCGCAGGAGATTACAGAGACGGAGGAGTGTAGGACCAGGAGGAGATTACAGAAACGGAGGAGTGTAGAACACAGAGGAGATCACTGAGACGGAGAAGTGTAGGACCCGGAGGAGATTAAAGAGCCGGAGGGATGGAGGACCCGGTGGAGAGGAGAATACAGTGACTGTGGAGTGTAGGACCTGGAGAAGATTACAGAGACGTAACAGTGTAGGACCCGGAGGAGATTACAGAGATGGAGGAGTGTAGAACCCGGAGGAGGTTACAGAGACGGAAGGATGGAGGACCCGGAGGAGATAACAGAGACGGAGGAGTGTAGGAACAGGAGGAGATTACACAGACGGAGGGATGGAGGACCCGGTGGAGAATATAGAGACTGAGGAGTGTAGGACCCGGAGGAAATTACAGAGACGGAGGGATGGAGGACCCGGAGGAGATTACAGAGACGGAAGGATGGAGGACCCGGAGGAGATTACAGAGAAGGAGCAGTGTAGGACCCGGAGGAGATTACAGAGACGGAGAACTGTAGGAACCGGAGGACATTACAGAGACGGAGGAGTGTAGGACCCGGAGGAGGTTACAAAGACGGAAGGATGGAGGACCCGGAGGAGATAACAGAGACGGAGCAGTGTAGGATCCGGAGGAGATAACAGAGACGGAGCAGTGTAGGACCCGGAGGAGATTACAGAGACGGAAGGGTGTACGAACAAAAGGAGATTACAGAGACGGAGGAGTATCGGACACACAGGAGATTACAGAGACTGAGGCGTGTAGGACACAGAGGAGATTACAGAGACGGAGGGATGGAGGACCCGGAGAAGATTACAGAGACGGATGAGTGTAGGACCTGGAGGAGATTACAGAGACGGAGGGATGGAGGACCCGGAGCAGATTACAGAGACGGAGGAGTGTAGGACCAGGAGGAGATTACACAGACGGAGAAGTGTAGGACCCGGAGGAGATTTAGGAGTCGGAGGGATGGAGGGCCCGGTGGAGAATACAGAGATTGAGGAGTGTAGGACCCGGAGGAGATTACAGAGACGGAGCAGTGTAGGACCTGGAGGAGTTTACAGAAACGGAGGAGTGTAGGACCCGGAGGAAATTACAGAGACGGGGGGATGGAGGACCCGGAGGAGATTACAGAGACGGAAGGATGGAGGACCCGGAGGAGATTCCAGAGACGGAGGAGTGTAGGACCCGGAGGAGATTACAGAGACAGAGGAGTGTAGGACCCGGAGGAGATTACAGAGAAGGAGGGATGCAAGGCCCGGAGGATATTACAGATACGGAGGAACGGAGGACCGGGAGGAGATAACGGAGATGGAGGAGTGTAGGACCCAGAGGACATTACAGAGACAGAGGGATGGAGGATCCGGAGAAGATTACAGAGAAAGAGACGTGTAGGACCCGGAGGAGATTAAGGAGCCGGAGGGATGGAGGACCCCGTGGAGAATACGGAGACTGTGGAATATAGGACCCGGAGGAGATTACAGAGACGGAGAAGCGTAGGACCCGGAGTAAATTACAGAGACAGAGGGATGGAGGATCCGGAGGAGATTAAGGAGCCGGAGGGCTGGAGGACCCGGTGGAGAATACAGAGACTGAGGAGTGTAGGACCCGGAGGAGATTACAGAGACCGAGGGATGGAGGACCCGGAGGATTTTACGGAGACGGATGAGTGTAGGATCCGGAGGAGATGACAGAGACGGAGGAGTGTAGGACCCGGAGGAGATTACAGAGACGGAGGGATGGAGGACCCGTTGGAGATTACAGAGACGGAGGAGTGTAGGACCCGGAGGAGATTAAGGAGCCGGAGGGGTGGAGGACCCGGAGGAGATTAAGGAGCCGGAGGGGTGGAGGACCCGGAGGAGATTATAGAGACGGCGGAGTGTAGGACCTGGAGGAGATTACAGAGACTGAGGGATGGAGGACCCGGAAGGAGATTAAGGAGCCTGAGGGGTGGAGGACCCGGTGGAGAATACAGAGACTTAGGAGTGTAGGACCCGGAGGAGCTGAGAAAGACGGAGGTGTGTAGGACCCGGTGGAGATTACAGAGACGGACGAGTGTAGGACCCGGAGGAGATTACAGAGACAGACGGATGGAGGACCCGGAGGAGATTACAGAGACGGAGGAGTGTAGGACCCGGAGAAGATGACAGAGACGGAGGAATGCAGGGCCCGGAGGAGATGACGGAGACGGAGGAGTGTAGAACCCGGAGGGAATTACAGAGACAGGGGGATGGAGGACCCGGAGGAGATTACAGAGACGGAGGAGTGTAGGACCCGGAGGAAATTACAGAGACGGAGGGATGGAGGACCCGGAGGAGATTACAGAGACGGAAGGATGGAGGACCCAGAGGAGATTACAGAGAAGGAGCAGTGTAGGACCAGGAGGAGATTACAAAGACGGAGGAGTGTAGGACCAGGAGGAGATTACAGAGACGGAGGAGTGTAGAACACAGAGGAGATTACTGAGACGGAGAAGTGTAGGACCCGGAGGAGATGAAGGAGCCGGAGGGATGGAGGACCCGGTGGAGAATACAGAGACTGCGGAATATAGGACCCGGAGGAAATTACAGAAACGTAAGAGTGTAGGAACCGGAGGAGATTATGGAGACGGAGGAGCGTAGGACCCGGAGTATATTACAGAGACAGAGGGATGGAGGATCCGGAGGAGATTACTGAGATGGAGGGATGGAGGACTCCGAGGAGATTATAGAGACGGCGGAGTGTAGGACCCGGAGGAGATTAAGGAGCCGGAGGGGTGGAGGACCCGGAGGAGATTAAGGAGCCGGAGGGGTGGAGGACCCGGAGGAGATTACAGAGACGGCGGAGTGTAGGACCTGGAGGAGATTACAGAGACTGAGGGATGGAGGACCCGGAAGGAGATTAAGGAGCCTGAGGGGTGGAGGACCCGGTGGAGAATACAGAGACTTAGGAGTGTAGGACCCGGAGGAGCTGAGAAAGACGGAGGTGTGCAGGACCCGGTGGAGATTACAGAGACGGACGAGTGTAGGACCCGGAGGAGATTACAGAGACAGACGGATGGAGGACCCGGAGGAGATTACAGAGACGGAGGAGTGTAGGACCCGGAGGAGATTACAGAGACGGAGGAGTGTAGGACCCGGAGGAAATTACAGAGACGGAGGGATGGAGGACCCGGAGGAGATTACAGAGACGGAAGGATGGAGGACCCGGAGGAGATTACAGAGAAGGAGCAGTGTAGGACCCGGAGGAGATTACAGAGACAGAGGAGTGTAGGACCGGAGGAGATTACAGAGAAGGAGGGATGCAAGGCCCGGAGGATATTACAGACACGGAGGGACGGAGGACCCGGAGGAGATTACGGAGATGGAGGAGTGTAGGACCCAGAGGACATTACAGAGACGGAGGGATGGAGGACCCGGAGGAGATTACAGAGACGGAGGAGTGTAGGACCAGGAGGAGATTACAAAGACGGAGGAGTGTAGGACCAGGAGGAGATTACAGAGACGGAGGAGTGCAGAACACAGAGGAGATTACTGAGACGGAGAAGTGTAGGACCCGGAGGAGATGAAGGAGCCGGAGGGATGGAGGACCCGGTGGAGAATACAGAGACTGCGGAATATAGGACCCGGAGGAAATTACAGAAACGTAAGAGTGTAGGAACCGGAGGAGATTATGGAGACGGAGGAGCGTAGGACCCGGAGTATATTACAGAGACAGAGGGATGGAGGATCCGGAGGAGATTACTGAGATGGAGGGATGGAGGACTCCGAGGAGATTATAGAGACGGCGGAGTGTAGAACCCGGAGGATGTTACATAGACAGAAGGATGGAGGACCCGGAAGAGATAACAGAGACGGACGAGTGTCGGACCCGGAGGAGATTACAGAGATGGAAGAGTGTAGGACCCAAAGGACATTACAGAGACAGAGGAGTGTAGGACCCGGAGGAGATTACAGAGACCGAGGGATGGAGGACCCGGAGGAGATTACGGAGACGGATGAGTGTAGTATCCGGAGGAGATGACAGAGACGGAGGAGTGTAGAACACAGAGAAGATTACGGAGACAGAGCAGTGTTGGACCCGGAGGAGATTACACAGACGGAGGATTGCAGGACCCGGAGGAGATTACACAGACAGAGGAGTGTAGGACCCGGAGGAGATTACAGAGGCGGAGGGATGGAGGACCCGGAGGAGATTAAGGAGCCGGAGGAGTGTAGGACCCGGAGGAGATTAAGGAGCCGGAGGGGTGGAGGACCCGCAGGAGATTAAGGAGCCGGAGGGTGGAGGACCCGGTGGAGAATACAGAGACTCAGGAGTGTAGGACCCGGAGGAAATTACAGAGACGGAGGGATGGAGGACCCGGAGGAGATTACAGAGACGGAGGAATGTAGGACCCGGAGGAGCTGAGAAAGACGGAGGTGTGTAGGACCCGGTGGAGATTACAGAGACGGGCGAGTGTAGGACCCGGAGGAGATTACAGAGACAGACGGATGGAGGACCCGGAGGAGATTACAGAGACGGAGGAGTGTAGGACCCGGAGAAGATGACAGAGACGGAGGGATGCAGGGCCCGGAGGAGATGACGGAGACGGAGGAGTGTAGAACCCGGAGGGAATTACAGAGACAGAGGGATGGAGGACCCGGAGGAGATGACAGAGACGGAGGAGTGTAGGACCCGGAGGAGATTACAGAGACGGAGGAGTGTAGGACCCGTAGGAGATTACAGAGACGGAGGAGGGTAGGATCCGGAGGCGATTACAGCGACGGAGGAGTGTAGAACACAGAGGAGATTACTGAGACGGAGAAGTGTGGGACCCGGAGGAGATTAAAGAGCCGGAGGGATGGAGGACCCGGTGGAGAATACAGAGACTGTGGAGTGTAGGACCTGGAGAAGATTACAGAGACGTAACAGTGCAGGACCCGGAGGAGATTACAGAGATGGAGGAGTGTAGAACCCGGAGGAGGTTACAGAGACGGAAGGATGGAGGACCCGGAGGAGATAACAGAGACGGAGGAGTGTAGGACCAGGAGGAGATTACACAGACGGAGGGATAAAGGACCCGGTGGAGAATATAGAGACTGAGGAGTGTAGGACCCGGAGGAGATTACAGAGACGGCGGGATGGAGGACCCGGAGGAGATAACAGAGACGGAGCAGTGCAGAACCCGGAGGAGTTTACAGAGACGGAAGGATGGAGGACCCGGAGGAGATTACAGAGACGGAGAACTGTAGGAACCGGAGGACATTACAGAGACGGAGGAGTGTAGGACCCGGAGGAGGTTACAAAGACGGAAGGATGGAGGACCCGGAGGAGATAACAGAGACGGAGCAGTGTAGGATCCGGAGGAGATAACAGAGATGGAGCAGTGTAGGACCCGGAGGAGATTACAGAGACGGAAGGGTGTACGAACAAAAGGAGATTACAGAGACGGAGGAGTATCGGACCCACAGGAGATTACAGAGACTGAGGCGTGTAGGACACAGAGGAGATTACAGAGACGGAGGGATGGAGGACCCGGAGAAGATTACAGAGACGGAGGAGTGTAGGACCCGGAGGAAATTATAGAGACGGAGGGATGGAGGACCCGGAGGAGATTACAGAGACGGAGGAATGTAGGACCCGGAGGAGCTGAGAAAGACGGAGGTGTGTAGGACCCGGTGGAGATTACAGAGACGGAGGAGTGTAGGACCCGGAGAAGATGACAGAGACGGAGGGATGCAGGGCCCGGAGGAGATGACGGAGACGGAGGAGTGCAGAACCCAGAGGGAATTACAGAGACAGGGGGATGGAGGACCCGGAGGAGATGACAGAGACGGAGGAGTGTTGGACTCGGAGGAGATTACAGAGACGGAGGAGTGTAGGACCCGTAGGAGATTACAGAGACGGAGGAGGGTAGGATCCGGAGGGGATTACAGCGACGGAGGGATGGAGGACCCTGAGCAGATTACAGAGACGGAGGAGTGTACGACCCGTCGGAGATTACAGAGACGGATGAATGTAGGACCAGGAGGAGATTACAGAAACGGAGGAGTGTAGAACACAGAGGAGATTACTGAGATGGAGAAGTGTAGGACCCGGAGGAGATTAAAGAGCCGGAGGGATGGAGGACCCGGTGGAGAATACAGAGACTGTGGAGTGTAGGACCTGGAGAAGATTACAGAGACGTAACAGTGTAGGACCCGGAGGAGATTACAGAGATGGAGGAGTGTAGAACCCGGAGGAGGTTACAGAGACGGAAGGATGGAGGACCCGGAGGAGATAACAGAGACGGAGGAGTGTAGGACCAGGAGGAGATTACACAGACGGAGGGATGGAGGACCCGGTGGAGAATATAGAGACTGAGGAGTGTGGGACCCGGAGGAGATTACAGAGACGGCGGGATGGAGGACCCGGAGGAGATAACAGAGACGGAGCAGTGTAGGATCCGGAGGAGATAACAGAGACGGAGCAATGTAGGACCCGGAGGAGATTACAGAGACGGAAGGGTGTACGAACAAAAGGAGATTACAGAGACGGAGGAGTATCGGACACACAGGAGATTACAGAGACTGAGGCGTGTAGGACACAGAGGAGATTACAGAGACGGAGGGATGGAGGACCCGGAGAAGATTACAGAGACGGATGAGTGTAGGACCTGGAGGAGATTACAGAGACGGAGGGATGGAGGACCCGGAGCAGATTACAGAGACGGAGGAGTGTAGGACCAGGAGGAGATTACACAGACGGAGAAGTGTAGGACCCGGAGGAGATTTAGGAGTCGGAGGGATGGAGGGCCCGGTGGAGAATACAGAGATTGAGGAGTGTAGGACCCGGAGGAGATTACAGAGACGGAGCAGTGTAGGACCTGGAGGAGTTTACAGAGACGGAAGGATGGAGGACCCGGAGGAGATTCCAGAGACGGAGGAGTGTAGGACCCGGAGGAGATTACAGAGACAGAGGAGTGTAGGACCCGGAGGAGATTACAGAGAAGGAGGGATGCAAGGCCCGGAGGATATTACAGACACGGAGGAACGGAGGACCGGGAGGAGATAACGGAGATGGAGGAGTGTAGGACCCAGAGGACATTACAGAGACAGAGGGATGGAGGATCCGGAGAAGATTACAGAGAAAGAGACGTGTAGGACCCGGAGGAGATTAAGGAGCCGGAGGGATGGAGGACCCCGTGGAGAATACGGAGACTGTGGAATATAGGACCCGGAGGAGATTACAGAGACGGAGAAGCGTAGGACCCGGAGTAAATTACAGAGACAGAGGGATGGAGGATCCGGAGGAGATTAAGGAGCCGGAGGGCTGGAGGACCCGGTGGAGAATACAGAGACTGAGGAGTGTAGGACCCGGAGGAGATTACAGAGACCGAGGGATGGAGGACCCGGAGGATTTTACGGAGACGGATGAGTGTAGGATCCGGAGGAGATGACAGAGACGGAGGAGTGTAGGACCCGGAGGAGATTACAGAGACGGAGGGATGGAGGACCCGTTGGAGATTACAGAGACGGAGGAGTGTAGGACCCGGAGGACATTAAGGAGCCGGAGGGGTGGAGGACCCGGAGGAGATTAAGGAGCCGGAGGGGTGGAGGACCCGGAGGAGATTACAGAGACGGCGGAGTGTAGGACCTGGAGGAGATTACAGAGACTGAGGGATGGAGGACCCGGAAGGAGATTAAGGAGCCTGAGGGGTGGAGGACCCGGTGGAGAATACAGAGACTTAGGAGTGTAGGACCCGGAGGAGCTGAGAAAGACGGAGGTGTGTAGGACCCGGTGGAGATTACAGAGACGGACGAGTGTAGGACCCGGAGGAGATTACAGAGACAGACGGATGGAGGACCCGGAGGAGATTACAGAGACGGAGGAGTGTAGGACCCGGAGAAGATGACAGAGACGGAGGAATGCAGGGCCCGGAGGAGATGACGGAGACGGAGGAGTGTAGAACCCGGAGGGAATTACAGAGACAGGGGGATGGAGGACCCGGAGGAGATTACAGAGACGGAGGAGTGTAGGACCCGGAGGAAATTACAGAGACGGAGGGATGGAGGACCCGGAGGAGATTACATAGACGGAAGGATGGAGGACCCGGAGGAGATTACAGAGAAGGAGCAGTGTAGGACCCGGAGGAGATTACAGAGACAGAGGAGTGTAGGACCGGAGGAGATTACAGAGAAGGAGGGATGCAAGGCCCGGAGGATATTACAGACATGGAGGGACGGAGGACGCGGAGGAGATTACGGAGATGGAGGATTGTAGCACCCAGAGGACATTACAGAGACGGAGGGATGGAGGACCCGCAGGAGATTACAGAGACGGAGGAGTGTAGGACCAGGAGGAGATTACAAAAACGGAGGAGTGTAGGACCAGGAGGAGATTACAGAGACGGAGGAGTGTAGAACACAGAGGAGATTACTGAGACGGAGAAGTGTAGGACCCGGAGGAGATGAAGGAGCCGGAGGGATGGAGGACCCGGTGGAGAATACAGAGACTGCGGAATATAGGACCCGGAGGAAATTACAGAAACGTAAGAGTGTAGGACCCGGAGGAGATTAAGGAGCCGGAGGGGTGGAGGACCCGGAGGAGATTAAGGAGCCGGAGGGGTGGAGGACCCGGAGGAGATTACAGAGACGGCGGAGTGTAGGACCTGGAGGAGATTACAGAGACTGAGGGATGGAGGACCCGGAAGGAGATTAAGGAGCCTGAGGGGTGGAGGACCCGGTGGAGAATACAGAGACTTAGGAGTGTAGGACCCGGAGGAGCTGAGAAAGACGGAGGTGTGCAGGACCCGGTGGAGATTACAGAGACGGACGAGTGTAGGACCCGGAGGAGATTACAGAGACAGACGGATGGAGGACCCGGAGGAGATTACAGAGACGGAGGAGTGTAGGACCCGGAGGAGATTACAGAGACGGAGGAGTGTAGGACCCGGAGGAAATTACAGAGACGGAGGGATGGAGGACCCGGAGGAGATTACAGAGACGGAAGGATGGAGGACCCGGAGGAGATTACAGAGAAGGAGCAGTGCAGGACCCGGAGGAGATTACAGAGACAGAGGAGTGTAGGACCGGAGGAGATTACAGAGAAGGAGGGATGCAAGGCCCGGAGGATATTACAGACACGGAGGGACGGAGGACCCGGAGGAGATTACGGAGATGGAGGAGTGTAGGACCCAGAGGACATTACAGAGACGGAGGGATGGAGGACCGGGAGGAGATTACAGAGACGGAGGAGTGTAGGACCAGGAGGAGATTACAAAGACGGAGGAGTGTAGGACCAGGAGGAGATTACAGAGACGGAGGAGTGCAGAACACAGAGGAGATTACTGAGACGGAGAAGTGTAGGACCCGGAGGAGATGAAGGAGCCGGAGGGATGGAGGACCCGGTGGAGAATAGAGAGACTGCGGAATATAGGACCCGGAGGAAATTACAGAAACGTAAGAGTGTAGGAACCGGAGGAGATTATGGAGACGGAGGAGCGTAGGACCCGGAGTATATTACAGAGACAGAGGGATGGAGGATCCGGAGGAGATTACTGAGATGGAGGGATGGAGGACTCCGAGGAGATTATAGAGACGGCGGAGTGTAGAACCCGGAGGATGTTACATAGACAGAAGGATGGAGGACCCGGAAGAGATAACAGAGACGGACGAGTGTCGGACCCGGAGGAGATTACAGAGATGGAAGAGTGTAGGACCCAAAGGACATTACAGAGACAGAGGAGTGTAGGACCCGGAGGAGATTACAGAGACCGAGGGATGGAGGACCCGGAGGAGATTACGGAGACGGATGAGTGTAGTATCCGGAGGAGATGACAGAGACGGAGGAGTGTAGAACACAGAGAAGATTACGGAGACAGAGCAGTGTTGGACCCGGAGGAGATTACACAGACGGAGGATTGCAGGACCCGGAGGAGATTACACAGACAGAGGAGTGTAGGACCCGGAGGAGATTACAGAGGCGGAGGGATGGAGGACCCGGAGGAGATTAAGGAGCCGGAGGAGTGTAGGACCCGGAGGAGATTAAGGAGCCGGAGGGGTGGAGGACCCGCAGGAGATTAAGGAGCCGGAGGGGTGGAGGACCCGGTGGAGAATACAGAGACTCAGGAGTGTAGGACCCGGAGGAAATTACAGAGACGGAGGGATGGAGGACCCGGAGGAGATTACAGAGACGGAGGAATGTAGGACCCGGAGGAGCTGAGAAAGACGGAGGTGTGTAGGACCCGGTGGAGATTACAGAGACGGGCGAGTGTAGGACCCGGAGGAGATTACAGAGACAGACGGATGGAGGACCCGGAGGAGATTACAGAGACGGAGGAGTGTAGGACCCGGAGAAGATGACAGAGACGGAGGGATGCAGGGCCCGGAGGAGATGACGGAGACGGAGGAGTGTAGAACCCGGAGGGAATTACAGAGACAGAGGGATGGAGGACCCGGAGGAGATGACAGAGACGGAGGAGTGTAGGACCCGGAGGAGATTACAGAGACGGAGGAGTGTAGGACCCGTAGGAGATTACAGAGACGGAGGAGGGTAGGATCCGGAGGCGATTACAGCGACGGAGGGATGGAGGACCCTGAGCAGATTACAGAGACGGAGGAGTGTACGACCCGTCGGAGATTACAGAGACGGAGGAGTGTAGGACCAGGAGGAGATTACAGAAACGGAGGAGTGTAGAACACAGAGGAGATCACTGAGACGGAGAAGTGTAGGACCCGGAGGAGATTAAAGAGCCGGAGGGATGGACGACCCGGTGGAGAATACAGTGACTGTGGAGTGTAGGACCTGGAGAAGATTACAGAGACGTAACAGTGTAGGACCCGGAGGAGATTACAGAGATGGAGGAGTGTAGAACCCGGAGGAGGTTACAGAGACGGAAGGATGGAGGACCCGGAGGAGATAACAGAGACGGAGGAGTGTAGGACCAGAAGGAGATTACACAGACGGAGGGATGGAGGACCCGGTGGAGAATATAGAGACTGAGGAGTGTAGGACCCGGAGGAGATTACAGAGACGGCGGGATGGAGGACCCGGAGGAGATAACAGAGATGGAGCAGTGCAGAACCCGGAGGAGTTTACAGAAACAGAGGAGTGTAGGACCCGTAGGAGATTACAGAGACGGAGGAGTGTAGGACCCGGAGGAAATTACAGAGACGGAGGGATGGAGGACCCGGAGGAGATTACAGACACGGAAGGATGGAGGACCCGGAGAAGATTACAGAGACGGAGGAGTGTAGGACCTGGAGGAGATTACAGAGACGGAGGGATGGAGGACCCGGAGCAGATTACAGAGACGGAGGAGTGTAGGACCCGGAGGAGATTACAGAGACGGAGAATTGTAGGAACCGGAGGAGATTACAGAGACGGAGGGGTGTAGGACCCGGAGGAGATTACAGAGACGGACGGATGGAGGACCCGGAGGAGATTACGGAGTCGGAGGAGTGTAGGACCCGTAGGAGATTACAGAGACGAAGGAATGGAGGATCCGGAGTAGATTACAGAGACGGTGGAGTGTAGAACCCGGAGGAGGTTACAAAGATGGAAGGGTGTACGAACAAAAGGAGATTATAGAGACGGAGGAGTATAGGACCCACAGGAGATTACAGAGACTGAGGCGTGTAGGACACGGAGGAGATTACAGAGACGGAGGGATGGAGGACCCGGAGGAGATTACAGAGACGGAGGAGTGTACGACCTGGAGGAGATTACAGAGACGGAGGGATGGAGGACCCGGAGGAGATTACAGACACGGAGGAGTGTTGGACCAGGAGCAGATTACACAGACGGAGAAGTGTAGGACCCGGAGGAGATTAAGGAGTCAGAGGGATGGAGGAACCGGTGGAGAATACAGAGACTAAGGCGTGTAGTACCCGGAGGAGATTACTGAGAAGGAGGGATGGTGGACCCGGAGGAGATTACAAAAATGGAGGGATGGAGGTCCCGGAGGAGATTACGGAGACGGACGACTGTAGGACCCAGAGTGGATTACAGAAACGGAGGAATGCAGGACCCGGAGGAGATTTAGGAGTCGGAGGGATGGAGGACCCGGTGGAGAACACAGAGACTGAGGAGTGTTGGACCCGGAGGAGATTACAGAGACGGAGGGATGGAGGACCCGGAGGAGATAACAGAGACGGAGCAGTGTAGGACCTGGAGGAGTTTGCAGAAACGGAGGAGTGTAGGACCCGTAGGAGATTACAGAGACGGACGAGTGTAGGACCCGGAGGAAATTACAGAGACGGAGGGTGGAGGACCCGGAGGAGATAACAGAGACGGAGCAGTGTAGGACCCGGAGGAGATTACAGAGACGGAAGGGTGTACGAACAAAAGGAGATTACAGAGACGGAGGAGTATCGGACCCACAGGAGATTACAGAGACTGAGGCGTGTAGGACACGGAGGAGATTACAGAGACGGAGGGATGGAGGACCCGGAGGAGATTACAGAGACGGAGGAGTGTAGGACCTGAAGGAGATTACAGAGACGGAGGGACGGAGGACCCGGAGGATATTACAGACACGGAGGGACGGAGGACCCGGAGGAGATTACGGAGATGGAGGAGTGTAGGACCCAGAGGACATTTCAGAGACAGAGGGATGGAGGATCCGGAGAAGATTACAGAGACAGAGACGTGTAGGACCCGGAGGAGATTAAGGAGCCGGAGGGATGGAGGACCCGGAGCAGATTACAGAGACTGAGGAGTGAAGGTCCCGGAGGAGATTACAGAGACGGAGGAGTGTAGGACCCGGAGGAGATGACAGAGACGGAGGGATGGAGGATCCGGAGGAGATTACAGAGACTGAGGAGTGAAGTACCTGGAGGAGATTATAGAGACGGCGGAGGGTAGGACCAGGAGGAGATTACAGAGACGGAGGAGTGTAGAACACAGAGGAGATAACAGAGACGGCGGAGTGTAGAACCCGGAGAATGTTACAGAGACGGAAGGATGGAGGACCCGGAGGAGATAACAGAGACGGAGCAGTGTAGGACCCGGAGGAGATTACACAGACGGTGGAGTGTAAGAAATGGAGGAGATTACAGAGACGGAGGATTGTACGACTCGGAGGAGATTACAGAGACGGAGGAGTGTAGGACCCGGGGGAGATTACAGAGACGGAGGAATGGAGGACCCGGAGGAGATTACTGAGACAGCGGAGTGTAGGACCTGGAGGAGATTACAGACACGGAGGGATGGAGGACCCGGAGCAGATTACAGAGACGGAGGAGTGAAGGACCCGGCGGAGATTAAAGAGCCGGAGGGATGGAGGACCCGGTGGAGAATACAGAGACTGTGGACTGTAAGACCTGGAGGGGATTACAGAGACGTAAGAGTGTAGGACCCGGAGGAGATTAAAGAGCCGGAGGGATGGATGACCCGGTGGAGAATACAGAGACTGTGGACTGTAGGACCTGAAGGAGATTACAGAGACGGAGGAGTGTAGGACCCGGAAGAAATTACAGAGATTGTGGAATGGAGGACCCAGAGGACATTACAGAGACGGAAGGATGGTGGACCCGGAGGAGATTACAGAGACGGAGTATTGTAGGAACCGGAGGAGATGACAGAGACGGAGGAGTGTAGGACCCGGAGGAGATTAAAGAGACAGAGGGATGGAGGACCCGGAGGAGATTACAGAGACGGAGGAGTGAAGGACCCGGAGGAGTTTAAGGAGCCGGAGGGGTGGAGGACCCGGAGGAGATTACTGAGACGGAGGGATGGTGGACCCGGAGGAGATTACAAAAATGGAGGGATGGAGGACCCGGAGGAGATTACAGAGACGGAGGAGTGTAGGACCCGGAGAAGATGACAGAGACAGAGGGATGCAGGGCCCGGAGGAGATGACGGAGACGGAGGAGTGTAGAACCCGGAGGGAATTACAGAGACAGGGGGATGGAGGACCCGGATGAGATGACAGAGACGGAGGAGTGTAGGACCCGGAGGAGATTACAGAGACGGAGGTGTGTAGGACCCGGAGGAGATTACACAGACAGAGGAGTGCAGGACCCGGAGGAGATTACAGAGACGGAGGGATGGAGGACCCGGAGATTACAGAGACGGAGGAGTGTAGGACCCGGAGGAGATTAAGGAGCCGGAGGGGTGGAGGACACGGAGGTGATTAAGGAGCCGGAGGGGTGGAGGACCCGGAGGAGATTACAGAGACGGCGGAGTGTAGGACCTGGAGGAGATTACAGAGACTGAGGGATGGAGGACCCGGAGCAGATTACAGAGACGGAGGAGTGTAGGACCCGGAGGAGATTAAGGAGCCGGAGGGGTGGAGGACCCGGAGGAGATTAAGGAGCCGGAGGGGTGGAGGACCCGGAGGAGATTAAGGAGCCAGAGGGGTGGAGGACCAGCTGGAGAATACAGAGACTGAGGAGTGTAGGACCCGGAGGAAATTACAGAGACGGAGGGATGGAGGACGCGGAGGAGATTACAGAGACGGAGGAATGTTGGACCCGGAGGAGCTGAGAAAGACGGAGGTGTGTAGGACCCGGTGAAGATTACAGAGACGGAGGAGTGTGGGACCCGGAGAAGATGACAGAGACGGAGGGATGCAGGGCCCGGAGGAGATGACGGAGACGGAGGAGTGTAGAACACAGAGAAGATTACGGAGACACAGCAGTGTAGGACCCGGAGGAGATTACACAGACGGAGGATTGTAGGACCCGGAGGAGATTACACAGACAGAGGAGTGTAGGACCCGGAGGAGATTACAGAGACGGAGGGATGGAGGACCCGGAGGAGATTACAGAGACGGAGGAGTGTAGGACCCGGAGGAGATTAAGGAGCCGGAGGGGTGGAGGACCCAGAGGAGATTAAGGAGCCGGAGGGGTGGAGGACCCGGAGGAGATTACAGAGACGGCGGAGTGTAGGACCTGGAGGAGATTACAGAGACTGAGGGATGGACGACCCGGAGCAGATTACAGAGACGGAGGAATGTATGACCCGTCGGAGATTACAGAGACGGAGGAGTGTAGGACCAGGAGGAGATTACAGAAACGGAGGACTGTAGAACACAGAGGAGATTACTGAGACGGAGAAGTGTAGGACCCGGAGGAGATTAAAGAGCCGGAGGGATGGACGACCCGGTGCAGAATACACAGACTGTGGAGTGTAGGACCTGGAGAAGATTACAGAGACGTAACAGTGTAGGACCCGGAGGAGATTACAGAGATGGAGGAGTGTAGAACCCGGAGGAGGTTACAGAGACGGAAGGATGGAGGACCTGGAGGAGATAACAGAGACGGAGGAGTGTAGGACCAGGAGGAGATTACACAGACGGAGGGATGGAGGACCCGGTGGAGAATATAGAGACTGAGGAGTGTAGGACCCGGAGGAGATTACAGAGACGGCGGGATGGAGGACCCGGAGGAGATAACAGAGACGGAGCAGTGCAGGACCCGGAGGAGTTTACAGAAACAGAGGAGTGTAGGACCCGTAGGAGATTACAGAGACGGAGGAGTGTAGGACCCGGAGGAAATTACAGAGACGGAGGGATGGAGGACCCGGAGGAGATTACAGAGACGGAAGGATGGAGGACCCAGAGGAGATTACGGAGACGGACGATTGTAGGACCCAGAGCGGATTACAGAGACGGAGGGATGCAGGGCCCGGAGGAGATTACAGAGACGGTGGGATGGAGGGCCCAGAGGAGATTACAGAGACGGAGGGATGGAGGACCCGGAGGAGATTACAGAGACGGAGGGATGGAGGACCCGGAGGACATTACGCAGACGGAGGAGAGTAGGACCCGGAGGAGATGACAGAGACGGAGGAGTGTAGGACCCGGAAGAAATTACAGAGATGGAGGAATGGAGGACCCAGAGGAGATTACAGAGACGGAAGGATGGTGGACCCGGAGGAGATTACAGAGACGGAGTATTGTAGGAACCGGAGGAGATTACAGAGACGGAGGAGTGTAGGACCCGGAGGAGATTAAAGAGACGGAGGGATGGAGGACCCGGAGGAGATTACTGAGACAGCGGAGTGTGGGAGCTGGAGGAGATTACAGACACGGAGCAGATTACAGAGACAGAGGAGTGAAGGACCCGGAGAAGTTTAAGGAGCCGGAGGGGTGGAGGACCCGGAGGAGATTACAAAAATGGAGGGATGGAGGACCCGGAGGAGATTACAGAGACGGAGGAGTGTAGGACCAGGAGGAGATTACACAGACGTAGAAGTGTAGGACCCGGGGGAAATTACAGAGACGGAAGGATGGAGGACCCGGAGGAGATTACAGAGACGGAAGGATGGAGGATCCGGAGGAGATTACAGAGAAGGAGGGATGCAAGACCCGGAGGATATTACAGACACGGAGGGACGGAGGACCCGGAGGAGATTACGGACATGGAGGAGTGTAGGACCCAGAGGACACTGCAGAGACGGAGGGATGGAGGACCCGGAGTAGATTACAGAGACGGAGGAGTGTAGGACCAGGAGGAGATTACAGAGACGGAGGAGGGTAGGACCAGGAGGCGATTACAGAGACGGAGGAGTGTAGAACACAGAGGAGATTACTGAGACGGAGGAGTGTAGGACCCGGAGGAGATGAAGGAGCCGGAGGGATGGAGGACCCGGTGGAGAATACAGAGACTGCGGAATATAGGACCCGGAGGAAATTACAGAAACGTAAGAGTGTAGGACCCGGAGGACATTATGGAGACGGAGGAGCGTAGGACCCGGAGTATATTACAGAGACAGAGGGATGGAGGATCCGGAGGAGATTACTGAGATGAAGGGATGGAGGACCCCGAGGAGATTATAGAGACGGCGGAGTGTAGAACCCGGAGGATGTTACACAGACAGAAGGATGGACGACCCGGAAGAGATAACAGAGACGGACGAGTGTCGGACCCGGAGGAGATTACAGAGATGGAAGAGTGTAGGACCCAAAGGACATTACAGAGACAGAGGAGTGTAGGACCCGGAGGAGATTACAGAGACCGAGGGATGGAGGACCCGGAGGATTTTACGGAGACGGATGAGTGTAGGATCCGGAGGAGATGACAGAGACGGAGGAGTGTAGGACCCGGAGGAGATTACAGAGACGGAGGAGTGTAGAACACAGAGAAGATTACGGAGACAGAGCGGTGTAGGACCCGGAGGAGATTACACAGACGGAGGATTGTAGGACCCGGAGGAGATTACACAGACAGAGGAGTGTAGGACCCGGAGGAGTTTACAGAGACGGAGGGATGGAGGACCCGTTGGAGATTACAGAGACGGAGGAGTGTCGGACCCGGAGGAGATTAAGGAGCCGGAGGGGTGGAGGACCCGGAGGAGATTAAGGAGCCGGAGGGGTGGAGGACCCGGAGGAGATTACAGAGACGGAGGAGTGTAGGACCCGGAGGAGATTAAGGAGCCGGAGGGGTGGAGGACCCGGAAGGAGATTAAGGAGCCGGAGGGGTGGAGGACCCGCAGGAGATTAAGGAGCCGGAGGGGTGGAGGACCCGGTGGAGAATACAGAGACTGAGGAGTGTAGGACCCGGAGGAAATTACAGAGACGGAGGGATGGAGGACCCGGAGGAGATTACAGAGACGGAGGAATGTAGGACCCGGAGGAGCTGAGAAAGACGGAGGTGTGTAGGACCCGGTGGAGATTACAGAGACGGACGAGTGTAGGACCCGGAGGAGATTACAGAGACAGACGGATGGAGGACCCGGAGGAGATTACAGAGACGGAGGAGTGTAGGACCCGGAGAAGATGACAGAGACGGAGGGATGCAGGGCCCGGAGGAGATGACGGAGACGGAGGAGTGTAGAACCCGGAGGGAATTACAGAGACAGGGGGATGGAGGACCCGGAGGAGATGACAGAGACGGAGGAGTGTAGGACCCGGAGGAGATTACAGAGACGGAGGAGTGTAGGACCCGGAGAGATTACAGAGACGGAGGAGTGTAGGACCCGGAGGAAATTACAGAGACGGAGGGATGGAGGACCCGGAGGAGATTACAGAGACGGAAGGATGGAGGACCCGGAGGAGATTACAGAGAAGGAGCAGTGTAGGACCCGGAGGAGATTACAGAGACAGAGGAGTGTAGGACTGGAGGAGATTACAGAGAAGGAGGGATGCAAGGCCCGGAGGATATTACAGACACGGAGGGACGGAGGACCCGGAGGAGATTACGGAGATGGAGGAGTGTAGGACCCAGAGGACATTACAGAGACGGAGGGATGGAGGACCCGGAGGAGATTACAGAGACGGAGGAGTGTAGGACCAGGAGGAGTTTACAGAGACGGAGAAGTGTAGGACCCGGAGGAGATGAAGGAGCCGGAGGGATGGAGGACCCGGTGGAGAATACAGAGACTGCGGAATATAGGACCCGGAGGAAATTACAGAAACGTAAGAGTGTAGGACCCGGAGGAGATTACGGAGACGGAGGAGCGTAGGACCCGGAGTATATTACAGAGACAGAGGGATGGAGGATCCGGAGGAGATTACTGAGATGGAGGGATGGAGGACTCCGAGGAGATTATAGAGACGGCGGAGTGTAGAACCCGGAGGATGTTACATAGACAGAAGGATGGACGACCCGGAAGAGATAACAGAGACGGAGCAGTGTCGGACCCGGATGAGATTACAAAGATGGAAGAGTGTAGGACCCAAAGGACATTACAGAGACAGAGGAGTGTAGGACCCGGAGGAGATTACAGAGACCGAGGGATGGAGGACCCGGAGGAGATTACGGAGACGGATGAGTGCAGTATCCGGAGGAGATGACAGAGACGGAGGAGTGCAGGACACGTAGGAGATTACAGAGACGGAGGAGTGTAGAACACAGAGAAGATTACGGAGACAGAGCAGTGTAGGACCCGGAGGAGATTACACAGACAGAGGAGTGTAGGACCCGGAGGGGATTACAGAGGCGGAGGGATGGAGGACCCGGAGGAGATTAAGGAGCCGGAGGGGTGGAGGACCCGGAAGGAGATTAAGGAGCCGGAGGGGTGGAGGACCCGCAGGAGATTAAGGAGCCGGAGGGGTGGAGGACCCGGTGGAGAATACAGAGACTGAGGAGTGTAGGACCCGGAGGAAATTACAGAGACGGAGGGATGGAGGACCCGGAGGAGATTACAGAGACGGAGGAATGTAGGACCCGGAGGAGCTGAGAAAGACGGAGGTGTGTAGGACCCGGTGGAGATTACAGAGACGGACGAGTGTAGGACCCGGAGGAGATTACAGAGACAGACGGATGGAGGACCCGGAGGAGATTACAGAGACAGAGGAGTGTAGGACCCGGAGAAGATGACAGAGACGGAGGGATGCAGGGCCCGGAGGAGATGACGGAGACGGAGGAGTGTAGAACCCGGAGGGAATTACAGAGACAGGGGGATGGAGGACCCGGAGGAGATGACAGAGACGGAGGAGTGTAGGACCCGGAGGAGATTACAGAGACGGAGGAGTGTAGGACCCGGAGAGATTACAGAGACGGAGGAGTGTAGGACCCGGAGGAAATTACAGAGACGGAGGGATGGAGGACCCGGAGGAGATTACAGAGACGGAAGGATGGAGGACCCGGAGGAGATTACAGAGAAGGAGCAGTGTAGGACCCGGAGGAGATTACAGAGACAGAGGAGTGTAGGACTGGAGGAGATTACAGAGAAGGAGGGATGCAAGGCCCGGAGGATATTACAGACACGGAGGGACGGAGGACCCGGAGGAGATTACGGAGATGGAGGAGTGTAGGACCCAGAGGACATTACAGAGACGGAGGGATGGAGGACCAGGAGGAGTTTACAGAGACGGAGGAGTGTAGAACACAGAGGAGATTACTGAGACGGCAAGTGTAGGACCCGGAGGAGATGAAGGAGCCGGAGGGATGGAGGACCCGGTGGAGAATACAGAGACTGCGGAATATAGGACCCGGAGGAAATTACAGAAACGTAAGAGTGTAGGACCCGGCGGAGATTACGGAGACGGAGGAGCGTAGGACCCGGAGTATATTACAGAGACAGAGGGATGGAGGATCCGGAGGAGATTACTGAGATGGAGGGATGGAGGCCTCCGAGGAGATTATAGAGACAGCGGAGTGTAGAACCCGGAGGATGTTACATAGACAGAAGGATGGACGACCCGGAAGAGATAACAGAGACGGAGCAGTGTCGGACCCGGATGAGATTACAAACATGGAAGAGTGTAGGACCCAAAGGACATTACAGAGACAGAGGAGTGTAGGACCCGGAGGAGATTACAGAGACGGAGCGATGGAGGACCCGGAGGAGATTACAGAGACGAAGCAGTGCCGGACCCGGAGGAGATTACAGAGATGGAAGAGTGTAGGACCCAAAGGACATTACAGAGACAGAGGAGTGTAGGACCCGGAGGAGATTACAGAGACCGAGGGATGGAGGACCCGGAGGAGATTACGGAGACGGATGAGTGCAGTATCCGGAGCAGATGACAGAGACGGAGGAGTGCAGGACCCGTAGGAGATTACAGAGACGGAGGAGTGTAGAACACAGAGAAGATTACGGAGACAGAGCAGTGTAGGACCCGGAGGAGATTACACAGACAGAGGAGTGTAGGACCCGGAGGAGATTACAGAGGCGGAGGGATGGAGGACCCGGAGGAGATTAAGGAGCCGGAGGAGTGTAGGACCCGGAGGAGATTAAGGAGCCGGAGGGGTGGAGGACCCGCAGGAGATTAAGGAGCCGGAGGGGTGGAGGACCCTGTGGAGAATACAGAGACTGAGGAGTGTAGGACCCGGAGGAAATTACAGAGACGGAGGGATGGAGGACCCGGAGGAGATTACAGAGACGGAGGAATGTAGGACCCGGAGGAGCTGAGAAAGACGGAGGTTTGTAGGACCCGGTGGAGATTACAGAGACGGACGAGTGTAGGACCCGGAGGAGATTACAGAGACAGACGGATGGAGGACCCGGAGGAGATTACAGAGACGGAGGAGTGTAGGACCCGGAGAAGATGACAGAGACGGAGGGATGCAGGGCCCGGAGGAGATGACGGAGACGGAGGAGTGTAGAACCCGGAGGGAATTACAGAGACAGGGGGATGGAGGACCCGGAGGAGATGACAGAGACGGAGGAGTGTAGGACCCGGAGGAGATTACAGAGACGGAGGAGTGTAGGACCCGGAGAGATTACAGAGACGGAGGAGTGTAGGACCCGGAGGAAATTACAGAGACGGAGGGATGGAGGACCCGGAGGAGATTACAGAGACGGAAGGATGGAGGACCCGGAGGAGATTACAGAGAAGGAGCAGTGTAGGACCCGGAGGAGATTACAGAGACAGAGGAGTGTAGGACTGGAGGAGATTACAGAGAAGGAGGGATGCAAGGCCCGGAGGATATTACAGACACGGAGGGACGGAGGACCCGGAGGAGATTACGGAGATGGAGGAGTGTAGGACCCAGAGGACATTACAGAGACGGAGGGATGGAGGACCCGGAGGAGATTACAGAGACGGAGGAGGGTAGGACCAGGAGGCGATTACAGAGACGGAGGAGTGTAGAACACAGAGGAGATTACTGAGACGGAGGAGTGTAGGACCCGGAGGAGATGAAGGAGCCGGAGGGATGGAGGACCCGGTGGAGAATACAGAGACTGCGGAATATAGGACCCGGAGGAAATTACAGAAACGTAAGAGTGTAGGACCCGGAGGACATTATGGAGACGGAGGAGCGTAGGACCCGGAGTATATTACAGAGACAGAGGGATGGAGGATCCGGAGGAGATTACTGAGATGAAGGGATGGAGGACCCCGAGGAGATTATAGAGACGGCGGAGTGTAGAACCCGGAGGATGTTACACAGACAGAAGGATGGACGACCCGGAAGAGATAACAGAGACGGACGAGTGTCGGACCCGGAGGAGATTACAGAGATGGAAGAGTGTAGGACCCAAAGGACATTACAGAGACAGAGGAGTGTAGGACCCGGAGGAGATTACAGAGACCGAGGGATGGAGGACCCGGAGGATTTTACGGAGACGGATGAGTGTAGGATCCGGAGGAGATGACAGAGACGGAGGAGTGTAGGACCCGGAGGAGATTACAGAGACGGAGGAGTGTAGAACACAGAGAAGATTACGGAGACAGAGCGGTGTAGGACCCGGAGGAGATTACACAGACGGAGGATTGTAGGACCCGGAGGAGATTACACAGACAGAGGAGTGTAGGACCCGGAGGAGTTTACAGAGACGGAGGGATGGAGGACCCGTTGGAGATTACAGAGACGGAGGAGTGTCGGACCCGGAGGAGATTAAGGAGCCGGAGGGGTGGAGGACCCGGAGGAGATTAAGGAGCCGGAGGGGTGGAGGACCCGGAGGAGATTACAGAGACGGAGGAGTGTAGGACCCGGAGGAGATTAAGGAGCCGGAGGGGTGGAGGACCCGGAAGGAGATTAAGGAGCCGGAGGGGTGGAGGACCCGCAGGAGATTAAGGAGCCGGAGGGGTGGAGGACCCGGTGGAGAATACAGAGACTGAGGAGTGTAGGACCCGGAGGAAATTACAGAGACGGAGGGATGGAGGACCCGGAGGAGATTACAGAGACGGAGGAATGTAGGACCCGGAGGAGCTGAGAAAGACGGAGGTGTGTAGGACCCGGTGGAGATTACAGAGACGGACGAGTGTAGGACCCGGAGGAGATTACAGAGACAGACGGATGGAGGACCCGGAGGAGATTACAGAGACGGAGGAGTGTAGGACCCGGAGAAGATGACAGAGACGGAGGGATGCAGGGCCCGGAGGAGATGACGGAGACGGAGGAGTGTAGAACCCGGAGGGAATTACAGAGACAGGGGGATGGAGGACCCGGAGGAGATGACAGAGACGGAGGAGTGTAGGACCCGGAGGAGATTACAGAGACGGAGGAGTGTAGGACCCGGAGAGATTACAGAGACGGAGGAGTGTAGGACCCGGAGGAAATTACAGAGACGGAGGGATGGAGGACCCGGAGGAGATTACAGAGACGGAAGGATGGAGGACCCGGAGGAGATTACAGAGAAGGAGCAGTGTAGGACCCGGAGGAGATTACAGAGACAGAGGAGTGTAGGACTGGAGGAGATTACAGAGAAGGAGGGATGCAAGGCCCGGAGGATATTACAGACACGGAGGGACGGAGGACCCGGAGGAGATTACGGAGATGGAGGAGTGTAGGACCCAGAGGACATTACAGAGACGGAGGGATGGAGGACCCGGAGGAGATTACAGAGACGGAGGAGTGTAGGACCAGGAGGAGTTTACAGAGACGGAGAAGTGTAGGACCCGGAGGAGATGAAGGAGCCGGAGGGATGGAGGACCCGGTGGAGAATACAGAGACTGCGGAATATAGGACCCGGAGGAAATTACAGAAACGTAAGAGTGTAGGACCCGGAGGAGATTACGGAGACGGAGGAGCGTAGGACCCGGAGTATATTACAGAGACAGAGGGATGGAGGATCCGGAGGAGATTACTGAGATGGAGGGATGGAGGACTCCGAGGAGATTATAGAGACGGCGGAGTGTAGAACCCGGAGGATGTTACATAGACAGAAGGATGGACGACCCGGAAGAGATAACAGAGACGGAGCAGTGTCGGACCCGGATGAGATTACAAAGATGGAAGAGTGTAGGACCCAAAGGACATTACAGAGACAGAGGAGTGTAGGACCCGGAGGAGATTACAGAGACCGAGGGATGGAGGACCCGGAGGAGATTACGGAGACGGATGAGTGCAGTATCCGGAGGAGATGACAGAGACGGAGGAGTGCAGGACACGTAGGAGATTACAGAGACGGAGGAGTGTAGAACACAGAGAAGATTACGGAGACAGAGCAGTGTAGGACCCGGAGGAGATTACACAGACAGAGGAGTGTAGGACCCGGAGGGGATTACAGAGGCGGAGGGATGGAGGACCCGGAGGAGATTAAGGAGCCGGAGGGGTGGAGGACCCGGAAGGAGATTAAGGAGCCGGAGGGGTGGAGGACCCGCAGGAGATTAAGGAGCCGGAGGGGTGGAGGACCCGGTGGAGAATACAGAGACTGAGGAGTGTAGGACCCGGAGGAAATTACAGAGACGGAGGGATGGAGGACCCGGAGGAGATTACAGAGACGGAGGAATGTAGGACCCGGAGGAGCTGAGAAAGACGGAGGTGTGTAGGACCCGGTGGAGATTACAGAGACGGACGAGTGTAGGACCCGGAGGAGATTACAGAGACAGACGGATGGAGGACCCGGAGGAGATTACAGAGACAGAGGAGTGTAGGACCCGGAGAAGATGACAGAGACGGAGGGATGCAGGGCCCGGAGGAGATGACGGAGACGGAGGAGTGTAGAACCCGGAGGGAATTACAGAGACAGGGGGATGGAGGACCCGGAGGAGATGACAGAGACGGAGGAGTGTAGGACCCGGAGGAGATTACAGAGACGGAGGAGTGTAGGACCCGGAGAGATTACAGAGACGGAGGAGTGTAGGACCCGGAGGAAATTACAGAGACGGAGGGATGGAGGACCCGGAGGAGATTACAGAGACGGAAGGATGGAGGACCCGGAGGAGATTACAGAGAAGGAGCAGTGTAGGACCCGGAGGAGATTACAGAGACAGAGGAGTGTAGGACTGGAGGAGATTACAGAGAAGGAGGGATGCAAGGCCCGGAGGATATTACAGACACGGAGGGACGGAGGACCCGGAGGAGATTACGGAGATGGAGGAGTGTAGGACCCAGAGGACATTACAGAGACGGAGGGATGGAGGACCAGGAGGAGTTTACAGAGACGGAGGAGTGTAGAACACAGAGGAGATTACTGAGACGGCAAGTGTAGGACCCGGAGGAGATGAAGGAGCCGGAGGGATGGAGGACCCGGTGGAGAATACAGAGACTGCGGAATATAGGACCCGGAGGAAATTACAGAAACGTAAGAGTGTAGGACCCGGCGGAGATTACGGAGACGGAGGAGCGTAGGACCCGGAGTATATTACAGAGACAGAGGGATGGAGGATCCGGAGGAGATTACTGAGATGGAGGGATGGAGGCCTCCGAGGAGATTATAGAGACAGCGGAGTGTAGAACCCGGAGGATGTTACATAGACAGAAGGATGGACGACCCGGAAGAGATAACAGAGACGGAGCAGTGTCGGACCCGGATGAGATTACAAACATGGAAGAGTGTAGGACCCAAAGGACATTACAGAGACAGAGGAGTGTAGGACCCGGAGGAGATTACAGAGACGGAGCGATGGAGGACCCGGAGGAGATTACAGAGACGAAGCAGTGCCGGACCCGGAGGAGATTACAGAGATGGAAGAGTGTAGGACCCAAAGGACATTACAGAGACAGAGGAGTGTAGGACCCGGAGGAGATTACAGAGACCGAGGGATGGAGGACCCGGAGGAGATTACGGAGACGGATGAGTGCAGTATCCGGAGCAGATGACAGAGACGGAGGAGTGCAGGACCCGTAGGAGATTACAGAGACGGAGGAGTGTAGAACACAGAGAAGATTACGGAGACAGAGCAGTGTAGGACCCGGAGGAGATTACACAGACAGAGGAGTGTAGGACCCGGAGGAGATTACAGAGGCGGAGGGATGGAGGACCCGGAGGAGATTAAGGAGCCGGAGGAGTGTAGGACCCGGAGGAGATTAAGGAGCCGGAGGGGTGGAGGACCCGCAGGAGATTAAGGAGCCGGAGGGGTGGAGGACCCGGTGGAGAATACAGAGACTGAGGAGTGTAGGACCCGGAGGAAATTACAGAGACGGAGGGATGGAGGACCCGGAGGAGATTACAGAGACGGAGGAATGTAGGACCCGGAGGAGCTGAGAAAGACGGAGGTGTGTAGGACCCGGTGGAGATTACAGAGACGGACGAGTGTAGGACCCGGAGGAGATTACAGAGACAGACGGATGGAGGACCCGGAGGAGATTACAGAGACGGAGGAGTGTAGGACCCGGAGAAGATGACAGAGACGGAGGGATGCAGGGCCCGGAGGAGATGACGGAGACGGAGGAGTGTAGAACCCGGAGGGAATTACAGAGACAGGGGGATGGAGGACCCGGAGGAGATGACAGAGACGGAGGAGTGTAGGACCCGGAGGAGATTACAGAGACGGAGGAGTGTAGGACCCGGAGAGATTACAGAGACGGAGGAGTGTAGGACCCGGAGGAAATTACAGAGACGGAGGGATGGAGGACCCGGAGGAGATTACAGAGACGGAAGGATGGAGGACCCGGAGGAGATTACAGAGAAGGAGCAGTGTAGGACCCGGAGGAGATTACAGAGACAGAGGAGTGTAGGACTGGAGGAGATTACAGAGAAGGAGGGATGCAAGGCCCGGAGGATATTACAGACACGGAGGGACGGAGGACCCGGAGGAGATTACGGAGATGGAGGAGTGTAGGACCCAGAGGACATTACAGAGACGGAGGGATGGAGGACCCGGAGGAGATTACAGAGACGGAGGAGTGTAGGACCAGGAGGAGTTTACAGAGACGGAGGAGTGTAGAACACAGAGGAGATTACTGAGACGGCAAGTGTAGGACCCGGAGGAGATGAAGGAGCCGGAGGGATGGAGGACCCGGTGGAGAATACAGAGACTGCGGAATATAGGACCCGGAGGAAATTACAGAAACGTAAGAGTGTAGGACCCGGAGGAGATTACGGAGACGGAGGAGCGTAGGACCCGGAGTATATTACAGAGACAGAGGGATGGAGGATCCGGAGGAGATTACTGAGATGGAGGGATGGAGGCCTCCGAGGAGATTATAGAGACAGCGGAGTGTAGAACCCGGAGGATGTTACATAGACAGAAGGATGGACGACCCGGAAGAGATAACAGAGACGGAGCAGTGTCGGACCCGGATGAGATTACAAAGATGGAAGAGTGTAGGACGCAAAGGACGTTACAGAGACAGAGGAGTGTAGGACCCGGAGGAGATTACAGAGACGGAGGGATGGAGGACCCGGAGGAGATTACAGAGACGAAGCAGTGCCGGACCCGGAGGAGATTACAGAGATGGAAGAGTGTAGGACCCAAAGGACATTACAGAGACAGAGGAGTGTAGGACCCGGAGGAGATTACAGAGACCGAGGGATGGAGGACCCGGAGGAGATTACGGAGACGGATGAGTGCAGTATCCGGAGCAGATGACAGAGACGGAGGAGTGCAGGACCCGTAGGAGATTACAGAGACGGAGGAGTGTAGAACACAGAGAAGATTACGGAGACAGAGCAGTGTAGGACCCGGAGGAGATTACACAGACAGAGGAGTGTAGGACCCGGAGGAGATTACAGAGGCGGAGGGATGGAGGACCCGGAGGAGATTAAGGAGCCGGAGGAGTGCAGGACCCGGAGGAGATTAAGGAGCCGGAGGGGTGGAGGACCCGCAGGAGATTAAGGAGCCGGAGGGGTGGAGGACCCGGTGGAGAATACAGAGACTGAGAAGTGTAGGACCCGGAGGAAATTACAGAGACGGAGGGATGGAGGACCCGGAGGAGATTACAGAGACGGAGGAATGTAGGACCCGGAGGAGCTGAGAAAGACGGAGGTGTGTAGGACCCGGTGGAGATTACAGAGACGGACGAGTGTAGGACCCGGAGGAGATTACAGAGACGGAGGAGTGTAGGACCCGGAGAAGATGACAGAGACGGAGGGATGCAGGGCCCGGAGGAGATGACGGAGACGGAGGAGTGTAGAACCCGGAGGGAATTACAGAGACGGAGGAGGGTAGGATCCGGAGGGGATTACAGCGACGGAGGGATGGAGGACCCTGAGCAGATTACAGAGACGGAGGAGTTTACGACCCGTCGGAGATTACAGAGACGGAGGAGTGTAGGACCAGGAGGAGATTACAGAAACGGAGGAGTGTAGAACACAGAGGAGATTACTGAGACGGAGAAGTGTGGGACCCGGAGGAGATTAAAGAGCCGGAGGGATGGAGGACCCGGTGGAGAATACAGAGACTGTGGAGTGTAGAACCTGGAGAAGATTACAGAGACGTAACAGTGCAGGACCCGGAGGAGATTACAGAGATGGAGGAGTGTAGAACCCGGAGGAGGTTACAGAGACGGAAGGATGGAGGACCCGGAGGAGATAACAGAGACGGAGGAGTGTAGGACCAGGAGGAGATTACACAGACGGAGGGATAAAAGACCCGGTGGAGAATATAGAGACTGAGGAGTGTAGGACCCGGAGGAGATTACAGAGACGGCGGGATGGAGGACCCGGAGGAGATAACAGAGACGGAGCAGTGCAGAACCCGGAGGAGTTTACAGAAACAGAGGAGTGTAGGACCCGTAGGAGATTACAGAGACGGAGGAGTGTAGGACCCGGAGGAAATTACAGAGACGGAGGGATGGAGGACCCGGAGGAGATTACAGAGACGGAAGGATGGAGGACCCGGAGGAGATTACAGAGACGGAGAACTGTAGGAACCGGAGGACATTACAGAGACGGAGGAGTGTAGAACCCGGAGGAGGTTACAAAGACGGAAGGATGGAGGACCCGGAGGAGATAACAGAGACGGAGCAGTGTAGGATCCGGAGGAGATAACAGAGACGGAGCAGTGTAGGACCCGGAGGAGATTACAGAGACGGAAGGGTGTACGAACAAAAGGAGATTACAGAGACGGAGGAGTATCGGACCCACAGGAGATTACAGAGACTGAGGCGTGTAGGACACAGAGGAGATTACAGAGACGGAGGGATGGAGGACCCGGAGAAGATTACAGAGACGGAGGAGTGTAGGACCCGGAGGAAATTATAGAGACGGAGGGATGGAGGACCCGGAGGAGATTACAGAGACGGAGGAATGTAGGACCCGGAGGAGCTGAGAAAGACGGAGGTGTGTAGGACCCGGTGGAGATTACAGAGACGGACGAGTGTAGGACCCGGAGGAGATTACAGAGACAGACGGATGGAGGACCCGGAGGAGATTACAGAGACGGAGGAGTGTAGGACCCGGAGAAGATGACAGAGACGGAGGGATGCAGGGCCCGGAGGAGATGACGGAGACGGAGGAGTGTAGAACCCGGAGGGAATTACAGAGACAGGGGGATGGAGGACCCGGAGGAGATGACAGAGACGGAGGAGTGTTGGACCCGGAGGAGATTACAGAGACGGAGGAGTGTAGGACCCGTAGGAGATTACAGAGACGGAGGAGGGTAGGATCCGGAGGGGATTACAGCGACGGAGGGATGGAGGACCCTGAGCAGATTACAGAGACGGAGGAGTGTACGACCCGTCAGAGATTACAGAGACGGAGGAGTGTAGGACCCGGAGGAAATTACAGAGACGGAGGGATGGAGGACCCGGAGGAGATTACAGAGACGGAAGGATGGAGGACCCGGAGGAGATTACAGAGAAGGAGCAGTGTAGGACCCGGAGGAGATTACAGAGACAGAGGAGTGTAGGACTGGAGGAGATTACAGAGAAGGAGGGATGCAAGGCCCGGAGGATATTACAGACACGGAGGGACGGAGGACCCGGAGGAGATTACTGAGATGGAGGAGTGTAGGACCCAAAGGACATTACAGAGACGGAGGGATGGAGGACCAGGAGGAGTTTACAGAGACGGAGGAGTGTAGAACACAGAGGAGATTACTGAGACGGCAAGTGTAGGACCCGGAGGAGATGAAGGAGCCGGAGGGATGGAGGACCCGGTGGAGAATACAGAGACTGCGGAATATAGGACCCGGAGGAAATTACAGAAACGTAAGAGTGTAGGACCCGGAGGAGATTACGGAGACGGAGGAGCGTAGGACCCGGAGTATATTACAGAGACAGAGGGATGGAGGATCCGGAGGAGATTACTGAGATGGAGGGATGGAGGCCTCCGAGGAGATTATAGAGACAGCGGAGTGTAGAACCCGGAGGATGTTACATAGACAGAAGGATGGACGACCCGGAAGAGATAACAGAGACGGAGCAGTGTCGGACCCGGATGAGATTACAAAGATGGAAGAGTGTAGGACGCAAAGGACGTTACAGAGACAGAGGAGTGTAGGACCCGGAGGAGATTACAGAGACGGAGGGATGGAGGACCCGGAGGAGATTACAGAGACGAAGCAGTGCCGGACCCGGAGGAGATTACAGAGATGGAAGAGTGTAGGACCCAAAGGACATTACAGAGACAGAGGAGTGTAGGACCCGGAGGAGATTACAGAGACCGAGGGATGGAGGACCCGGAGGAGATTACGGAGACGGATGAGTGCAGTATCCGGAGCAGATGACAGAGACGGAGGAGTGCAGGACCCGTAGGAGATTACAGAGACGGAGGAGTGTAGAACACAGAGAAGATTACGGAGACAGAGCAGTGTAGGACCCGGAGGAGATTACACAGACAGAGGAGTGTAGGACCCGGAGGAGATTACAGAGGCGGAGGGATGGAGGACCCGGAGGAGATTAAGGAGCCGGAGGAGTGCAGGACCCGGAGGAGATTAAGGAGCCGGAGGGGTGGAGGACCCGCAGGAGATTAAGGAGCCGGAGGGGTGGAGGACCCGGTGGAGAATACAGAGACTGAGAAGTGTAGGACCCGGAGGAAATTACAGAGACGGAGGGATGGAGGACCCGGAGGAGATTACAGAGACGGAGGAATGTAGGACCCGGAGGAGCTGAGAAAGACGGAGGTGTGTAGGACCCGGTGGAGATTACAGAGACGGACGAGTGTAGGACCCGGAGGAGATTACAGAGACAGACGGATGGAGGACCCGGAGGAGATTACAGAGACGGAGGAGTGTAGGACCCGGAGAAGATGACAGAGACGGAGGGATGCAGGGCCCGGAGGAGATGACGGAGACGGAGGAGTGTAGAACCCGGAGGGAATTACAGAGACGGAGGAGGGTAGGATCCGGAGGGGATTACAGCGACGGAGGGATGGAGGACCCTGAGCAGATTACAGAGACGGAGGAGTTTACGACCCGTCGGAGATTACAGAGACGGAGGAGTGTAGGACCAGGAGGAGATTACAGAAACGGAGGAGTGTAGAACACAGAGGAGATTACTGAGACGGAGAAGTGTGGGACCCGGAGGAGATTAAAGAGCCGGAGGGATGGAGGACCCGGTGGAGAATACAGAGACTGTGGAGTGTAGAACCTGGAGAAGATTACAGAGACGTAACAGTGCAGGACCCGGAGGAGATTACAGAGATGGAGGAGTGTAGAACCCGGAGGAGGTTACAGAGACAGAAGGATGGAGGACCCGGAGGAGATAACAGAGACGGAGGAGTGTAGGACCAGGAGGAGATTACACAGACGGAGGGATAAAGGACCCGGTGGAGAATATAGAGACTGAGGAGTGTAGGACCCGGAGGAGATTACAGAGACGGCGGGATGGAGGACCCGGAGGAGATAACAGAGACGGAGCAGTGCAGAACCCGGAGGAGTTTACAGAAACAGAGGAGTGTAGGACCCGTAGGAGATTACAGAGACGGAGGAGTGTAGGACCCGGAGGAAATTACAGAGACGGAGGGATGGAGGACCCGGAGGAGATTACAGAGACGGAAGGATGGAGGACCCGGAGGAGATTACAGAGACGGAGAACTGTAGGAACCGGAGGACATTACAGAGACGGAGGAGTGTAGGACCCGGAGGAGGTTACAAAGACGGAAGGATGGAGGACCCGGAGGAGATAACAGAGACGGAGCAGTGTAGGATCCGGAGGAGATAACAGAGACGGAGCAGTGTAGGACCCGGAGGAGATTACAGAGACGGAAGGGTGTACGAACAAAAGGAGATTACAGAGACGGAGGAGTATCGGACCCACAGGAGATTACAGAGACTGAGGCGTGTAGGACACAGAGGAGATTACAGAGACGGAGGGATGGAGGACCCGGAGAAGATTACAGAGACGGAGGAGTGTAGGACCCGGAGGAAATTATAGAGACGGAGGGATGGAGGACCCGGAGGAGATTACAGAGACGGAGGAATGTAGGACCCGGAGGAGCTGAGAAAGACGGAGGTGTGTAGGACCCGGTGGAGATTACAGAGACGGACGAGTGTAGGACCCGGAGGAGATTACAGAGACAGACGGATGGAGGACCCGGAGGAGATTACAGAGACGGAGGAGTGTAGGACCCGGAGAAGATGACAGAGACGGAGGGATGCAGGGCCCGGAGGAGATGACGGAGACGGAGGAGTGTAGAACCCGGAGGGAATTACAGAGACAGGGGGATGGAGGACCCGGAGGAGATGACAGAGACGGAGGAGTGTTGGACCCGGAGGAGATTACAGAGACGGAGGAGTGTAGGACCCGTAGGAGATTACAGAGACGGAGGAGGGTAGGATCCGGAGGGGATTACAGCGACGGAGGGATGGAGGACCCTGAGCAGATTACAGAGACGGAGGAGTGTACGACCCGTCAGAGATTACAGAGACGGAGGAGTGTAGGACCCGGAGGAAATTACAGAGACGGAGGGATGGAGGACCCGGAGGAGATTACAGAGACGGAAGGATGGAGGACCCGGAGGAGATTACAGAGAAGGAGCAGTGTAGGACCCGGAGGAGATTACAGAGACAGAGGAGTGTAGGACTGGAGGAGATTACAGAGAAGGAGGGATGCAAGGCCCGGAGGATATTACAGACACGGAGGGACGGAGGACCCGGAGGAGATTACTGAGATGGAGGAGTGTAGGACCCAAAGGACATTACAGAGACGGAGGGATGGAGGACCAGGAGGAGTTTACAGAGACGGAGGAGTGTAGAACACAGAGGAGATTACTGAGACGGCAAGTGTAGGACCCGGAGGAGATGAAGGAGCCGGAGGGATGGAGGACCCGGTGGAGAATACAGAGACTGCGGAATATAGGACCCGGAGGAAATTACAGAAACGTAAGAGTGTAGGACCCGGAGGAGATTACGGAGACGGAGGAGCGTAGGACCCGGAGTATATTACAGAGACAGAGGGATGGAGGATCCGGAGGAGATTACTGAGATGGAGGGATGGAGGCCTCCGAGGAGATTATAGAGACAGCGGAGTGTAGAACCCGGAGGATGTTACATAGACAGAAGGATGGACGACCCGGAAGAGATAACAGAGACGGAGCAGTGTCGGACCCGGATGAGATTACAAAGATGGAAGAGTGTAGGACGCAAAGGACGTTACAGAGACAGAGGAGTGTAGGACCCGGAGGAGATTACAGAGACGGAGGGATGGAGGACCCGGAGGAGATTACAGAGACGAAGCAGTGCCGGACCCGGAGGAGATTACAGAGATGGAAGAGTGTAGGACCCAAAGGACATTACAGAGACAGAGGAGTGTAGGACCCGGAGGAGATTACAGAGACCGAGGGATGGAGGACCCGGAGGAGATTACGGAGACGGATGAGTGCAGTATCCGGAGCAGATGACAGAGACGGAGGAGTGCAGGACCCGTAGGAGATTACAGAGACGGAGGAGTGTAGAACACAGAGAAGATTACGGAGACAGAGCAGTGTAGGACCCGGAGGAGATTACACAGACAGAGGAGTGTAGGACCCGGAGGAGATTACAGAGGCGGAGGGATGGAGGACCCGGAGGAGATTAAGGAGCCGGAGGAGTGCAGGACCCGGAGGAGATTAAGGAGCCGGAGGGGTGGAGGACCCGCAGGAGATTAAGGAGCCGGAGGGGTGGAGGACCCGGTGGAGAATACAGAGACTGAGAAGTGTAGGACCCGGAGGAAATTACAGAGACGGAGGGATGGAGGACCCGGAGGAGATTACAGAGACGGAGGAATGTAGGACCCGGAGGAGCTGAGAAAGACGGAGGTGTGTAGGACCCGGTGGAGATTACAGAGACGGACGAGTGTAGGACCCGGAGGAGATTACAGAGACAGACGGATGGAGGACCCGGAGGAGATTACAGAGACGGAGGAGTGTAGGACCCGGAGAAGATGACAGAGACGGAGGGATGCAGGGCCCGGAGGAGATGACGGAGACGGAGGAGTGTAGAACCCGGAGGGAATTACAGAGACGGAGGAGGGTAGGATCCGGAGGGGATTACAGCGACGGAGGGATGGAGGACCCTGAGCAGATTACAGAGACGGAGGAGTTTACGACCCGTCGGAGATTACAGAGACGGAGGAGTGTAGGACCAGGAGGAGATTACAGAAACGGAGGAGTGTAGAACACAGAGGAGATTACTGAGACGGAGAAGTGTGGGACCCGGAGGAGATTAAAGAGCCGGAGGGATGGAGGACCCGGTGGAGAATACAGAGACTGTGGAGTGTAGAACCTGGAGAAGATTACAGAGACGTAACAGTGCAGGACCCGGAGGAGATTACAGAGATGGAGGAGTGTAGAACCCGGAGGAGGTTACAGAGACAGAAGGATGGAGGACCCGGAGGAGATAACAGAGACGGAGGAGTGTAGGACCAGGAGGAGATTACACAGACGGAGGGATAAAGGACCCGGTGGAGAATATAGAGACTGAGGAGTGTAGGACCCGGAGGAGATTACAGAGACGGCGGGATGGAGGACCCGGAGGAGATAACAGAGACGGAGCAGTGCAGAACCCGGAGGAGTTTACAGAAACAGAGGAGTGTAGGACCCGTAGGAGATTACAGAGACGGAGGAGTGTAGGACCCGGAGGAAATTACAGAGACGGAGGGATGGAGGACCCGGAGGAGATTACAGAGACGGAAGGATGGAGGACCCGGAGGAGATTACAGAGACGGAGAACTGTAGGAACCGGAGGACATTACAGAGACGGAGGAGTGTAGGACCCGGAGGAGGTTACAAAGACGGAAGGATGGAGGACCCGGAGGAGATAACAGAGACGGAGCAGTGTAGGATCCGGAGGAGATAACAGAGACGGAGCAGTGTAGGACCCGGAGGAGATTACAGAGACGGAAGGGTGTACGAACAAAAGGAGATTACAGAGACGGAGGAGTATCGGACCCACAGGAGATTACAGAGACTGAGGCGTGTAGGACACAGAGGAGATTACAGAGACGGAGGGATGGAGGACCCGGAGAAGATTACAGAGACGGAGGAGTGTAGGACCCGGAGGAAATTATAGAGACGGAGGGATGGAGGACCCGGAGGAGATTACAGAGACGGAGGAATGTAGGACCCGGAGGAGCTGAGAAAGACGGAGGTGTGTAGGACCCGGTGGAGATTACAGAGACGGACGAGTGTAGGACCCGGAGGAGATTACAGAGACAGACGGATGGAGGACCCGGAGGAGATTACAGAGACGGAGGAGTGTAGGACCCGGAGAAGATGACAGAGACGGAGGGATGCAGGGCCCGGAGGAGATGACGGAGACGGAGGAGTGTAGAACCCGGAGGGAATTACAGAGACAGGGGGATGGAGGACCCGGAGGAGATGACAGAGACGGAGGAGTGTTGGACCCGGAGGAGATTACAGAGACGGAGGAGTGTAGGACCCGTAGGAGATTACAGAGACGGAGGAGGGTAGGATCCGGAGGGGATTACAGCGACGGAGGGATGGAGGACCCTGAGCAGATTACAGAGACGGAGGAGTGTACGACCCGTCAGAGATTACAGAGACGGAGGAGTGTAGGACCCGGAGGAAATTACAGAGACGGAGGGATGGAGGACCCGGAGGAGATTACAGAGACGGAAGGATGGAGGACCCGGAGGAGATTACAGAGAAGGAGCAGTGTAGGACCCGGAGGAGATTACAGAGACAGAGGAGTGTAGGACTGGAGGAGATTACAGAGAAGGAGGGATGCAAGGCCCGGAGGATATTACAGACACGGAGGGACGGAGGACCCGGAGGAGATTACTGAGATGGAGGAGTGTAGGACCCAAAGGACATTACAGAGACGGAGGGATGGAGGACCAGGAGGAGTTTACAGAGACGGAGGAGTGTAGAACACAGAGGAGATTACTGAGACGGCAAGTGTAGGACCCGGAGGAGATGAAGGAGCCGGAGGGATGGAGGACCCGGTGGAGAATACAGAGACTGCGGAATATAGGACCCGGAGGAAATTACAGAAACGTAGGAGTGTAGGACCCGGAGGAGATTACGGAGACGGAGGAGCGTAGGACCCGGAGTATATTACAGAGACAGAGGGATGGAGGATCCGGAGGAGATTACTGAGATGGAGGGATGGAGGCCTCCGAGGAGATTATAGAGACAGCGGAGTGTAGAACCCGGAGGATGTTACATAGACAGAAGGATGGACGACCCGGAAGAGATAACAGAGACGGAGCAGTGTCGGACCCGGATGAGATTACAAAGATGGAAGAGTGTAGGACCCAAAGGACATTACAGAGACAGAGGAGTGTAGGACCCGGAGGAGATTACAGAGACGGAGGGATGGAGGACCCGGAGGAGATTACAGAGACGAAGCAGTGCCGGACCCGGAGGAGATTACAGAGATGGAAGAGTGTAGGACCCAAAGGACATTACAGAGACAGAGGAGTGTAGGACCCGGAGGAGATTACAGAGACCGAGGGATGGAGGACCCGGAGGAGATTACGGAGACGGATGAGTGCAGTATCCGGAGCAGATGACAGAGACGGAGGAGTGCAGGACCCGTAGGAGATTACAGAGACGGAGGAGTGTAGAACACAGAGAAGATTACGGAGACAGAGCAGTGTAGGACCCGGAGGAGATTACACAGACAGAGGAGTGTAGGACCCGGAGGAGATTAAGGAGCCGGAGGGGTGGAGGACCCGCAGGAGATTAAGGAGCCGGAGGGGTGGAGGACCCGGTGGAGAATACAGAGACTGAGGAGTGTAGGACCCGGAGGAAATTACAGAGACGGAGGGATGGAGGACCCGGAGGAGATTACAGAGACGGAGGAGTGTAGGACCCGGAGAAGATGACAGAGACGGAGGGATGCAGGGCCCGGAGGAGATGACGGAGACGGAGGAGTGTAGAACCCGGAGGGAATTACAGAGACAGGAGGATGGAGGACCCGGAGGAGATGACAGAGACGGAGGAGTGTAGGACCCGGAGGAGATTACAGAGACGGAGGAGTGTAGGACCCGGAGAGATTACAGAGACGGAGGAGTGTAGGACCCGGAGGAAATTACAGAGACGGAGGGATGGAGGACCCGGAGGAGATTACAGAGACAGAAGGATGGAGGACCCGGAGGAGATTACAGAGAAGGAGCAGTGTAGGACCCGGAGGAGATTACAGAGACAGAGGAGTGTAGGACTGGAGGAGATTACAGAGAAGGAGGGATGCAAGGCCCGGAGGATATTACAGACACGGAGGGACGGAGGACCCGGAGGAGATTACGGAGATGGAGGAGTGTAGGACCCAGAGGACATTACAGAGACGGAGGGATGGAGGACCCGGAGGAGATTACAGAGACGGAGGAGTGTAGGACCAGGAGGAGTTTACAGAGACGGAGGAGTGTAGAACACAGAGGAGATTACTGAGACGGAGAAGTGTAGGACCCGGAGGAGATGAAGGAGCCGGAGGGATGGAGGACCCGGTGGAGAATACAGAGACTGCGGAATATAGGACCCGGAGGAAATTACAGAAACGTAAGAGTGTAGGACCCGGAGGAGATTACGGAGACGGAGGAGCGTAGGACCCGGAGTATATTACAGAGACAGAGGGATGGAGGATCCGGAGGAGATTACTGAGATGGAGGGATGGAGGACTCCGAGGAGATTATAGAGACGGCGGAGTGTAGAACCCGGAGGATGTTACATAGACAGAAGGATGGACGACCCGGAAGAGATAACAGAGACGGAGCAGTGTCGGACCCGGATGAGATTACAAAGATGGAAGAGTGTAGGACCCAAAGGACATTACAGAGACAGAGGAGTGTAGGACCCGGAGGAGATTACAGAGACCGAGGGATGGAGGACCCGGAGGAGATTACGGAGACGGATGAGTGCAGTATCCGGAGGAGATGACAGAGACGGAGGAGTGCAGGACACGTAGGAGATTACAGAGACGGAGGAGTGTAGAACACAGAGAAGATTACGGAGACAGAGCAGTGTAGGACCCGGAGGAGATTACACAGACAGAGGAGTGCAGGACCCGGAGGGGATTACAGAGGCGGAGGGATGGAGGACCCGGAGGAGATTAAGGAGCCGGAGGGGTGGAGGACCCGGAAGGAGATTAAGGAGCCGGAGGGGTGGAGGACCCGCAGGAGATTAAGGAGCCGGAGGGGTGGAGGACCCGGTGGAGAATACAGAGACTGAGGAGTGTAGGACCCGGAGGAAATTACAGAGACGGAGTGATGGAGGACCCGGAGGAGATTACAGAGGCGGAGGAATGTAGGACCCGGAGGAGCTGAGAAAGACGGAGGTGTGTAGGACCCAGTGGAGATTACAGAGACGGACGAGTGTAGGACCCGGAGGAGATTACAGAGACAGACGGATGGAGGACCCGGAGGAGATTACAGAGACAGAGGAGTGTAGGACCCGGAGAAGATGACAGAGACGGAGGGATGCAGGGCCCGGAGGAGATGACGGAGACGGAGGAGTGTAGAACCCGGAGGGAATTACAGAGACAGGGGGATGGAGGACCCGGAGGAGATGACAGAGACGGAGGAGTGTAGGACCCGGAGGAGATTACAGAGACGGAGGAGTGTAGGACCCGGAGAGATTACAGAGACGGAGCAGTGTAGGACCCGGAGAGATTACAGAGACGGAGCAGTGTAGGACCCGGAGGAAATTACAGAGACGGAGGGATGGAGGACCCGGAGGAGATTACAGAGACGGAAGGATGGAGGACCCGGAGGAGATTACAGAGAAGGAGCAGTGTAGGACCCGGAGGAGATTACAGAGACAGAGGAGTGTAGGACTGGAGGAGATTACAGAGAAGGAGGGATGCAAGGCCCGGAGGATATTACAGACACGGAGGGACGGAGGACCCGGAGGAGATTACGGAGATGGAGGAGTGTAGGACCCAGAGGACATTACAGAGACGGAGGGATGGAGGACCCGGAGGAGATTACAGAGACGGAGGAGTGTAGGACCAGGAGGAGTTTACAGAGACGGAGGAGTGTAGAACACAGAGGAGATTACTGAGACGGCAAGTGTAGGACCCGGAGGAGATGAAGGAGCCGGAGGGATGGAGGACCCGGTGGAGAATACAGAGACTGCGGAATATAGGACCCGGAGGAAATTACAGAAACGTAAGAGTGTAGGACCCGGAGGGGATTACGGAGACGGAGGAGCGTAGGACCCGGAGTATATTACAGAGACAGGGGGATGGAGGACCCGGAGGAGATGACAGAGACGGAGGAGTGTAGGACCCTAGGAGATTACAGAGACGGAGGAGGGTAGGATCCGGAGGGGATTACAGCGACGGAGGGATGGAGGACCCTGAGCAGATTACAGAGACGGAGGAGTTTACGACCCGTCGGAGATTACAGAGACGGAGGAGTGTAGGACCAGGAGGAGATTACAGAAACGGAGGAGTGTAGAACACAGAGGAGATTACTGAGACGGAGAAGTGTGGGACCCGGAGGAGATTAAAGAGCCGGAGGGATGGAGGACCCGGTGGAGAATACAGAGACTGTGGAGTGTAGGACCTGGAGAAGATTACAGAGACGTAACAGTGCAGGACCCGGAGGAGATTACAGAGATGGAGGAGTGTAGAACCCGGAGGAGGTTACAGAGACGGAAGGATGGAGGACCCGGAGGAGATAACAGAGACGGAGGAGTGTAGGACCAGGAGGAGATTACACAGACGGAGGGATAAAGGACCCGGTGGAGAATATAGAGACTGAGGAGTGTAGGACCCGGAGGAGATTACAGAGACGGCGGGATGGAGGTCCCGGAGGAGATAACAGAGACGGAGCAGTGCAGAACCCGGAGGAGTTTACAGAAACAGAGGAGTGTAGGACCCGTAGGAGATTACAGAGACGGAGGAGTGTAGGACCCGGAGGAAATTACAGAGACGGAGGGATGGAGGACCCGGAGGAGATTACAGAGACGGAAGGATGGAGGACCCGGAGGAGATTACAGAGACGGAGAACTGTAGGAACCGGAGGACATTACAGAGACGGAGGAGTGTAGGACCCGGAGGAGGTTACAAAGACGGAAGGATGGAGGACCCGGAGGAGATAACAGAGACGGAGCAGTGTAGGATCCGGAGGAGATAACAGAGATGGAGCAGTGTAGGACCCGGAGGAGATTACAGAGACGGAAGGGTGTACGAACAAAAGGAGATTACAGAGACGGAGGAGTATCGGACCCACAGGAGATTACAGAGACTGAGGCGTGTAGGACACAGAGGAGATTACAGAGACGGAGGGATGGAGGACCCGGAGAAGATTACAGAGACGGAGGAGTGTAGGACCCGGAGGAAATTATAGAGACGGAGGGATGGAGGACCCGGAGGAGATTACAGAGACGGAGGAATGTAGGACCCGGAGGAGCTGAGAAAGACGGAGGTGTGTAGGTCCCGGTGGAGATTACAGAGACGGACGAGTGTAGGACCCGGAGGAGATTACAGAGACAGACGGATGGAGGACCCGGAGGAGATTACAGAGACGGAGGAGTGTAGGACCCGGAGAAGATGACAGAGACGGAGGGATGCAGGGCCCGGAGGAGATGACGGAGACGGAGGAGTGTAGAACCCAGAGGGAATTACAGAGACAGGGGGATGGAGGACCCGGAGGAGATGACAGAGACGGAGGAGTGTTGGACCCGGAGGAGATTACAGAGACGGAGGAGTGTAGGACCCGTAGGAGATTACAGAGACGGAGGAGGGTAGGATCCGGAGGGGATTACAGCGACGGAGGGATGGAGGACCCTGAGCAGATTACAGAGACGGAGGAGTGTACGACCCGTCGGAGATTACAGAGACGGATGAGTGTAGGACCAGGAGGAGATTACAGAAACGGAGGAGTGTAGAACACAGAGGAGATTACTGAGATGGAGAAGTGTAGGACCCGGAGGAGATTAAAGAGCCGGAGGGATGGAGGACCCGGTGGAGAATACAGAGACTGTGGAGTGTAGGACCTGGAGAAGATTACAGAGACGTAACAGTGTAGGACCCGGAGGAGATTACAGAGATGGAGGAGTGTAGAACCCGGAGGAGGTTACAGAGACGGAAGGATGGAGGACCCGGAGGAGATAACAGAGACGGAGGAGTGTAGGACCAGGAGGAGATTACACAGACGGAGGGATGGAGGACCCGGTGGAGAATATAGAGACTGAGGAGTGTGGGACCCGGAGGAGATTACAGAGACGGCGGGATGGAGGACCCGGAGGAGATAACAGAGACGGAGCAGTGTAGGATCCGGAGGAGATAACAGAGACGGAGCAGTGTAGGACCCGGAGGAGATTACAGAGACAGAAGGGTGTATGAACAAAAGGAGATTACAGAGACGGAGGAGTATCGGACCCACAGAAAGATTACAGAGACTGAGGCGTGTAGGACACAGAGGAGATTACAGAGACGGAGGGATGGAGGACCCGGAGAAGATTACAGAGACGGAGGAGTGTAGGACCTGGAGGAGATTACAGAGACGGAGGGATGGAGGACCCGGAGCAGATTACAGAGACGGAGGAGTGTAGGACCAGGAGGAGATTACACAGACAGAGAAGTGTAGGACCCGGAGGAGATTTAGGAGTTGGAGGGATGGAGGACCCGGTGGAGAATACAGAGATTGAGGAGTGTAGGACCCGGAGGAGATTACAGAGACGGAGGGATGGAGCACCCGGAGGAGATAACAGAGACGGAGCAGTGTAGGACCTGGAGGAGTTTACAGAAACGGAGGAGTGTAGGACCCATAGGAGATTACAGAGACGGACGAGTGCAGGGCCCGGAGGAGATTACAGAGACGGAGGAGTGTAGGACCCGGAGGAAATTACAGAGACGGAGGGATGGAGGACCCGGAGGAGATTACAGAGACGGAGGAGTGTAGGACCCGGAGAAGATGACAGAGACGGAGGGATGCAGGGCCCGGAGGAGATGACGGAGACGGAGGAGTGTAGGACCCAGAGGACATTACAGAGACAGAGGGATGGAGGATCCGGAGAAGATTACAGAGAAAGAGACGTGAAGGACCCGGAGGAGATTAAGGAGCCGGAGGGATGGAGGACCCGGTGGAGAATACGGAGACTGTGGAATATAGGACCCGGAGGAGATTATGGAGACGGAGAAGCGTAGGACCCGGAGTAAATTACAGAGACAGAGGGATGGAGGATCCGGAGGAGATTAAGGAGCCGGAGGGGTGGAGGACCCGGTGGAGAATACAGAGACTGAGGAGTATAGGACCCGGAGGAATTTACAGAGACGGAGGGATGGAGGACCCGGAGGAGATTACAGAGACGGAGGAATGTAGGACCCGGAGGAGCTGAGAAAGACGGAGGTGTGTAGGACCCGGTGGAGATTACAGAGACGGACGAGTGTAGGACCCGGAGGAGATTACAGAGACAGACGGATGGAGGACCCGGAGGAGATTACAGAGACGGAGGAGTGTAGGACCCGGAGAAGATGACAGAGACGGAGGGATGCAGGGCCCGGAGGAGATGACGGAGACGGAGGAGTGTAGAACCCGGAGGGAATTACAGAGACAGAGGGATGGAGGACCCGGAGGAGATGACAGAGACGGAGGAGTGTAGGACCCGGAGGAGATTACAGAGACGGAGGAGTGTAGGACCCGTAGGAGATTTCAGAGACGGAGGAGGGTAGGATCCGGAGGGGATTACAGCGACGGAGGGATGGAGGACCCTGAGCAGATTACAGAGACGGAGGAGTGTACGACCCGTCGGAGATTACAGAGACGGAGGAGTGTAGGACCAGGAGGAGATTACAGAAACGGAGGAGTGTAGAACACAGAGGAGATCACTGAGACGGAGAAGTGTAGGACCCGGAGGAGATTAAAGAGCCGGAGGGATGGAGGACCCGGTGGAGAATACAGTGACTGTGGAGTGTAGGACCTGGAGAAGATTACAGAGACGTAACAGTGTAGGACCCGGAGGAGATTACAGAGATGGAGGAGTGTAGAACCCGGAGGAGGTTACAGAGACGGAAGGATGGAGGACCCGGAGGAGATAACAGAGACGGAGGAGTGTAGGAACAGGAGGAGATTACACAGACGGAGGGATGGAGGACCCGGTGGAGAATATAGAGACTGAGGAGTGTAGGACCCGGAGGAAATTACAGAGACGGAGGGATGGAGGACCCGGAGGAGATTACAGAGACGGAAGGATGGAGGACCCGGAGGAGATTACAGAGAAGGAGCAGTGTAGGACCCGGAGGAGATTACAGAGACGGAGAACTGTAGGAACCGGAGGACATTACAGAGACGGAGGAGTGTAGGACCCGGAGGAGGTTACAAAGACGGAAGGATGGAGGACCCGGAGGAGATAACAGAGACGGAGCAGTGTAGGATCCGGAGGAGATAACAGAGACGGAGCAGTGTAGGACCCGGAGGAGATTACAGAGACGGAAGGGTGTACGAACAAAAGGAGATTACAGAGACGGAGGAGTATCGGACACACAGGAGATTACAGAGACTGAGGCGTGTAGGACACAGAGGAGATTACAGAGACGGAGGGATGGAGGACCCGGAGAAGATTACAGAGACGGATGAGTGTAGGACCTGGAGGAGATTACAGAGACGGAGGGATGGAGGACCCGGAGCAGATTACAGAGACGGAGGAGTGTAGGACCAGGAGGAGATTACACAGACGGAGAAGTGTAGGACCCGGAGGAGATTTAGGAGTCGGAGGGATGGAGGGCCCGGTGGAGAATACAGAGATTGAGGAGTGTAGGACCCGGAGGAGATTACAGAGACGGAGCAGTGTAGGACCTGGAGGAGTTTACAGAAACGGAGGAGTGTAGGACCCGGAGGAAATTACAGAGACGGGGGGATGGAGGACCCGGAGGAGATTACAGAGACGGAAGGATGGAGGACCCGGAGGAGATTCCAGAGACGGAGGAGTGTAGGACCCGGAGGAGATTACAGAGACAGAGGAGTGTAGGACCCGGAGGAGATTACAGAGAAGGAGGGATGCAAGGCCCGGAGGATATTACAGACACGGAGGAACGGAGGACCGGGAGGAGATAACGGAGATGGAGGAGTGTAGGACCCAGAGGACATTACAGAGACAGAGGGATGGAGGATCCGGAGAAGATTACAGAGAAAGAGACGTGTAGGACCCGGAGGAGATTAAGGAGCCGGAGGGATGGAGGACCCCGTGGAGAATACGGAGACTGTGGAATATAGGACCCGGAGGAGATTATGGAGACGGAGAAGCGTAGGACCCGGAGTAAATTACAGAGACAGAGGGATGGAGGATCCGGAGGAGATTAAGGAGCCGGAGGGGTGGAGGACCCGCAGGAGATTAAGGAGCCGGAGGGCTGGAGGACCCGGTGGAGAATACAGAGACTGAGTGTAGGACCCGGAGGAGATTACAGAGACCGAGGGATGGAGGACCCGGAGGATTTTACGGAGACGGATGAGTGTAGGATCCGGAGGAGATGACAGAGACGGAGGAGTGTAGGACCCGGAGGAGATTACAGAGACGGAGGGATGGAGGACCCGTTGGAGATTACAGAGACGGAGGAGTGTAGGACCCGGAGGAGATTAAGGAGCCGGAGGGGTGGAGGACCCGGAGGAGATTAAGGAGCCGGAGGGGTGGAGGACCCGGAGGAGATTACAGAGACGGCGGAGTGTAGGACCTGGAGGAGATTACAGAGACTGAGGGATGGAGGACCCGGAAGGAGATTAAGGAGCCTGAGGGGTGGAGGACCCGGTGGAGAATACAGAGACTTAGGAGTGCAGGACCCGGAGGAGCTGAGAAAGACGGAGGTGTGTAGGACCCGGTGGAGATTACAGAGACGGACGAGTGTACGACCCGGAGGAGATTACAGAGACAGACGGATGGAGGACCCGGAGGAGATTACAGAGACGGAGGAGTGTAGGACCCGGAGAAGATGACAGAGACGGAGGAATGCAGGGCCCGGAGGAGATGACGGAGACGGAGGAGTGTAGAACCCGGAGGGAATTACAGAGACAGGGGGATGGAGGACCCGGAGGAGATTACAGAGACGGAGGAGTGTAGGACCCGGAGGAAATTACAGAGACGGAGGGATGGAGGACCCGGAGGAGATTACAGAGACGGAAGGATGGAGGACCCGGAGGAGATTACAGAGAAGGAGCAGTGTAGGACCCGGAGGAGATTACAGAGACAGAGGAGTGTAGGACTGGAGGAGATTACAGAGAAGGAGGGATGCAAGGCCCGGAGGATATTACAGACACGGAGGGACGGAGGACCCGGAGGAGATTACTGAGATGGAGGAGTGCAGGACCCAAAGGACATTACAGAGACGGAGGGATGGAGGACCAGGAGGAGTTTACAGAGACGGAGGAGTGTAGAACACAGAGGAGATTACTGAGACGGCAAGTGTAGGACCCGGAGGAGATGAAGGAGCCGGAGGGATGGAGGACCCGGTGGAGAATACAGAGACTGCGGAATATAGGACCCGGAGGAAATTACAGAAACGTAAGAGTGTAGGACCCGGAGGAGATTACGGAGACGGAGGAGCGTAGGACCCGGAGTATATTACAGAGACAGAGGGATGGAGGATCCGGAGGAGATTACTGAGATGGAAGGATGGAGGCCTCCGAGGAGATTATAGAGACAGCGGAGTGTAGAACCCGGAGGATGTTACATAGACAGAAGGATGGACGACCCGGAAGAGATAACAGAGACGGAGCAGTGTCGGACCCGGATGAGATTACAAAGATGGAAGAGTGTAGGACCCAAAGGACATTACAGAGACAGAGGAGTGTAGGACCCGGAGGAGATTACAGAGACGGAGGGATGGAGGACCCGGAGGAGATTACAGAGACGAAGCAGTGCCGGACCCGGAGGAGATTACAGAGATGGAAGAGTGTAGGACCCAAAGGACATTACAGAGACAGAGGAGTGTAGGACCCGGAGGAGATTACAGAGACCGAGGGATGGAGGACCCGGAGGAGATTACGGAGACGGATGAGTGCAGTATCCGGAGCAGATGACAGAGACGGAGGAGTGCAGGACCCGTAGGAGATTACAGAGACGGAGGAGTGTAGAACACAGAGAAGATTACGGAGACAGAGCAGTGTAGGACCCGGAGGAGATTACACAGACAGAGGAGTGTAGGACCCGGAGGAGATTACAGAGGCGGAGGGATGGAGGACCCGGAGGAGATTAAGGAGCCGGAGGAGTGTAGGACCCGGAGGAGATTAAGGAGCCGGAGGGGTGGAGGACCCGCAGGAGATTAAGGAGCCGGAGGGGTGGAGGACCCGGTGGAGAATACAGAGACTGAGGAGTGTAGGACCCGGAGGAAATTACAGAGACGGAGGGATGGAGGACCCGGAGGAGATTACAGAGACGGAGGAATGTAGGACCCGGAGGAGCTGAGAAAGACGGAGGTGTGTAGGACCCGGTGGAGATTACAGAGACGGACGAGTGTAGGACCCGGAGGAGATTACAGAGACAGACGGATGGAGGACCCGGAGGAGATTACAGAGACGGAGGAGTGTAGGACCCGGAGAAGATGACAGAGACGGAGGGATGCAGGGCCCGGAGGAGATGACGGAGACGGAGGAGTGTAGAACCCGGAGGGAATTACAGAGACAGGGGGATGGAGGACCCGGAGGAGATGACAGAGACGGAGGAGTGTAGGACCCGGAGGAGATTACAGAGACGGAGGAGTGTAGGACCCGGAGAGATTACAGAGACGGAGGAGTGTAGGACCCGGAGGAAATTACAGAGACGGAGGGATGGAGGACCCGGAGGAGATTACAGAGACGGAAGGATGGAGGACCCGGAGGAGATTACAGAGAAGGAGCAGTGTAGGACCCGGAGGAGATTACAGAGACAGAGGAGTGTAGGACTGGAGGAGATTACAGAGAAGGAGGGATGCAAGGCCCGGAGGATATTACAGACACGGAGGGACGGAGGACCCGGAGGAGATTACGGAGATGGAGGAGTGTAGGACCCAGAGGACATTACAGAGACGGAGGGATGGAGGACCCGGAGGAGATTACAGAGACGGAGGAGTGTAGGACCAGGAGGAGTTTACAGAGACGGAGGAGTGTAGAACACAGAGGAGATTACTGAGACGGAGAAGTGTAGGACCCGGAGGAGATGAAGGAGCCGGAGGGATGGAGGACCCGGTGGAGAATACAGAGACTGCGGAATATAGGACCCGGAGGAAATTACAGAAACGTAAGAGTGTAGGACCCGGAGGAGATTACGGAGACGGAGGAGCGTAGGACCCGGAGTATATTACAGAGACAGAGGGATGGAGGATCCGGAGGAGATTACTGAGATGGAGGGATGGAGGACTCCGAGGAGATTATAGAGACGGCGGAGTGTAGAACCCGGAGGATGTTACATAGACAGAAGGATGGACGACCCGGAAGAGATAACAGAGACGGAGCAGTGTCGGACCCGGATGAGATTACAAAGATGGAAGAGTGTAGGACCCAAAGGACATTACAGAGACAGAGGAGTGTAGGACCCGGAGGAGATTACAGAGACCGAGGGATGGAGGACCCGGAGGAGATTACGGAGACGGATGAGTGCAGTATCCGGAGGAGATGACAGAGACGGAGGAGTGCAGGACACGTAGGAGATTACAGAGACGGAGGAGTGTAGAACACAGAGAAGATTACGGAGACAGAGCAGTGTAGGACCCGGAGGAGATTACACAGACAGAGGAGTGTAGGACCCGGAGGGGATTACAGAGGCGGAGGGATGGAGGACCCGGAGGAGATTAAGGAGCCGGAGGGGTGGAGGACCCGGAAGGAGATTAAGGAGCCGGAGGGGTGGAGGACCCGCAGGAGATTAAGGAGCCGGAGGGGTGGAGGACCCGGTGGAGAATACAGAGACTGAGGAGTGTAGGACCCGGAGGAAATTACAGAGACGGAGGGATGGAGGACCCGGAGGAGATTACAGAGATGGAGGAATGTAGGACCCGGAGGAGCTGAGAAAGACGGAGGTGTGTAGGACCCGGTGGAGATTACAGAGACGGACGAGTGTAGGACCCGGAGGAGATTACAGAGACAGACGGATGGAGGACCCGGAGGAGATTACAGAGACAGAGGAGTGTAAGACCCGGAGAAGATGACAGAGACGGAGGGATGCAGGGCCCGGAGGAGATGACGGAGACGGAGGAGTGTAGAACCCGGAGGGAATTACAGAGACAGGGGGATGGAGGACCCGGAGGAGATGACAGAGACGGAGGAGTGTAGGACCCGGAGGAGATTACAGAGACGGAGGAGTGTAGGACCCGGAGAGATTACAGAGACGGAGGAGTGCAGCACCCGGAGGAAATTACAGAGACGGAGGGATGGAGGACCCGGAGGAGATTACAGAGACGGAAGGATGGAGGACCCGGAGGAGATTACAGAGAAGGAGCAGTGTAGGACCCGGAGGAGATTACAGAGACAGAGGAGTGTAGGACTGGAGGAGATTACAGAGAAGGAGGGATGCAAGGCCCGGAGGATATTACAGACACGGACGGACGGAGGACCCGGAGGAGATTACGGAGATGGAGGAGTGTAGGACCCAGAGGACATTACAGAGACGGAGGGATGGAGGACCCGGAGGAGATTACAGAGACGGAGGAGTGTAGGACCAGGAGGAGTTTACAGAGACGGAGGAGTGTAGAACACAGAGGAGATTACTGAGACGGCAAGTGTAGGACCCGGAGGAGATGAAGGAGCCGGAGGGATGGAGGACCCGGTGGAGAATACAGAGACTGCGGAATATAGGACCCGGAGGAAATTACAGAAACGTAAGAGTGTAGGACCCGGAGGGGATTACGGAGACGGAGGAGCGTAGGACCCGGAGTATATTACAGAGACAGGGGGATGGACGACCCGGAGGAGATGACAGAGACGGAGGAGTGTAGGACCCGAGGAGATTACAGAGACGGAGGAGGGTAGGATCCGGAGGGGATTACAGCGACGGAGGGATGGAGGACCCTGAGCAGATTACAGAGACGGAGGAGTTTACGACCCGTCGGAGATTACAGAGACGGAGGAGTGTAGGACCAGGAGGAGATTACAGAAACGGAGGAGTGTAGAACACAGAGGAGATTACTGAGACGGAGAAGTGTGGGACCCGGAGGAGATTAAAGAGCCGGAGGGATGGAGGACCCGGTGGAGAATACAGAGACTGTGGAGTGTAGGACCTGGAGAAGATTACAGAGACGTAACAGTGCAGGACCCGGAGGAGATTACAGAGATGGAGGAGTGTAGAACCCGGAGGAGGTTACAGAGACGGAAGGATGGAGGACCCGGAGGAGATAACAGAGACGGAGGAGTGTAGGACCAGGAGGAGATTACACAGACGGAGGGATAAAGGACCCGGTGGAGAATATAGAGACTGAGGAGTGTAGGACCCGGAGGAGATTACAGAGACGGCGGGATGGAGGACCCGGAGGAGATAACAGAGACGGAGCAGTGCAGAACCCGGAGGAGTTTACAGAAACAGAGGAGTGTAGGACCCGTAGGAGATTACAGAGACGGAGGAGTGTAGGACCCGGAGGAAATTACAGAGACGGAGGGATGGAGGACCCGGAGGAGATTACAGAGACGGAAGGATGGAGGACCCGGAGGAGATTACAGAGACGGAGAACTGTAGGAACCGGAGGACATTACAGAGACGGAGGAGTGTAGGACCCGGAGGAGGTTACAAAGACGGAAGGATGGAGGACCCGGAGGAGATAACAGAGACGGAGCAGTGTAGGATCCGGAGGAGATAACAGAGATGGAGCAGTGTAGGACCCGGAGGAGATTACAGAGACGGAAGGGTGTACGAACAAAAGGAGATTACAGAGACGGAGGAGTATCGGACCCACAGGAGATTACAGAGACTGAGGCGTGTAGGACACAGAGGAGATTACAGAGACGGAGGGATGGAGGACCCGGAGAAGATTACAGAGACGGAGGAGTGTAGGACCCGGAGGAAATTATAGAGACGGAGGGATGGAGGACCCGGAGGAGATTACAGAGACGGAGGAATGTAGGACCCGGAGGAAATTATAGAGACGGAGGGATGGAGGACCCGGTGGAGATTACAGAGACGGACGAGTGTAGGACCCGGAGGAGATTACAGAGACAGACGGATGGAGGACCCGGAGGAGATTACAGAGACGGAGGAGTGTAGGACCCGGAGAAGATGACAGAGACGGAGGGATGCAGGGCCCGGAGGAGATGACGGAGACGGAGGAGTGTAGAACCCAGAGGGAATTACAGAGACAGGGGGATGGAGGACCCGGAGGAGATGACAGAGACGGAGGAGTGTTGGACCCGGAGGAGATTACAGAGACGGAGGAGTGTAGGACCCGTAGGAGATTACAGAGACGGAGGAGGGTAGGATCCGTAGGGGATTACAGCGACGGAGGGATGGAGGACCCTGAGCAGATTACAGAGACGGAGGAGTGTACGACCCGTCGGAGATTACAGAGACGGATGAGTGTAGGACCAGGAGGAGATTACAGAAACGGAGGAGTGTAGAACACAGAGGAGATTACTGAGATGGAGAAGTGTAGGACCCGGAGGAGATTAAAGAGCCGGAGGGATGGAGGACCCGGTGGAGAATACAGAGACTGTGGAGTGTAGGACCTGGAGAAGATTACAGAGACGTAACAGTGTAGGACCCGGAGGAGATTACAGAGATGGAGGAGTGTAGAACCCGGAGGAGGTTACAGAGACGGAAGGATGGAGGACCCGGAGGAGATAACAGAGACGGAGGAGTGTAGGACCAGGAGGAGATTACACAGACGGAGGGATGGAGGACCCGGTGGAGAATATAGAGACTGAGGAGTGTGGGACCCGGAGGAGATTACAGAGACGGCGGGATGGAGGACCCGGAGGAGATAACAGAGACGGAGCAGTGTAGGATCCGGAGGAGATAACAGAGACGGAGCAGTGTAGGACCCGGAGGAGATTACAGAGACAGAAGGGTGTATGAACAAAAGGAGATTACAGAGACGGAGGAGTATCGGACCCACAGAAAGATTACAGAGACTGAGGCGTGTAGGACACAGAGGAGATTACAGAGACGGAGGGATGGAGGACCCGGAGAAGATTACAGAGACGGAGGAGTGTAGGACCTGGAGGAGATTACAGAGACGGAGGGATGGAGGACCCGGAGCAGATTACAGAGAGGGAGGAGTGTAGGACCAGGAGGAGATTACACAGACAGAGAAGTGTAGGACCCGGAGGAGATTTAGGAGTCGGAGGGATGGAGGACCCGGTGGAGAATACAGAGATTGAGGAGTGTAGGACCCGGAGGAGATTACAGAGACGGAGGGATGGAGCACCCGGAGGAGATAACAGAGACGGAGCAGTGTAGGACCTGGAGGAGTTTACAGAAACGGAGGAGTGTAGGACCCATAGGAGATTACAGAGACGGACGAGTGCAGGGCCCGGAGGAGATTACAGAGACGGTGGAGTGTAGGACCCGGAGGAAATTACAGAGACGGAGGGATGGAGGACTCGGAGGAGATTACAGAGACGGAAGGATGGAGGACCCGGAGGAGATTACAGAGACGGAGGGATGCAAGGCCCGGAGGATATTACAGACACGGAGGGACGGAGGACCGTGAGGAGATAACGGAGATGGAGGAGTGTAGGACCCAGAGGACATTACAGAGACAGAGGGATGGAGGATCCGGAGAAGATTACAGAGAAAGAGACGTGTAGGACCCGGAGGAGATTAAGGAGCCGGAGGGATGGAAGACCCGGTGGAGAATACGGAGACTGTGGAATATAGGACCCGGAGGAGATTATGGAGACGGAGAAGCGTAGGACCCGGAGTAAATTACAGAGACAGAGGGATGGAGGATCCGGAGGAGATTAAGGAGCCGGAGGGGTGGAGGACCCGGTGGAGAATACAGAGACTGAGGAGTATAGGACCCGGAGGAATTTACAGAGACGGAGGGATGGAGGACCCGGAGGAGATTACAGAGACGGAGGAATGTAGGACCCGGAGGAGCTGAGAAAGACGGAGGTGTGTAGGACCCGGTGGAGATTACAGAGACGGACGAGTGTAGGACCCGGAGGAGATTACAGAGACAGACGGATGGAGGACCCGGAGGAGATTACAGAGACGGAGGAGTGTAGGACCCGGAGAAGATGACAGAGACGGAGGGATGCAGGGCCCGGAGGAGATGACGGAGACGGAGGAGTGTAGAACCCGGAGGGAATTACAGAGACAGAGGGATGGAGGACCCGGAGGAGATGACAGAGACGGAGGAGTGTAGGACCCGGAGGAGATTACAGAGACGGAGGAGTGTAGGACCCGTAGGAGATTACAGAGACGGAGGAGGGTAGGATCCGGAGGGGATTACAGCGACGGAGGGATGGAGGACCCTGAGCAGATTACAGAGACGGAGGAGTGTACGACCCGTCGGAGATTACAGAGAAGGAGGAGTGTAGGACCAGGAGGAGATTACAGAAACGGAGGAGTGTAGAACACAGAGGAGATCACTGAGACGGAGAAGTGTAGGACCCGGAGGAGATTAAAGAGCCGGAGGGATGGAGGACCCGGTGGAGAATACAGTGACTGTGGATTGTAGGACCTGGAGAAGATTACAGAGACGTAACAGTGTAGGACCCGGAGGAGATTACAGAGATGGAGGAGTGTAGAACCCGGAGGAGGTTACAGAGACGGAAGGATGGAGGACCCGGAGGAGATAACAGAGACGGAGGAGTGTAGGAACAGGAGGAGATTACACAGACGGAGGGATGGAGGACCCGGTGGAGAATATAGAGACTGAGGAGTGTAGGACCCGGAGGAAATTACAGAGACGGAGGGATGGAGGACCCGGAGGAGATTACAGAGACGGAAGGATGGAGGACCCGGAGGAGATTACAGAGAAGGAGCAGTGTAGGACCCGGAGGAGATTACAGAGACGGAGAACTGTAGGAACCGGAGGACATTACAGAGACGGAGGAGTGTAGGACCCGGAGGAGGTTACAAAGACGGAAGGATGGAGGACCCGGAGGAGATAACAGAGACGGAGCAGTGTAGGATCCGGAGGAGATAACAGAGACGGAGCAGTGTAGGACCCGGAGGAGATTACAGAGACGGAAGGGTGTACGAACAAAAGGAGATTACAGAGACGGAGGAGTATCGGACCCACAGGAGATTACAGAGACTGAGGCGTGTAGGACACAGAGGAGATTACAGAGACGGAGGGATGGAGGACCCGGAGAAGATTACAGAGACGGATGAGTGTAGGACCTGGAGGAGATTACAGAGACGGAGGGATGGAGGACCCGGAGCAGATTACAGAGACGGAGGAGTGTAGGACCAGGAGGAGATTACACAGACGGAGAAGTGTAGGACCCGGAGGAGATTTAGGAGTCGGAGGGATGGAGGGCCCGGTGGAGAATACAGAGATTGAGGAGTGTAGGACCCGGAGGAGATTACAGAGACGGAGCAGTGTAGGACCTGGAGGAGTTTACAGAAACGGAGGAGTGTAGGACCCGGAGGAAATTACAGAGACGGGGGGATGGAGGACCCGGAGGAGATTACAGAGACGGAAGGATGGAGGACCCGGAGGAGATTCCAGAGACGGAGGAGTGTAGGACCCGGAGGAGATTACAGAGACAGAGGAGTGTAGGACCCGGAGGAGATTACAGAGAAGGAGGGATGCAAGGCCCGGAGGATATTACAGACACGGAGGAACGGAGGACCGGGAGGAGATAACGGAGATGGAGGAGTGTAGGACCCAGAGGACATTACAGAGACAGAGGGATGGAGGATCCGGAGAAGATTACAGAGAAGGAGACGTGTAGGACCCGGAGGAGATTAAGGAGCCGGAGGGATGGAGGACCCCGTGGAGAATACGGAGACTGTGGAATATAGGACCCGGAGGAGATTATGGAGACGGAGAAGCGTAGGACCCGGAGTAAATTACAGAGACAGAGGGATGGAGGATCCGGAGGAGATTAAGGAGCCGGAGGGGTGGAGGACCCGCAGGAGATTAAGGAGCCGGAGGGCTGGAGGACCCGGTGGAGAATACAGAGACTGAGGAGTGTTGGACCCGGAGGAGATTACAGAGACCGAGGGATGGAGGACCCGGAGGATTTTACGGAGACGGATGAGTGTAGGATCCGGAGGAGATGACAGAGACGGAGGAGTGTAGGACCCGGAGGAGATTACAGAGACGGAGGGATGGAGGACCCGTTGGAGATTACAGAGACGGAGGAGTGTAGGACCCGGAGGAGATTAAGGAGCCGGAGGGATGGAGGACCCGGAAGGAGATTAAGGAGCCTGAGGGGTGGAGGACCCGGTGGAGAATACAGAGACTTAGGAGTGTAGGACCCGGAGGAGCTGAGAAAGACGGAGGTGTGTAGGACCCGGTGGAGATTACAGAGACGGACGAGTGTAGGACCCGGAGGAGATTACAGAGACAGACGGATGGAGGACCCGGAGGAGATTACAGAGACGGAGGAGTGTGGGACCCGGAGAAGATGACAGAGACGGAGGAATGCAGGGCCCGGAGGAGATGACGGAGACGGAGGAGTGTAGAACCCGGAGGGAATTACAGAGACAGGGGGATGGAGGACCCGGAGGAGATTACAGAGACGGAGGAGTGTAGGACCCGGAGGAAATTACAGAGACGGAGGGATGGAGGACCCGGAGGAGATTACAGAGACGGAAGGATGGAGGACCCGGAGGAGATTACAGAGAAGGAGCAGTGTAGGACCCGGAGGAGATTACAGAGACAGAGGAGTGTAGGACCGGAGGAGATTACAGAGAAGGAGGGATGCAAGGCCCGGAGGATATTACAGACATGGAGGGACGGAGGACCCGGAGGAGATTACGGAGATGGAGGAGTGTAGGACCCAGAGGACATTACAGAGACGGAGGGATGGAGGACCCGCAGGAGATTACAGAGACGGAGGAGTGTAGGACCAGGAGGAGATTACAAAGACGGAGGAGTGTAGGACCAGGAGGAGATTACAGAGACGGAGGAGTGTAGAACACAGAGGAGATTACTGAGACGGAGAAGTGTAGGACCCGGAGGAGATGAAGGAGCCGGAGGGATGGAGGACCCGGTGGAGAATACAGAGACTGCGGAATATAGGACCCGGAGGAAATTACAGAAACGTAAGAGTGTAGGAACCGGAGGAGATTATGGAGACGGAGGAGCGTAGGACCCGGAGTATATTACAGAGACAGAGGGATGGAGGATCCGGAGGAGATTACTGAGATGGAGGGATGGAGGACTCCGAGGAGATTATAGAGACGGCGGAGTGTAGGACCCGGAGGAGATTAAGGAGCCGGAGGGGTGGAGGACCCGGAGGAGATTAAGGAGCCGGAGGGGTGGAGGACCCGGAGGAGATTACAGAGACGGCGGAGTGTAGGACCTGGAGGAGATTACAGAGACTGAGGGATGGAGGACCCGGAAGGAGATTAAGGAGCCTGAGGGGTGGAGGACCCGGTGGAGAATACAGAGACTTAGGAGTGTAGGACCCGGAGGAGCTGAGAAAGACGGAGGTGTGCAGGACCCGGTGGAGATTACAGAGACGGACGAGTGTAGGACCCGGAGGAGATTACAGAGACAGACGGATGGAGGACCCGGAGGAGATTACAGAGACGGAGGAGTGTAGGACCCGGAGAAGATGACAGAGACGGAGGAATGCAGGGCCCGGAGGAGATGACGGAGACGGAGGAGTGTAGAACCCGGAGGGAATTACAGAGACAGGGGGATGGAGGACCCGGAGGAGATTACAGAGACGGAGGAGTGTAGGACCCGGAGGAAATTACAGAGACGGAGGGATGGAGGACCCGGAGGAGATTACAGAGACGGAAGGATGGAGGACCCGGAGGAGATTACAGAGAAGGAGCAGTGTAGGACCCGGAGGAGATTACAGAGACAGAGGAGTGTAGGACCGGAGGAGATTACAGAGAAGGAGGGATGCAAGGCCCGGAGGATATTACAGACACGGAGGGACGGAGGACCCGGAGGAGATTACGGAGATGGAGGAGTGTAGGACCCAGAGGACATTACAGAGACGGAGGGATGGAGGACCCGGAGGAGATTACAGAGACGGAGGAGTGTAGGACCAGGAGGAGATTACAAAGACGGAGGAGTGTAGAACACAGAGGAGATTACTGAGACGGAGAAGTGTAGGACCCGGAGGAGATGAAGGAGCCGGAGGGATGGAGGACCCGGTGGAGAATACAGAGACTGCGGAATATAGGACCCGGAGGAAATTACAGAAACGTAAGAGTGTAGGAACCGGAGGAGATTATGGAGACGGAGGAGCGTAGGACCCGGAGTATATTACAGAGACAGAGGGATGGAGGATCCGGAGGAGATTACTGAGATGGAGGGATGGAGGACTCCGAGGAGATTATAGAGACGGCGGACTGTAGAACCCGGAGGATGTTACATAGACAGAAGGATGGAGGACCCGGAAGAGATAACAGAGACGGACGAGTGTCGGACCCGGAGGAGATTACAGAGATGGAAGAGTGTAGGACCCAAAGGACATTACAGAGACAGAGGAGTGTAGGACCCGGAGGAGATTACAGAGACCGAGGGATGGAGGACCCGGAGGAGATTACGGAGACGGATGAGTGTAGTATCCGGAGGAGATGACAGAGACGGAGGAGTGTAGAACACAGAGAAGATTACGGAGACAGAGCAGTGTTGGACCCGGAGGAGATTACACAGACGGAGGATTGCAGGACCCGGAGGAGATTACACAGACAGAGGAGTGTAGGACCCGGAGGAGATTACAGAGGCGGAGGGATGGAGGACCCGGAGGAGATTAAGGAGCCGGAGGAGTGTAGGACCCGGAGGAGATTAAGGAGCCGGAGGGGTGGAGGACCCGCAGGAGATTAAGGAGCCGGAGGGGTGGAGGACCCGGTGGAGAATACAGAGACTCAGGAGTGTAGGACCCGGAGGAAATTACAGAGACGGAGGGATGGAGGACCCGGAGGAGATTACAGAGACCGAGGAATGTAGGACCCGGAGGAGCTGAGAAAGACGGAGGTGTGTAGGACCCGGTGGAGATTACAGAGACGGGCGAGTGTAGGACCCGGAGGAGATTACAGAGACAGACGGATGGGGGACCCGGTGGAGATTACAGAGACGGAGGAGTGTAGGACCCGGAGAAGATGACAGAGACGGAGGGATGCAGGGCCCGGAGGAGATGACGGAGACGGAGGAGTGTAGAACCCGGAGGGAATTACAGAGACAGAGGGATGGAGGACCCGGAGGAGATGACAGAGACGGAGGAGTGTAGGACCCGGAGGAGATTACAGAGACGGAGGAGTGTAGGACCCGTAGGAGATTACAGAGACGGAGGAGGGTAGGATCCGGAGGGGATTACAGCGACGGAGGGATGGAGGACCCTGAGCAGATTACAGAGACGGAGGAGTGTACGACCCGTCGGAGATTACAGAGACGGAGGAGTGTAGGACCAGGAGGAGATTACAGAAACGGAGGAGTGTAGAACACAGAGGAGATCACTGAGACGGAGAAGTGTAGGACCCGGAGGAGATTAAAGAGCCGGAGGGATGGACGACCCGGTGGAGAATACAGTGACTGTGGAGTGTAGGACCTGGAGAAGATTACAGAGACGTAACAGTGTAGGACCCGGAGGAGATTACAGAGATGGAGGAGTGTAGAACCCGGAGGAGGTTACAGAGACGGAAGGATGGAGGACCCGGAGGAGATAACAGAGACGGAGGAGTGTAGGACCAGAAGGAGATTACACAGACGGAGGGATGGAGGACCCGGTGGAGAATATAGAGACTGAGGAGTGTAGGACCCGGAGGAGATTACAGAGACGGCGGGATGGAGGACCCGGAGGAGATAACAGAGATGGAGCAGTGCAGAACCCGGAGGAGTTTACAGAAACAGAGGAGTGTAGGACCCGTAGGAGATTACAGAGACGGAGGAGTGTAGGACCCGGAGGAAATTACAGAGACGGAGGGATGGAGGACCCGGAGGAGATTACAGAGACGGAAGGATGGAGGACCCGGAGAAGATTACAGAGACGGAGGAGTGTAGGACCTGGAGGAGATTACAGAGACGGAGGGATGGAGGACCCGGAGCAGATTACAGAGACGGAGGAGTGTAGGACCAGGAGGAGATTACACAGACGGAGAAGTGTAGGACCCGGAGGAGATTTAGGAGTCGGAGGGATGGAGGACCCGGTGGAGAATACAGAGATTGAGGAGTGTAGGACCCGGAGGAGATAACAGAGACGGAGCAGTGTAGGACCTGGAGGAGTTTACAGAAACGGAGGAGTGTAGGATCCGTAGGAGATTACAGAGACGGACGAGTGTAGGGCCCGGAGGAGATTACAGAGACGGAGGAGTGTAGGACCCGGAGGAGATTACAGAGACTGAGGAGTGTAGGACCCGGAGTAAATTACAGAGACGGAGGGATGGAGGACCCGGGGGAGATTACACAGAAGGAGCACTGTAGGACCCGGAGGAGATTACAGAGACAGAGGAGTGTAGGACCGGAGGAGATTACAGAGAAGGAGGGATGCAAGGCCCGGAGGGTATTACAGACACGGAGGGACGGAGGACCGGGAGGAGATAACGGAGATGGAGGAGTGTAGGACCCAGAGGACATTACAGAGACAGAGGGATGGAGGATCCGGAGAAGATTACAGAGAAAGAGACGTGTAGGACCCGGAGGAGATTAAGGAGCCGGAGGGATGGAGGACCCGGTGGAGAATACGGAGACTGTGGAACATAGGTCCCGGAGGAGATTACAGAGACGGAGAAGCGTAGGACCCGGAGTAAATTACAGAGACAGAGGGATGGAGGATCCGGAGGAGATTAAGGAGCCGGAGGGGTGGAGGACCCGGTGGAGAATACAGAGACTGAGGAGTGTAGGACCCGGAGGAAATTACAGAGACGGAGGGATGGAGGACCCGGAGGAGATTACAGAGACGGAGGAATGTAGGACCCGGAGGAGCTGAGAAAGACGGAGGTGTGTAGGACCCGGTGGAGATTACAGAGACGGAGGAGTGTAGGACCCGGAGGAGATTACAGAGACGGACGAGTGTAGGACCCGGAGGAGATTACAGAGACAGACGGATGGAGGACCCGGAGGAGATGACAGAGACGGAGGAGTGTAGGACCCGGAGGAGATTACAGAGACGGAGGAGTGTAGGACCCGTAGGAGATTACAGAGACGGAGGAGGGTAGGATCCGGAGGGGATTACAGCGACGGAGGGATGGAGGACCCTGAGCAGATTACAGAGACGGAGGAGTGTACGACCCGTCGGAGATTACAGAGACGGAGGAGTGTAGGACCAGGAGGAGATTACAGAAACGGAGGAGTGTAGAACACAGAGGAGATTACTGAGACGGAGAAGTGTAGGACCCGGAGGAGATTAAAGAGCCGGAGGGATGGAGGACCCGGTGGAGAATACAGTGACTGTGGAGTGTCGGACCTGGAGAAGATTACAGAGACGTAACAGTGTAGGACCCGGAGGAGATTACAGAGATGGAGGAGTGTAGAACCCGGAGGAGGTTACAGAGACGGAAGGATGGAGGACCCGGAGAAGATAACAGAGACGGAGGAGTGTAGGACCCGGAGGAGATTACAGAGGCGGAGGGATGGAGGACCCGGAGGAGATTAAGGAGCCGGAGGAGTGTAGGACCCGGAGGAGATTAAGGAGCCGGAGGGGTGGAGGACCCGCAGGAGTTTAAGGAGCCGGAGGGGTGGAGGACCCGCTGGAGAATACAGAGACTGAGGAGTGTAGGACCCGGAGGAGCTGAGAAAGACGGAGGTGTGTAGGACCCGGTGGAGATTACAGAGACGGGCGAGTGTAGGACCCGGAGGAGATTACAGAGACAGACGGATGGAGGACCCGGAGGAGATTACAGAGACGGAGGAGTGTAGGACCCGGAGAAGATGACAGAGACGGAGGGATGCAGGGCCCGGAGGAGATGACGGAGACGGAGGAGTGTAGAACCCGGAGGGAATTACAGAGACAGAGGGATGGAGGACCCGGAGGAGATGACAGAGACGGAGGAGTGTAGGACCCGGAGGAGATTACAGAGACAGAGGAGTGTAGGACCCGTAGGAGATTACAGAGACGGAGGAGGGTAGGATCCGGAGGGGATTACAGCGACGGAGGGATGGAGGACCCTGAGCAGATTACAGAGACGGAGGAGTGTACGACCCGTCGGAGATTACAGAGACGGAGGAGTGTAGGACCAGGAGGAGATTACAGAAACGGAGGAGTGTAGAACACAGAGGAGATCACTGAGACGGAGAAGTGTAGGACCCGGAGGAGATTAAAGAGCCGGAGGGATGGACGACCCGGTGGAGAATACAGTGATTGTGGAGTGTAGGACCTGGAGAAGATTACAGAGACGTAACAGTGTAGGACCCGGAGGAGATTACAGAGATGGAAGAGTGTAGAACCCGGAGGAGGTTACAGAGACGGAAGGATGGAGGACCCGGAGGAGATAACAGAGACGGAGGAGTGTAGGACCAGAAGGAGATTACACAGACGGAAGGATGGAGGACCCGGTGGAGAATATAGAGACTGAGGAGTGTAGGACCCGGAGGAGATTACAGAGACGGTGGGATGGAGGACCCGGAGGAGATAACAGAGATGGAGCAGTGCAGAACCCGGAGGAGTTTACAGAAACAGAGGAGTGTAGGACCCGTAGGAGATTACAGAGACGGAGGAGTGTAGGACCCGGAGGAAATTACAGAGACGGAGGGATGGAGGACCCGGAGGAGATTACAGAGACGGAAGGATGGAGGACCCGGAGAAGATTACAGAGACGGAGGAGTGTAGGACCTGGAGGAGATTACAGAGACGGAGGGATGGAGGACCCGGAGCAGATTACAGAGACGGAGGAGTGTAGGACCAGGAGGAGATTACACAGACGGAGAAGTGTAGGACCCGGAGGAGATTCAGGAGTCGGAGGGATGGAGGACCCAGTGGAGAATACAGAGATTGAGGAGTGTAGGACCCGGAGGAGATAACAGAGACGGAGCAGTGTAGGACCTGGAGGAGTTTACAGAAACGGAGGAGTGTAGGATCCGTAGGAGATTACAGAGACGGAAGAGTGTAGGACCCGGAGGAGTTTACAGAAACAGAGGAGTGTAGGGCCCGGAGGAGATTACAGAGACGGAGGAGTGTAGGACCCGGAGGAAATTACAAAGATGGAAGGATGGAGGACCCGGAGGAGATTACAGAGATGGAGCAGTGTAGGACCCGGAGGAGATTACAGAGACGGAAGGGTGTACGAACAAAAGGAGATTACAGAGACGGAGGAGTATCGGACCCACAGGAGATTACAGAGACTGAGGCGTGTAGGACACAGAGGAGATTACAGAGACGGAGGGATGGAGGACCCGGAGAAGATTACAGAGACGGAGGAGTGTAGGACCCGGAGGAAATTATAAAGACGGAGGGATGGAGGACCCGGAGGAGATTACAGAGACGGAGGAATGTAGGACCCGGAGGAGCTGAGAAAGACGGAGGTGTGTAGGACCCGGTGGAGATTACAGAGACGGACGAGTGTAGGACCCGGAGGAGATTACAGAGACAGACGGATGGAGGACCCGGAGGAGATTACAGAGACGGAGGAGTGTAGGACCCGGAGAAGATGACAGGGACGGAGGGATGCAGGGCCCGGAGGAGATGACGGAGACGGAGGAGTGTAGAACCCGGAGGGAATTACAGAGATAGAAGGATGGAGGACCCGGAGGAGATGACAGAGACGGAGAAGCGTAGGACCCGGAGTAAATTACAGAGACAGAGGGATAGAGGATCCGGAGGAGATTAAGGAGCCGGAGGGGTGGAAGACCCGGTGGAGAATACAGAGACTGAGGAGTGTAGGACCCGGAGGAAATTACAGAGACGGAGGGATGGAGGACCCGGAGGAGATTACAGAGACGGAGGAATGTAGGACCCGGAGGAGCTGAGAAAGACGGAGGTGTGTAGGACCCGGTGGAGATTACAGAGACGGAGGAGTGTAGGACCCGGAGGAGATTACAGAGGCGGACGAGTGTAGGACCCGGAGGAGATTACAGAGACAGACGGATGGAGGACCCGGAGGAGATTACAGAGACGGAGGAGTGTAGGACCCGGAGAAGGTGACAGAGACGGAGGGATGCAGGGCCCGGAGGAGATGACGGAGACGGAGGAGTGTAGAACCCGGAGGGAATTACAGAGACAGAAGGATGGAGGACCCGGAGGAGATGACAGAGACGGAGGAGTGTAGGACCCGGAGGAGATTACAGAGACGGAGGAGTGTAGGACCCGGAGGAGTTTACAGAAACGGAGGAGTGTAGGACCCGTAGGAGATTACAGAGACGGAGGAGTGCAGGACCCGGAGGAAATTACAGAGACGGAGGGATGGAGGACCCGGAGGAGATTACAGAGACGGAAGGATGGAGGACCCGGAGGAGATTACAGAGAAGGAGCAGTGTAGGACCCGGAGGAGATTACAGAGACGGAGAACTGTAGGAACCGGAGGACATTACAGAGACGGAGGAGTGTAGGACCCGGAGAAGATTACAGAGACGGAGGAGTGTAGGACCTGGAGGAGATTACAGAGACGGAGGGATGGAGGACCCGGAGCAGATTACAGAGACGGAGGAGTGTAGGACCAGGAGGAGATTACACAGACGGAGAAGTGTAGGACCCGGAGGAGATTTAGGAGTCGGAGGGATGGAGGACTCGGTGGAGAATACAGAATTTGAGGAGTGTAGGACCCGGAGGAGATTACAGAGACGGAGGGATGGAGCACCCGGAGGAGATAACAGAGACGGAGCAGTGTAGGACCTGGAGGAGTTTACAGAAACGGAGGAGTGTAGGACCCATAGGAGATTACAGAGACGGACGAGTGTAGGGCCCGGAGGAGATTACAGAGACGGAGGAGTGTAGGACCCGGAGGAAATTACAGAGACGGAGGGATGGAGGACCCGGAGGAGATTACAGAGACGGAAGGATGGAGGACCCGGAGGAGATTACAGAGACGGATTAGTGTAGGACCTGGAGGAGATTACAGAGAAGGAGGGATGCAAGGCCCGGAGGATATTACAGACACGGAGGGACGGAGGACCGGGAGGAGATAACGGAGATGGAGGAGTGTAGGACCCAGAGGACATTACAGAGACAGAGGGATGGAGGATCCGGAGAAGATTACAGACAAAGAGACGTGTAGGACCCGGAGGAGATTAAGGAGCCGGAGGGATGGAGGACCCGGTGGAGAATACGGACACTGTGGAATATAGGACCCGGAGGAGATTACACAGACGGAGAAGCGTAGGACCCGGAGTAAGTTACAGAGACAGAGGGATGGAGGATCCGGAGGAGATTAAGGAGCCGGAGGGGTGGAGGACCCGGTGGAGAATACAGAGACTGAGGAGTGTAGGACCCGGAGGAAATTACAGAGACGGAGGGATGGAGGACCCGGAGGAGATTACAGAGACGGAGGAATGTAGGACCCGGAGGAGCTGAGAAAGACGGAGGTGTGTAGGACCCGGTGGAGATTACAGAGACGGAGGAGTGTAGGACCCGGAGGAGATTACAGAGACGGACGAGTGTAGGACCCGGAGGAGATTACAGAGACAGACGGATGGAGGACCCGGAGGAGATTATAGAGACGGAGGAGTGTAGGACCCGGAGAAGGTGACAGAGACGGAGGGATGCAGGGCCCGGAGGAGATGACGGAGACGGAGGAGTGTAGAACCCGGAGGGAATTACAGAGACAGAAGGATGGAGGACCCGGAGGAGATGACAGAGACGGAGGAGTGTAGGACCCGGAGGAGATTACAGAGACGGAGGAGTGTAGGACCCGTAGGAGATTACAGAGACGGAGGAGGGTAGGATCCGGAGGGGATTACAGCGACGGAGGGATGGAGGACCCTGAGCAGATTACAGAGACGGAGGAGTGTATGACCCGTCGGAGATTACAGAGACGGGTGAGTGTAGGACCAGGAGGAGATTACAGAAACGGAGGAGTGTAGAACACAGAGGAGATTACTGAGACGGAGAAGTGTAGGACCCGGAGGAGATTAAAGAGCCGGAGGGATGGAGGACCCGGTGGAGAATACAGTGACTGTGGAGTGTAGGACCTGGAGAAGATTACAGAGACGTAACAGTGTAGGACCCGGAGGAGATTTCAGAGATGGAGGAGTGTAGAACCCGGAGGAGGTTACAGAGACGGAAGGATGGAGGACCCGGAGAAGATAACAGAGACGGAGGAGTGTAGGACCAGGAGGAGATTACACAGACGGAGGGATGGAGGACCCGGTGGAGAATATAGACACTGAGGAGTGTAGGACCCGGAGGAGATTACAGAGACGGCGGGATGGAGGACCCGGAGGAGATAACAGAGACGGAGCAGTGCAGAACCCGGAGGAGTTTACAGAAACAGAGGAGTGTAGGACCCATAGGAGATTACAGAGACGGAGGAGTGTAGGACCCGGAGGAAATTACAGAGACGGAGAGATGGAGGACCCGGAGGAGATTACAGAGACGGAAGGATGGAGGACCCGGAGCAGATTACAGAGAAGGAGCAGTGTAGGATCCGGAGGAGATTACAGAGACGGAAGGGTGTACGAACAAAAGGAGATTACAGAGACGGAGGAGTATCGGACCCACAGGAGATTACAGAGACTGAGGAGTGTAGGACACAGAGGAGATTACAGAGACGGAGGGATGGAGGACCCGGAGAAGATTACAGAGACGGAGGAGTGTAGGACCCGGAGGAAATTATAAAGACGGAGGGATGGAGGACCCGGAGGAGATTACAGAGACGGAGGAATGTAGGACCCGGAGGAGCTGAGAAAGACGGAGGTTTGTAGGACCCGGTGGAGATTACAGAGACGGACGAGTGTAGGACCCGGAGGAGATTACAGAGACAGACGGATGGAGGACCCGGAGGAGATTACAGAGACAGAGGAGTGTAGGACCCGGAGAAGATGACAGAGACGGAGGGATGCAGGGCCCGGAGGAGATGACGGAGACGGAGGAGTGTAGAACCCGGAGGGAATTACAGAGACAGGGGGATGGAGGACCCGGAGGAGATGACAGAGACGGAGGAGTGTTGGACCCGGAGGAGATTACAGAGACGGAGGAGTGTAGGACCCGTAGGAGATTACAGAGACGGAGGAGGGTAGGATCCGGAGGGGATTACAGCGACGGAGGGATGGAGGACCCTGAGCAGATTACAGAGACGGAGGAGTGTACGACCCGTCGGAGATTACAGAGACGGAGGAGTGTAGGACCAGGAGGAGATTACAGAAACGGAGGAGTGTAGAACACAGAGGAGATTACTGAGACGGAGAAGTGTCGGACCCGGAGGAGATTAAAGAGCCGGAGGGATGGAGGACCCGGTGGAGAATACAGAGACTGTGGAGTGTAGGACCTGGAGAAGATTACAGAGACGTACCAGTGTAGGACCCGGAGGAGATTACAGAGATGGAGGAGTGTAGAACCCGGAGGAGGTTACAGAGACGGAAGGATGGAGGACCCGGAGGAGATAACAGAGACGGAGGAGTGTAGGACCAGGAGGAGATTACACAGACGGAGGGATGGAGGACCCGGTGGAGAATATAGAGACTGAGGAGTGTGGGACCCGGAGGAGATTACAGAGACGGCGGGATGGAGGACCCGGAGGAGATAACAGAGACGGAGCAGTGCAGAACCCGGAGGAGTTTACAGAAACAGAGGAGTGTAGGACCCGTAGGCGATTACAGAGACGGAGGAGTGTAGGACCCGGAGGAAATTACAGAGACGGAGGGATGGAGGACCCGGAGGAGATTACAGAGACGGAAGGATGGAGGACCCGGAGGAGATTACAGAGACGGAGGAGTGTAGGACCCGGAGGAAATTACAGAGACGGAGGGATGGAGGACCCGGAGGAGATTACAGAGACGGAAGGATGGAGGACCCGGAGGAGATTACAGAGAAGGAGCAGTGTAGGACCCGGAGGAGGTTACAAAGACGGATGGATGGAGGACCCGGAGGAGATAACAGAGACGGAGCAGTGTAGGATCCGGAGGAGATAACAGAGACGGAGCAGTGTAGGACCCGGAGGAGATTACAGACACAGAAGGGTGTATGAACAAAAGGAGATTACAGAGACGGAGGAGTATCGGACCCACAGAATGATTACAGAGACTGAGGCGTGTAGGACACAGAGGAGATTACAGAGACGGAGGGATGGAGGACCCGGAGAAGATTACAGAGACGGAGGAGTGTAGGACCTGGAGGAGATTACAGAGACGGAGGGATGGAGGACCCGGAGCAGATTACAGAGACGGAGGAGTGTAGGACCAGGAGGAGATTACACAGACGGAGAAGTGTAGGACCCGGAGGAGCATTAGGAGTCGGAGGGATGGAGGACCCGGTGGAGAATACAGAGATTGAGGAGTGTAGGACCCGGAGGAGATTACAGAGACGGAGGGATGGAGCACCCGGAGGAGATAACAGAGACGGAGCAGTGTAGGACCTGGAGGAGTTTACAGAAACGGAGGAGTGTAGGACCCATAGGAGATTACAGAGACGGACGAGTGTAGGGCCCGGAGGAGATTACAGAGACGGAGGAGTGTAGGACCCGGAGGAAATTACAGAGAAGGAGGGATGCAAGGCCCGGAGGATATTACAGACACGGAGGGACGGAGGACCGGGAGGAGATAACGGAGATGGAGGAGCGTAGGACCCAGAGGACATTACAGAGACAGAGGGATGGAGGATCCGGAGAAGATTGCAGAGAAAGAGACGTGTAGGACCCGGAGGAGATTAAGGAGCCGGAGGGATGGAGGACCCGGTGGAGAATACGGAGACTGTGGAATATAGGACCCGGAGGAGATTATGGAGACGGAGAAGCGTAGGACCCGGAGTAAATTACAGAGACAGAGGGATGGAGGATCCGGAGGAGATTAAGGAGCCGGAGGGATGGAGGACCCGCAGGAGATTAAGGAGCCGGAGGGGTGGAGGACCCGGTGCAGAATATAGAGACTGAGGAGTGTAGGACCCGGAGGAATTTACAGAGACGGAGGGATGGAGGACCCGGAGGAGATTACAGAGACGGAGGAATGTAGGACCCGGAGAAGGTTACAAAGACGGAAGGATGGAGGACCCGGAAGAGATAACAGAGATGGAGCAGTGTAGGATCCGGAGGAGATAACAGAGACGGAGCAGTGTAGGACCCGGAGGAGATTACAGAGACGGAAGGGTGTACGAACAAAAGGAGATTACAGAGACGGAGGAGTATCGGACCCACAGGAGATTACAGAGACTGAGGCGTGTAGGACACAGAGGAGATTACAGAGACGGAGGGATGGAGGACCCGGAGAAGATTACAGAGACGGATGAGTGTAGGACCTGGAGGAGATTACAGAGACGGAGGGATGGAGGACCCGGAGCAGATTACAGAGACGGAGGAGTGTAGGACCAGGAGGAGATTACACAGACGGAGAAGTGTAGGACCCGGAGGAGATTTAGCAGTCGGAGGGATGGAGGACCCGGTGGAAAATACAGAGATTGAGGAGTGTAGGACCCGGAGGAGATTACAGAGACGGAGGGATGGAGCACCCGGAGGAGATAACAGAGACGGAGTAGTGTAGGACCTGGAGGAGTTTACAGAAACGGAGGAGTGTAGGACCCGGAGGAAATTACAGAGACGGGGGGATGGAGGACCCGGAGGAGATTACAGAGACGGAAGGATGGAGGACCCGGAGGAGATTACAGAGAAGGAGCAGTGTAGGACCCGGAGGAGATTACAGAGAAGGAGGGATGCAAGGCCCGGAGGATATTACAGACACGGAGGAACGGAGGACCGGGAGGAGATAACGGAGATGGAGGAGTGTAGGACCCAGAGGACATTACAGAGACAGAGGGATGGAGGATCCGGAGAAGATTACAGAGAAAGAGACGTGTAGGACCCGGAGGAGATTAAGGAGCCGGAGGGATGGAGGACCCCGTGGAGAATACGGAGACTGTGGAATATAGGACCCGGAGGAGATTATGGAGACGGAGAAGCGTAGGACCCGGAGTAAATTACAGAGACAGAGGGATGGAGGATCCGGAGGAGATTAAGGAGCCGGAGGGGTGGAGGACCCGCAGGAGATTAAGGAGCCGGAGGGCTGGAGGACCCGGTGGAGAATACAGAGACTGAGGAGTGTAGGACCCGGAGGAGATTACAGAGACCGAGGGATGGAGGACCCGGAGGATTTTACGGAGACGGATGAGTGTAGGATCCGGAGGAGATGACAGAGACGGAGGAGTGTAGGACCCGGAGGAGATTACAGAGACAGAGGAGTGTAGGACCCGGAGGAGTTTACAGAAACGGAGGAGTGTAGGACCCGTAGGAGATTACAGAGACGGAGGAGTGCAGGACCCGGAGGAAATTACAGAGACGGAGGGATGGAGGACCCGGAGGAGATTACAGAGACGGAAGGATGGAGGACCCGGAGGAGATTACAGAGAAGGAGCAGTGTAGGAACCGGAGGAGATTACAGAGACGGAGAACTGTAGGAACCGGAGGACATTACAGAGACGGAGGAGTGTAGGACCCGGAGAAGATTACAGAGACGGAAGGATGGAGGACCCGGAGGAGATAACAGAGACGGAGCAGTGTAGGATCCGGAGGAGATAACAGAGATGGAGCAGTGTAGGACCCGGAGGAGATTACAGAGACGGAAGGGTGTACGAACAAAAGGAGATTACAGAGACGGAGGAGTATCGGACCCACAGGAGATTACAGAGACTGAGGAGTGTAGGACACAGAGGAGATTACAGAGACGGAGGGATGGAGGACCCGGAGAAGATTACAGAGACGGAGGAGTGTAGGACCCGGAGGAAATTATAAAGACGGAGGGATGGAGGACCCGGAGGAGATTACAGAGACGGAGGAATGTAGGACCCGGAGGAGCTGAGAAAGACGGAGGTTTGTAGGACCCGGTGGAGATTACAGAGACGGACGAGTGTAGGACCCGGAGGAGATTACAGAGACAGACGGATGGAGGACCCGGAGGAGATTACAGAGACAGAGGAGTGTAGGACCCGGAGAAGATGACAGAGACGGAGGGATGCAGGGCCCGGAGGAGATGACGGAGACGGAGGAGTGTAGAACCCGGAGGGAATTACAGAGACAGGGGGATGGAGGACCCGGAGGAGATGACAGAGACGGAGGAGTGTTGGACCCGGAGGAGATTACAGAGACGGAGGAGTGTAGGACCCGTAGGAGATTACAGAGACGGAGGAGGGTAGGATCCGGAGGGGATTACAGCGACGGAGGGATGGAGGACCCTGAGCAGATTACAGAGACGGAGGAGTGTACGACCCGTCGGAGATTACAGAGACGGAGGAGTGTAGGACCAGGAGGAGATTACAGAAACGGAGGAGTGTAGAACACAGAGGAGATTACTGAGACGGAGAAGTGTCGGACCCGGAGGAGATTAAAGAGCCGGAGGGATGGAGGACCCGGTGGAGAATACAGAGACTGTGGAGTGTAGGACCTGGAGAAGATTACAGAGACGTAACAGTGTAGGACCCGGAGGAGATTACAGAGATGGAGGAGTGTAGAACCCGGAGGAGGTTACAGAGACGGAAGGATGGAGGACCCGGAGGAGATAACAGAGACGGAGGAGTGTAGGACCAGGAGGAGATTACACAGACGGAGGGATGGAGGACCCGGTGGAGAATATAGAGACTGAGGAGTGTGGGACCCGGAGGAGATTACAGAGACGGCGGGATGGAGGACCCGGAGGAGATAACAGAGACGGAGCAGTGCAGAACCCGGAGGAGTTTACAGAAACAGAGGAGTGTAGGACCCGTAGGAGATTACAGAGACGGAGGAGTGTAGGACCCGGAGGAAATTACAGAGACGGAGGGATGGAGGACCCGGAGGAGATTACAGAGACGGAAGGATGGAGGACCCGGAGGAGATTACAGAGACGGAGGAGTGTAGGACCCGGAGGAAATTACAGAGACGGAGGGATGGAGGACCCGGAGGAGATTACAGAGACGGAAGGATGGAGGACCCGGAGGAGATTACAGAGAAGGAGCAGTGTAGGACCCGGAGGAGGTTACAAAGACGGATGGATGGAGGACCCGGAGGAGATAACAGAGACGGAGCAGTGTAGGATCCGGAGGAGATAACAGAGACGGAGCAGTGTAGGACCCGGAGGAGATTACAGACACAGAAGGGTGTATGAACAAAAGGAGATTACAGAGACGGAGGAGTATCGGACCCACAGAAAGATTACAGAGACTGAGGCGTGTAGGACACAGAGGAGATTACAGAGACGGAGGGATGGAGGACCCGGAGAAGATTACAGAGACGGAGGAGTGTAGGACCTGGAGCAGATTACAGAGACGGAGGAGTGTAGGACCAGGAGGAGATTACACAGACGGAGAAGTGTAGGACCCGGAGGAGCATTAGGAGTCGGAGGGATGGAGGACCCGGTGGAGAATACAGAGATTGAGGAGTGTAGGACCCGGAGGAGATTACAGAGACGGAGGGATGGAGCACCCGGAGGAGATAACAGAGACGGAGCAGTGTAGGACCTGGAGGAGTTTACAGAAACGGAGGAGTGTAGGACCCATAGGAGATTACAGAGACGGACGAGTGTAGGGCCCGGAGGAGATTACAGAGACGGAGGAGTGTAGGACCCGGAGGAAATTACAGAGACGGAGGGATGGAGGACCCGGAGGAGATTACAGAGACGGAAGGATGGAGGACCCGGAGGAGATTACAGAGAAGGAGGGATGCAAGGCCCGGAGGATATTACAGACACGGAGGGACGGAGGACCGGGAGGAGATAACGGAGATGGAGGAGCGTAGGACCCAGAGGACATTACAGAGACAGAGGAATGGAGGATCCGGAGAAGATTGCAGAGAAAGAGACGTGTAGGACCCGGAGGAGATTAAGGAGCCGGAGGGATGGAGGACCCGGTGGAGAATACGGAGACTGTGGAATATAGGACCCGGAGGAGATTATGGAGACGGAGAAGCGTAGGACCCGGAGTAAATTACAGAGACAGAGGGATGGAGGATCCGGAGGAGATTAAGGAGCCGGAGGGATGGAGGACCCGCAGGAGATTAAGGAGCCGGAGGGGTGGAGGACCCGGTGCAGAATACAGAGACTGAGGAGTGTAGGACCCGGAGGAATTTACAGAGACGGAGGGATGGAGGACCCGGAGGAGATTACAGAGACGGAGGAATGTAGGACCCGGAGAAGGTTACAAAGACGGAAGGATGGAGGACCCGGAAGAGATAACAGAGATGGAGCAGTGTAGGATCCGGAGGAGATAACAGAGACGGAGCAGTGTAGGACCCGGAGGAGATTACAGAGACGGAAGGGTGTACGAACAAAAGGAGATTACAGAGACGGAGGAGTATCGGACCCACAGGAGATTACAGAGACTGAGGCGTGTAGGACACAGAGGAGATTACAGAGACGGAGGGATGGAGGACCCGGAGAAGATTACAGAGACGGATGAGTGTAGGACCTGGAGGAGATTACAGAGACGGAGGGATGGAGGACCCGGAGCAGATTACAGAGACGGAGGAGTGTAGGACCAGGAGGAGATTACACAGACGGAGAAGTGTAGGACCCGGAGGAGATTTAGCAGTCGGAGGGATGGAGGACCGGTGGAAAATACAGAGATTGAGGAGTGTAGGACCCGGAGGAGATTACAGAGACGGAGGGATGGAGCACCCGGAGGAGATAACAGAGACGGAGCAGTGTAGGACCTGGAGGAGTTTACAGAAACGGAGGAGTGTAGGACCCGGAGGAAATTACAGAGACGGGGGGATGGAGGACCCGGAGGAGATTACAGAGACGGAAGGATGGAGGACCCGGAGGAGATTACAGAGAAGGAGCAGTGTAGGACCCGGAGGAGATTACAGAGAAGGAGGGATGCAAGGCCCGGAGGATATTACAGACACGGAGGAACGGAGGACCGGGAGGAGATAACGGAGATGGAGGAGTGTAGGACCCAGAGGACATTACAGAGACAGAGGGATGGAGGATCCGGAGAAGATTACAGAGAAAGAGACGTGTAGGACCCGGAGGAGATTAAGGAGCCGGAGGGATGGAGGACCCCGTGGAGAATACGGAGACTGTGGAATATAGGACCCGGAGGAGATTATGGAGACGGAGAAGCGTAGGACCCGGAGTAAATTACAGAGACAGAGGGATGGAGGATCCGGAGGAGATTAAGGAGCCGGAGGGGTGGAGGACCCGCAGGAGATTAAGGAGCCGGAGGGCTGGAGGACCCGGTGGAGAATACAGAGACTGAGGAGTGTAGGACCCGGAGGAGATTACAGAGACCGAGGGATGGAGGACCCGGAGGATTTTACGGAGACGGATGAGTGTAGGATCCGGAGGAGATGACAGAGACGGAGGAGTGTAGGACCCGGAGGAGATTACAGAGACGGAGGAGTGTAGGACCCGGAGGAGTTTACAGAAACGGAGGAGTGTAGGACCCGTAGGAGATTACAGAGACGGAGGAGTGCAGGACCCGGAGGAAATTACAGAGACGGAGGGATGGAGGACCCGGAGGAGATTACAGAGACGGAAGGATGGAGGACCCGGAGGAGATTACAGAGAAGGAGCAGTGTAGGACCCGGAGGAGATTACAGAGACGGAGAACTGTAGGAACCGGAGGACATTACAGAGACGGAGGAGTGTAGGACCCGGAGAAGATTACAGAGACGGAGGAGTGTAGGACCTGGAGGAGATTACAGAGACGGAGGGATGGAGGACCCGGAGCAGATTACAGAGACGGAGTGTAGGACCAGGAGAAGATTACACAGACGGAGAAGTGTAGGACCCGGAGGAGATTTAGGAGTCGGAGGGATGGAGGACCCGGTGGAGAATACAGAGATTGAGGAGTGTAGGACCCGGAGGAGATTACAGAGACGGAGGGATGGAGCACCCGGAGGAGATAACAGAGACGGACGAGTGTAGGGCCCGGAGGAGATTACAGAGACGGAGGAGTGTAGGACCCGGAGGAAATTACAGAGACGGAGGGATGGAGGACCCGGAGGAGATTACAGAGACGGAAGGATGGAGGACCCGGAGGAGATTACAGAGACGGATTAGTGTAGGACCTGGAGGAGATTACAGAGAAGGAGGGATGCAAGGCCCGGAGGATATTACAGACACGGAGGGACGGAGGACCGGGAGGAGATAACGGAGATGGAGGAGTGTAGGACCCAGAGGACATTACAGAGACAGAGGGATGGAGGATCCGGAGAAGATTACAGACAAAGAGACGTGTAGGACCCGGAGGAGATTAAGGAGCCGGAGGGATGGAGGACCCGGTGGAGAATACGGACACTGTGGAATATAGGACCCGGAGGAGATTACAGAGACGGAGAAGCGTAGGACCCGGAGTAAGTTACAGAGACAGAGGGATGGAGGATCCGGAGGAGATTAAGGAGCCGGAGGGGTGGAGGACCCGGTGGAGAATACAGAGACTGAGGAGTGTAGGACCCGGAGGAAATTACAGAGACGGAGGGATGGAGGACCCGGAGGAGATTACAGAGACGGAGGAATGTAGGACCCGGAGGAGCTGAGAAAGACGGAGGTGTGTAGGACCCGGTGGAGATTACAGAGACGGAGGAGTGTAGGACCCGGAGGAGATTACAGAGACGGACGAGTGTAGGACCCGGAGGAGATTACAGAGACAGACGGATGGAGGACCCGGAGGAGATTATAGAGACGGAGGAGTGTAGGACCCGGAGAAGGTGACAGAGACAGAGGGATGCAGGGCCCGGAGGAGATGACGGAGACGGAGGAGTGTAGAACCCGGAGGGAATTACAGAGACAGAAGGATGGAGGACCCGGAGGAGATGACAGAGACGGAGGAGTGTAGGACCCGGAGGAGATTACAGAGACGGAGGAGTGTAGGACCCGTAGGAGATTACAGAGACGGAGGAGGGTAGGATCCGGAGGGGATTACAGCGACGGAGGGATGGAGTACCCTGAGCAGATTACAGAGACGGAGGAGTGTATGACCCGTCGGAGATTACAGAGACGGGTGAGTGTAGGACCAGGAGGAGATTACAGAAACGGGAGGGAGTGTAGAACACAGAGGAGATTACTGAGACGGAGGAGTGTAGGACCCGGAGGAAATTACAGAGACGGAGGGATGGAGGACCCGGAGGAGATTACAGAGACGGAAGGATGGAGGACCCGGAGGAGATTACAGAGACGGAGGAGTGTAGGACCCGGAGGAAATTACAGAGACGGAGGGATGGAGGACCCGGAGGAGATTACAGAGACGGAAGGATGGAGGACCCGGAGGAGATTACAGAGAAGGAGCAGTGTAGGACCCGGAGGAGGTTACAAAGACGGATGGATGGAGGACCCGGAGGAGATAACAGAGACGGAGCAGTGTAGGATCCGGAGGAGATAACAGAGACGGAGCAGTGTAGGACCCGGAGGAGATTACAGACACAGAAGGGTGTATGAACAAAAGGAGATTACAGAGACGGAGGAGTATCGGACCCACAGAAAGATTACAGAGACTGAGGCGTGTAGGACACAGAGGAGATTACAGAGACGGAGGGATGGAGGACCCGGAGAAGATTACAGAGACGGAGGAGTGTAGGACCTGGAGGAGATTACAGAGACGGAGGGATGGAGGACCCGGAGCAGATTACAGAGACGGAGGAGTGTAGGACCAGGAGGAGATTACACAGACGGAGAAGTGTAGGACCCGGAGGAGCATTAGGAGTCGGAGGGATGGAGGACCCGGTGGAGAATACAGAGATTGAGGAGTGTAGGACCCGGAGGAGATTACAGAGACGGAGGGATGGAGCACCCGGAGGAGATAACAGAGACGGAGCAGTGTAGGACCTGGAGGAGTTTACAGAAACGGAGAGTGTAGGACCCATAGGAGATTACAGAGACGGACGAGTGTAGGGCCCGGAGGAGATTACAGAGACGGAGGAGTGTAGGACCCGGAGGAAATTACAGAGAAGGAGGGATGCAAGGCCCGGAGGATATTACAGACACGGAGGGACGGAGGACCGGGAGGAGATAACGGAGATGGAGGAGCGTAGGACCCAGAGGACATTACAGAGACAGAGGGATGGAGGATCCGGAGAAGATTGCAGAGAAAGAGACGTGTAGGACCCGGAGGAGATTAAGGAGCCGGAGGGATGGAGGACCCGGTGGAGAATACGGAGACTGTGGAATATAGGACCCGGAGGAGATTATGGAGACGGAGAAGCGTAGGACCCGGAGTAAATTACAGAGACAGAGGGATGGAGGATCCGGAGGAGATTAAGGAGCCGGAGGGATGGAGGACCCGCAGGAGATTAAGGAGCCGGAGGGGTGGAGGACCCGGTGCAGAATACAGAGACTGAGGAGTGTAGGACCCGGAGGAATTTACAGAGACGGAGGGATGGAGGACCCGGAGGAGATTACAGAGACGGAGGAATGTAGGACCCGGAGAAGGTTACAAAGACGGAAGGATGGAGGACCCGGAAGAGATAACAGAGATGGAGCAGTGTAGGATCCGGAGGAGATAACAGAGACGGAGCAGTGTAGGACCCGGAGGAGATTACAGAGACGGAAGGGTGTACGAACAAAAGGAGATTACAGAGACGGAGGAGTATCGGACCCACAGGAGATTACAGAGACTGAGGCGTGTAGGACACAGAGGAGATTACAGAGACGGAGGGATGGAGGACCCGGAGAAGATTACAGAGACGGATGAGTGTAGGACCTGGAGGAGATTACAGAGACGGAGGGATGGAGGACCCGGAGCAGATTACAGAGACGGAGGAGTGTAGGACCAGGAGGAGATTACACAGACGGAGAAGTGTAGGACCCGGAGGAGATTTAGCAGTCGGAGGGATGGAGGACCCGGTGGAAAATACAGAGATTGAGGAGTGTAGGACCCGGAGGAGATTACAGAGACGGAGGGATGGAGCACCCGGAGGAGATAACAGAGACGGAGCAGTGTAGGACCTGGAGGAGTTTACAGAAACGGAGGAGTGTAGGACCCGGAGGAAATTACAGAGACGGGGGGATGGAGGACCCGGAGGAGATTACAGAGACGGAAGGATGGAGGACCCGGAGGAGATTACAGAGAAGGAGCAGTGTAGGACCCGGAGGAGATTACAGAGAAGGAGGGATGCAAGGCCCGGAGGATATTACAGACACGGAGGAACGGAGGACCGGGAGGAGATAACGGAGATGGAGGAGTGTAGGACCCAGAGGACATTACAGAGACAGAGGGATGGAGGATCCGGAGAAGATTACAGAGAAAGAGACGTGTAGGACCCGGAGGAGATTAAGGAGCCGGAGGGATGGAGGACCCCGTGGAGAATACGGAGACTGTGGAATATAGGACCCGGAGGAGATTATGGAGACGGAGAAGCGTAGGACCCGGAGTAAATTACAGAGACAGAGGGATGGAGGATCCGGAGGAGATTAAGGAGCCGGAGGGGTGGAGGACCCGCAGGAGATTAAGGAGCCGGAGGGCTGGAGGACCCGGTGGAGAATACAGAGACTGAGGAGTGTAGGACCCGGAGGAGATTACAGAGACCGAGGGATGGAGGACCCGGAGGATTTTACGGAGACGGATGAGTGTAGGATCCGGAGGAGATGACAGAGACGGAGGAGTGTAGGACCCGGAGGAGATTACAGAGACAGAGGAGTGTAGGACCCGGAGGAGTTTACAGAAACGGAGGAGTGTAGGACCCGTAGGAGATTACAGAGACGGAGGAGTGCAGGACCCGGAGGAAATTACAGAGACGGAGGGATGGAGGACCCGGAGGAGATTACAGAGACGGAAGGATGGAGGACCCGGAGGAGATTACAGAGAAGGAGCAGTGTAGGAACCAGAGGAGATTACAGAGACGGAGAACTGTAGGAACCGGAGGACATTACAGAGACGGAGGAGTGTAGGACCCGGAGAAGATTACAGAGACGGAAGGATGGAGGACCCGGAGGAGATAACAGAGACGGAGCAGTGTAGGATCCGGAGGAGATAACAGAGATGGAGCAGTGTAGGACCCGGAGGAGATTACAGAGACGGAAGGGTGTACGAACAAAAGGAGATTACAGAGACGGAGGAGTATCGGACCCACAGGAGATTACAGAGACTGAGGAGTGTAGGACACAGAGGAGATTACAGAGACGGAGGGATGGAGGACCCGGAGAAGATTACAGAGACGGAGGAGTGTAGGACCCGGAGGAAATTATAAAGACGGAGGGATGGAGGACCCGGAGGAGATTACAGAGACGGAGGAATGTAGGACCCGGAGGAGCTGAGAAAGACGGAGGTTTGTAGGACCCGGTGGAGATTACAGAGACGGACGAGTGTAGGACCCGGAGGAGATTACAGAGACAGACGGATGGAGGACCCGGAGGAGATTACAGAGACAGAGGAGTGTAGGACCCGGAGAAGATGACAGAGACGGAGGGATGCAGGGCCCGGAGGAGATGACGGAGACGGAGGAGTGTAGAACCCGGAGGGAATTACAGAGACAGGGGGATGGAGGACCCGGAGGAGATGACAGAGACGGAGGAGTGTTGGACCCGGAGGAGATTACAGAGACGGAGGAGTGTAGGACCCGTAGGAGATTACAGAGACGGAGGAGGGTAGGATCCGGAGGGGATTACAGCGACGGAGGGATGGAGGACCCTGAGCAGATTACAGAGACGGAGGAGTGTACGACCCGTCGGAGATTACAGAGACGGAGGAGTGTAGGACCAGGAGGAGATTACAGAAACGGAGGAGTGTAGAACACAGAGGAGATTACTGAGACGGAGAAGTGTCGGACCCGGAGGAGATTAAAGAGCCGGAGGGATGGAGGACCCGGTGGAGAATACAGAGACTGTGGAGTGTAGGACCTGGAGAAGATTACAGAGACGTAACAGTGTAGGACCCGGAGGAGATTACAGAGATGGAGGAGTGTAGAACCCGGAGGAGGTTACAGAGACGGAAGGATGGAGGACCCGGAGGAGATAACAGAGACGGAGGAGTGTAGGACCAGGAGGAGATTACACAGACGGAGGGATGGAGGACCCGGTGGAGAATATAGAGACTGAGGAGTGTGGGACCCGGAGGAGATTACAGAGACGGCGGGATGGAGGACCCGGAGGAGATAACAGAGACGGAGCAGTGCAGAACCCGGAGGAGTTTACAGAAACAGAGGAGTGTAGGACCCGTAGGAGATTACAGAGACGGAGGAGTGTAGGACCCGGAGGAAATTACAGAGACGGAGGGATGGAGGACCCGGAGGAGATTACAGAGACGGAAGGATGGAGGACCCGGAGGAGATTACAGAGACGGAGGAGTGTAGGACCCGGAGGAAATTACAGAGACGGAGGGATGGAGGACCCGGAGGAGATTACAGAGACGGAAGGATGGAGGACCCGGAGGAGATTACAGAGAAGGAGCAGTGTAGGACCCGGAGGAGGTTACAAAGACGGATGGATGGAGGACCCGGAGGAGATAACAGAGACGGAGCAGTGTAGGATCCGGAGGAGATAACAGAGACGGAGCAGTGTAGGACCCGGAGGAGATTACAGACACAGAAGGGTGTATGAACAAAAGGAGATTACAGAGACGGAGGAGTATCGGACCCACAGAAAGATTACAGAGACTGAGGCGTGTAGGACACAGAGGAGATTACAGAGACGGAGGGATGGAGGACCCGGAGAAGATTACAGAGACGGAGGAGTGTAGGACCTGGAGCAGATTACAGAGACGGAGGAGTGTAGGACCAGGAGGAGATTACACAGACGGAGAAGTGTAGGACCCGGAGGAGCATTAGGAGTCGGAGGGATGGAGGACCCGGTGGAGAATACAGAGATTGAGGAGTGTAGGACCCGGAGGAGATTACAGAGACGGAGGGATGGAGCACCCGGAGGAGATAACAGAGACGGAGCAGTGTAGGACCTGGAGGAGTTTACAGAAACGGAGGAGTGTAGGACCCATAGGAGATTACAGAGACGGACGAGTGTAGGGCCCGGAGGAGATTACAGAGACGGAGGAGTGTAGGACCCGGAGGAAATTACAGAGACGGAGGGATGGAGGACCCGGAGGAGATTACAGAGACGGAAGGATGGAGGACCCGGAGGAGATTACAGAGAAGGAGGGATGCAAGGCCCGGAGGATATTACAGACACGGAGGGACGGAGGACCGGGAGGAGATAACGGAGATGGAGGAGCGTAGGACCCAGAGGACATTACAGAGACAGAGGGATGGAGGATCCGGAGAAGATTGCAGAGAAAGAGACGTGTAGGACCCGGAGGAGATTAAGGAGCCGGAGGGATGGAGGACCCGGTGGAGAATACGGAGACTGTGGAATATAGGACCCGGAGGAGATTATGGAGACGGAGAAGCGTAGGACCCGGAGTAAATTACAGAGACAGAGGGATGGAGGATCCGGAGGAGATTAAGGAGCCGGAGGGATGGAGGACCCGCAGGAGATTAAGGAGCCGGAGGGGTGGAGGACCCGGTGCAGAATACAGAGACTGAGGAGTGTAGGACCCGGAGGAATTTACAGAGACGGAGGGATGGAGGACCCGGAGGAGATTACAGAGACGGAGGAATGTAGGACCCGGAGAAGGTTACAAAGACGGAAGGATGGAGGACCCGGAAGAGATAACAGAGACGGAGCAGTGTAGGACCCGGAGGAGATTACAGAGACGGAAGGGTGTACGAACAAAAGGAGATTACAGAGACGGAGGAGTATCGGACCCACAGGAGATTACAGAGACTGAGGCGTGTAGGACACAGAGGAGATTACAGAGACGGAGGGATGGAGGACCCGGAGAAGATTACAGAGACGGATGAGTGTAGGACCTGGAGGAGATTACAGAGACGGAGGGATGGAGGACCCGGAGCAGATTACAGAGACGGAGGAGTGTAGGACCAGGAGGAGATTACACAGACGGAGAAGTGTAGGACCCGGAGGAGATTTAGCAGTCGGAGGGATGGAGGACCCGGTGGAAAATACAGAGATTGAGGAGTGTAGGACCCGGAGGAGATTACAGAGACGGAGGGATGGAGCACCCGGAGGAGATAACAGAGACGGAGCAGTGTAGGACCTGGAGGAGTTTACAGAAACGGAGGAGTGTAGGACCCGGAGGAAATTACAGAGACGGGGGGATGGAGGACCCGGAGGAGATTACAGAGACGGAAGGATGGAGGACCCGGAGGAGATTACAGAGAAGGAGGGATGCAAGGCCCGGAGGATATTACAGACACGGAGGAACGGAGGACCGGGAGGAGATAACGGAGATGGAGGAGTGTAGGACCCAGAGGACATTACAGAGACAGAGGGATGGAGGATCCGGAGAAGATTACAGAGAAAGAGACGTGTAGGACCCGGAGGAGATTAAGGAGCCGGAGGGATGGAGGACCCCGTGGAGAATACGGAGACTGTGGAATATAGGACCCGGAGGAGATTATGGAGACGGAGAAGCGTAGGACCCGGAGTAAATTACAGAGACAGAGGGATGGAGGATCCGGAGGAGATTAAGGAGCCGGAGGGGTGGAGGACCCGCAGGAGATTAAGGAGCCGGAGGGCTGGAGGACCCGGTGGAGAATACAGAGACTGAGGAGTGTAGGACCCGGAGGAGATTACAGAGACCGAGGGATGGAGGACCCGGAGGATTTTACGGAGACGGATGAGTGTAGGATCCGGAGGAGATGACAGAGACGGAGGAGTGTAGGACCCGGAGGAGATTACAGAGACGGAGGAGTGTAGGACCCGGAGGAGTTTACAGAAACGGAGGAGTGTAGGACCCGTAGGAGATTACAGAGACGGAGGAGTGCAGGACCCGGAGGAAATTACAGAGACGGAGGGATGGAGGACCCGGAGGAGATTACAGAGACGGAAGGATGGAGGACCCGGAGGAGATTACAGAGAAGGAGCAGTGTAGGACCCGGAGGAGATTACAGAGACGGAGAACTGTAGGAACCGGAGGACATTACAGAGACGGAGGAGTGTAGGACCCGGAGAAGATTACAGAGACGGAGGAGTGTAGGACCTGGAGGAGATTACAGAGACGGAGGGATGGAGGACCCGGAGCAGATTACAGAGACGGAGGAGTGTAGGACCAGGAGAAGATTACACAGACGGAGAAGTGTAGGACCCGGAGGAGATTTAGGAGTCGGAGGGATGGAGGACCCGGTGGAGAATACAGAGATTGAGGAGTGTAGGACCCGGAGGAGATTACAGAGACGGAGGGATGGAGCACCCGGAGGAGATAACAGAGACGGAGCAGTGTAGGACCTGGAGGAGTTTACAGAAACGGAGGAGTGTAGGACCCATAGGAGATTACAGAGAGGGACGAGTGTAGGGCCCGGAGGAGATTACAGAGACGGAGGAGTGTAGGACCCGGAGGAAATTACAGAGACGGAGGGATGGAGGACCCGGAGGAGATTACAGAGACGGAAGGATGGAGGACCCGGAGGAGATTACAGAGACGGATTAGTGTAGGACCTGGAGGAGATTACAGAGAAGGAGGGATGCAAGGCCCGGAGGATATTACAGACACGGAGGGACGGAGGACCGGGAGGAGATAACGGAGATGGAGGAGTGTAGGACCCAGAGGACATTACAGAGACAGAGGGATGGAGGATCCGGAGAAGATTACAGACAAAGAGACTTGTAGGACCCGGAGGAGATTAAGGAGCCGGAGGGATGGAGGACCCGGTGGAGAATACGGACACTGTGGAATATAGGACCCGGAGGAGATTACAGAGACGGAGAAGCGTAGGACCCGGAGTAAGTTACAGAGACAGAGGGATGGAGGATCCGGAGGAGATTAAGGAGCCGGAGGGGTGGAGGACCCGGTGGAGAATACAGAGACTGAGGAGTGTAGGACCCGGAGGAAATTACAGAGACGGAGGGATGGAGGACCCGGAGGAGATTACAGAGACGGAGGAATGTAGGACCCGGAGGAGCTGAGAAAGACGGAGGTGTGTAGGACCCGGTGGAGATTACAGAGACGGAGGAGTGTAGGACCCGGAGGAGATTACAGAGACGGACGAGTGTAGGACCCGGAGGAGATTACAGAGACAGACGGATGGAGGACCCGGAGGAGATTATAGAGACGGAGGAGTGTAGGACCCGGAGAAGGTGACAGAGACAGAGGGATGCAGGGCCCGGAGGAGATGACGGAGACGGAGGAGTGTAGAACCCGGAGGGAATTACAGAGACAGAAGGATGGAGGACCCGGAGGAGATGACAGAGACGGAGGAGTGTAGGACCCGGAGGAGATTACAGAGACGGAGGAGTGTAGGACCCGTAGGAGATTACAGAGACGGAGGAGGGTAGGATCCGGAGGGGATTACAGCGACGGAGGGATGGAGTACCCTGAGCAGATTACAGAGACGGAGGAGTGTATGACCCGTCGGAGATTACAGAGACGGGTGAGTGTAGGACCAGGAGGAGATTACAGAAACGGAGGAGTGTAGAACACAGAGGAGATTACTGAGACGGAGAAGTGTAGGACCCGGAGGAGATTAAAGAGCCGGAGGGATGGAGGACCCGGTGGAGAATACAGTGACTGTGGAGTGTAGGACCTGGAGAAGATTACAGAGACGTAACAGTGTAGGACCCGGAGGAGATTACAGAGATGGAGGAGTGTAGAACCCGGAGGAGGTTACAGAGACGGAAGGATGGAGGACCCGGAGAAGATAACAGAGACGGAGGAGTGTAGGACCAGGAGGAGATTACACAGACGGAGGGATGGAGGACCCGGTGGAGAATATAGACACTGAGGAGTGTAGGACCCGGAGGAGATTACAGAGACGGCGGGATGGAGGACCCGGAGGAGATAACAGAGACGGAGCAGTGCAGAACCCGGAGGAGTTTACAGAAACAGAGGAGTGTAGGACCCGTAGGAGATTACAGAGACGGAGGAGTGTAGGACCCGGAGGAAATTACAGAGACGGAGAGATGGAGGACCCGGAGGAGATTACAGAGACGGAAGGATGGAGGACCCGGAGGAGATTACAGAGAAGGAGCAGTGTAGGATCCGGAGGAGATTACAGAGACGGAGAACTGTAGGAACCGGAGGACATTACAGAGACGGAGGAGTGTAGGACCCGGAGGAGGTTACAAAGACGGAAGGATGGAGGACCCGGAGGAGATAACAGAGACGGAGCAGTGTAGGATCCGGAGGAGATAACAGAGATGGAGCAGTGTAGGACCCGGAGGAGATTACAGAGACGGAAGGGTGTACGAACAAAAGGAGATTACAGAGACGGAGGAGTATCGGACCCACAGGAGATTACAGAGACTGAGGAGTGTAGGACACAGAGGAGATTACAGAGACGGAGGGATGGAGGACCCGGAGAAGATTACAGAGACGGAGGAGTGTAGGACCCGGAGGAAATTATAAAGACGGAGGGATGGAGGACCCGGAGGAGATTACAGAGACGGAGGAATGTAGGACCCGGAGGAGCTGAGAAAGACGGAGGTTTGTAGGACCCGGTGGAGATTACAGAGACGGACGAGTGTAGGACCCGGAGGAGATTACAGAGACAGACGGATGGAGGACCCGGAGGAGATTACAGAGACAGAGGAGTGTAGGACCCGGAGAAGATGACAGAGACGGAGGGATGCAGGGCCCGGAGGAGATGACGGAGACGGAGGAGTGTAGAACCCGGAGGGAATTACAGAGACAGGGGGATGGAGGACCCGGAGGAGATGACAGAGACGGAGGAGTGTTGGACCCGGAGGAGATTACAGAGACGGAGGAGTGTAGGACCCGTAGGAGATTACAGAGACGGAGGAGGGTAGGATCCGGAGGGGATTACAGCGACGGAGGGATGGAGGACCCTGAGCAGATTACAGAGACGGAGGAGTGTACAACCCGTCGGAGATTACAGAGACGGAGGAGTGTAGGACCAGGAGGAGATTACAGAAACGGAGGAGTGTAGAACACAGAGGAGATTACTGAGACGGAGAAGTGTCGGACCCGGAGGAGATTAAAGAGCCGGAGGGATGGAGGACCCGGTGGAGAATACAGAGACTGTGGAGTGTAGGACCTGGAGAAGATTACAGAGACGTAACAGTGTAGGACCCGGAGGAGATTACAGAGATGGAGGAGTGTAGAACCCGGAGGAGGTTACAGAGACGGAAGGATGGAGGACCCGGAGGAGATAACAGAGACGGAGGAGTGTAGGACCAGGAGGAGATTACACAGACGGAGGGATGGAGGACCCGGTGGAGAATATAGAGACTGAGGAGTGTGGGACCCGGAGGAGATTACAGAGACGGCGGGATGGAGGACCCGGAGGAGATAACAGAGACGGAGCAGTGCAGAACCCGGAGGAGTTTACAGAAACAGAGGAGTGTAGGACCCGTAGGAGATTACAGAGACGGAGGAGTGTAGGACCCGGAGGAAATTACAGAGACGGAGGGATGGAGGACCCGGAGGAGATTACAGAGACGGAAGGATGGAGGACCCGGAGGAGATTACAGAGACGGAGGAGTGTAGGACCCGGAGGAAATTACAGAGACGGAGGGATGGAGGACCCGGAGGAGATTACAGAGACGGAAGGATGGAGGACCCGGAGGAGATTACAGAGAAGGAGCAGTGTAGGACCCGGAGGAGGTTACAAAGACGGATGGATGGAGGACCCGGAGGAGATAACAGAGACGGAGCAGTGTAGGATCCGGAGGAGATAACAGAGACGGAGCAGTGTAGGACCCGGAGGAGATTACAGACACAGAAGGGTGTATGAACAAAAGGAGATTACAGAGACGGAGGAGTATCGGACCCACAGAAAGATTACAGAGACTGAGGCGTGTAGGACACAGAGGAGATTACAGAGACGGAGGGATGGAGGACCCGGAGAAGATTACAGAGACGGAGGAGTGTAGGACCTGGAGCAGATTACAGAGACGGAGGAGTGTAGGACCAGGAGGAGATTACACAGACGGAGAAGTGTACGACCCGGAGGAGCATTAGGAGTCGGAGGGATGGAGGACCCGGTGGAGAATACAGAGATTGAGGAGTGTAGGACCCGGAGGAGATTACAGAGACGGAGGGATGGAGCACCCGGAGGAGATAACAGAGACGGAGCAGTGTAGGACCTGGAGGAGTTTACAGAAACGGAGGAGTGTAGGACCCATAGGAGATTACAGAGACGGACGAGTGTAGGGCCCGGAGGAGATTACAGAGACGGAGGAGTGTAGGACCCGGAGGAAATTACAGAGACGGAGGGATGGAGGACCCGGAGGAGATTACAGAGACGGAAGGATGGAGGACCCGGAGGAGATTACAGAGAAGGAGGGATGCAAGGCCCGGAGGATATTACAGACACGGAGGGACGGAGGACCGGGAGGAGATAACGGAGATGGAGGAGCGTAGGACCCAGAGGACATTACAGAGACAGAGGGATGGAGGATCCGGAGAAGATTGCAGAGAAAGAGACGTGTAGGACCCGGAGGAGATTAAGGAGCCGGAGGGATGGAGGACCCGGTGGAGAATACGGAGACTGTGGAATATAGGACCCGGAGGAGATTATGGAGACGGAGAAGCGTAGGACCCGGAGTAAATTACAGAGACAGAGGGATGGAGGATCCGGAGGAGATTAAGGAGCCGGAGGGATGGAGGACCCGCAGGAGATTAAGGAGCCGGAGGGGTGGAGGACCCGGTGCAGAATACAGAGACTGAGGAGTGTAGGACCCGGAGGAGATTACAGAGACCGAGGGATGGAGGACCCGGAGGATTTTACGGAGACGGATGAGTGTAGGATCCGGAGGAGATGACAGAGACGGAGGAGTGTAGGACCCGGAGGAGATTACAGAGACGGAGGAGTGTAGGACCCGGAGGAGTTTACAGAAACGGAGGAGTGTAGGACCCGTAGGAGATTACAGAGACGGAGGAGTGCAGGACCCGGAGGAAATTACAGAGACGGAGGGATGGAGGACCCGGAGGAGATTACAGAGACGGAAGGATGGAGGACCCGGAGGAGATTACAGAGAAGGAGCAGTGTAGGACCCGGAGGAGATTACAGAGACGGAGAACTGTAGGAACCGGAGGACATTACAGAGACGGAGGAGTGTAGGACCCGGAGAAGATTACAGAGACGGAGGAGTGTAGGACCTGGAGGAGATTACAGAGACGGAGGGATGGAGGACCCGGAGCAGATTACAGAGACGGAGGAGTGTAGGACCAGGAGAAGATTACACAGACGGAGAAGTGTAGGACCCGGAGGAGATTTAGGAGTCGGAGGGATGGAGGACCCGGTGGAGAATACAGAGATTGAGGAGTGTAGGACCCGGAGGAGATTACAGAGACGGAGGGATGGAGCACCCGGAGGAGATAACAGAGACGGAGCAGTGTAGGACCTGGAGGAGTTTACAGAAACGGAGGAGTGTAGGACCCATAGGAGATTACAGAGAGGGACGAGTGTAGGGCCCGGAGGAGATTACAGAGACGGAGGAGTGTAGGACCCGGAGGAAATTACAGAGACGGAGGGATGGAGGACCCGGAGGAGATTACAGAGACGGAAGGATGGAGGACCCGGAGGAGATTACAGAGACGGATTAGTGTAGGACCTGGAGGAGATTACAGAGAAGGAGGGATGCAAGGCCCGGAGGATATTACAGACACGGAGGGACGGAGGACCGGGAGGAGATAACGGAGATGGAGGAGTGTAGGACCCAGAGGACATTACAGAGACAGAGGGATGGAGGATCCGGAGAAGATTACAGACAAAGAGACTTGTAGGACCCGGAGGAGATTAAGGAGCCGGAGGGATGGAGGACCCGGTGGAGAATACGGACACTGTGGAATATAGGACCCGGAGGAGATTACAGAGACGGAGAAGCGTAGGACCCGGAGTAAGTTACAGAGACAGAGGGATGGAGGATCCGGAGGAGATTAAGGAGCCGGAGGGGTGGAGGACCCGGTGGAGAATACAGAGACTGAGGAGTGTAGGACCCGGAGGAAATTACAGAGACGGAGGGATGGAGGACCCGGAGGAGATTACAGAGACGGAGGAATGTAGGACCCGGAGGAGCTGAGAAAGACGGAGGTGTGTAGGACCCGGTGGAGATTACAGAGACGGAGGAGTGTAGGACCCGGAGGAGATTACAGAGACGGACGAGTGTAGGACCCGGAGGAGATTACAGAGACAGACGGATGGAGGACCCGGAGGAGATTATAGAGACGGAGGAGTGTAGGACCCGGAGAAGGTGACAGAGACAGAGGGATGCAGGGCCCGGAGGAGATGACGGAGACGGAGGAGTGTAGAACCCGGAGGGAATTACAGAGACAGAAGGATGGAGGACCCGGAGGAGATGACAGAGACGGAGGAGTGTAGGACCCGGAGGAGATTACAGAGACGGAGGAGTGTAGGACCCGTAGGAGATTACAGAGACGGAGGAGGGTAGGATCCGGAGGGGATTACAGCGACGGAGGGATGGAGTACCCTGAGCAGATTACAGAGACGGAGGAGTGTATGACCCGTCGGAGATTACAGAGACGGGTGAGTGTAGGACCAGGAGGAGATTACAGAAACGGAGGAGTGTAGAACACAGAGGAGATTACTGAGACGGAGAAGTGTAGGACCCGGAGGAGATTAAAGAGCCGGAGGGATGGAGGACCCGGTGGAGAATACAGTGACTGTGGAGTGTAGGACCTGGAGAAGATTACAGAGACGTAACAGTGTAGGACCCGGAGGAGATTACAGAGATGGAGGAGTGTAGAACCCGGAGGAGGTTACAGAGACGGAAGGATGGAGGACCCGGAGAAGATAACAGAGACGGAGGAGTGTAGGACCAGGAGGAGATTACACAGACGGAGGGATGGAGGACCCGGTGGAGAATATAGACACTGAGGAGTGTAGGACCCGGAGGAGATTACAGAGACGGCGGGATGGAGGACCCGGAGGAGATAACAGAGACGGAGCAGTGCAGAACCCGGAGGAGTTTACAGAAACAGAGGAGTGTAGGACCCGTAGGAGATTACAGAGACGGAGGAGTGTAGGACCCGGAGGAAATTACAGAGACGGAGAGATGGAGGACCCGGAGGAGATTACAGAGACGGAAGGATGGAGGACCCGGAGGAGATTACAGAGAAGGAGCAGTGTAGGATCCGGAGGAGATTACAGAGACGGAGAACTGTAGGAACCGGAGGACATTACAGAGACGGAGGAGTGTAGGACCCGGAGGAGGTTACAAAGACGGAAGGATGGAGGACCCGGAGGAGATAACAGAGACGGAGCAGTGTAGGATCCGGAGGAGATAACAGAGATGGAGCAGTGTAGGACCCGGAGGAGATTACAGAGACGGAAGGGTGTACGAACAAAAGGAGATTACAGAGACGGAGGAGTATCGGACCCACAGGAGATTACAGAGACTGAGGAGTGTAGGACACAGAGGAGATTACAGAGACGGAGGGATGGAGGACCCGGAGAAGATTACAGAGACGGAGGAGTGTAGGACCCGGAGGAAATTATAAAGACGGAGGGATGGAGGACCCGGAGGAGATTACAGAGACGGAGGAATGTAGGACCCGGAGGAGCTGAGAAAGACGGAGGTTTGTAGGACCCGGTGGAGATTACAGAGACGGACGAGTGTAGGACCCGGAGGAGATTACAGAGACAGACGGATGGAGGACCCGGAGGAGATTACAGAGACAGAGGAGTGTAGGACCCGGAGAAGATGACAGAGACGGAGGGATGCAGGGCCCGGAGGAGATGACGGAGACGGAGGAGTGTAGAACCCGGAGGGAATTACAGAGACAGGGGGATGGAGGACCCGGAGGAGATGACAGAGACGGAGGAGTGTTGGACCCGGAGGAGATTACAGAGACGGAGGAGTGTAGGACCCGTAGGAGATTACAGAGACGGAGGAGGGTAGGATCCGGAGGGGATTACAGCGACGGAGGGATGGAGGACCCTGAGCAGATTACAGAGACGGAGGAGTGTACAACCCGTCGGAGATTACAGAGACGGAGGAGTGTAGGACCAGGAGGAGATTACAGAAACGGAGGAGTGTAGAACACAGAGGAGATTACTGAGACGGAGAAGTGTCGGACCCGGAGGAGATTAAAGAGCCGGAGGGATGGAGGACCCGGTGGAGAATACAGAGACTGTGGAGTGTAGGACCTGGAGAAGATTACAGAGACGTAACAGTGTAGGACCCGGAGGAGATTACAGAGATGGAGGAGTGTAGAACCCGGAGGAGGTTACAGAGACGGAAGGATGGAGGACCCGGAGGAGATAACAGAGACGGAGGAGTGTAGGACCAGGAGGAGATTACACAGACGGAGGGATGGAGGACCCGGTGGAGAATATAGAGACTGAGGAGTGTGGGACCCGGAGGAGATTACAGAGACGGCGGGATGGAGGACCCGGAGGAGATAACAGAGACGGAGCAGTGCAGAACCCGGAGGAGTTTACAGAAACAGAGGAGTGTAGGACCCGTAGGAGATTACAGAGACGGAGGAGTGTAGGACCCGGAGGAAATTACAGAGACGGAGGGATGGAGGACCCGGAGGAGATTACAGAGACGGAAGGATGGAGGACCCGGAGGAGATTACAGAGACGGAGGAGTGTAGGACCCGGAGGAAATTACAGAGACGGAGGGATGGAGGACCCGGAGGAGATTACAGAGACGGAAGGATGGAGGACCCGGAGGAGATTACAGAGAAGGAGCAGTGTAGGACCCGGAGGAGGTTACAAAGACGGATGGATGGAGGACCCGGAGGAGATAACAGAGACGGAGCAGTGTAGGATCCGGAGGAGATAACAGAGACGGAGCAGTGTAGGACCCGGAGGAGATTACAGACACAGAAGGGTGTATGAACAAAAGGAGATTACAGAGACGGAGGAGTATCGGACCCACAGAAAGATTACAGAGACTGAGGCGTGTAGGACACAGAGGAGATTACAGAGACGGAGGGATGGAGGACCCGGAGAAGATTACAGAGACGGAGGAGTGTAGGACCTGGAGCAGATTACAGAGACGGAGGAGTGTAGGACCAGGAGGAGATTACACAGACGGAGAAGTGTACGACCCGGAGGAGCATTAGGAGTCGGAGGGATGGAGGACCCGGTGGAGAATACAGAGATTGAGGAGTGTAGGACCCGGAGGAGATTACAGAGACGGAGGGATGGAGCACCCGGAGGAGATAACAGAGACGGAGCAGTGTAGGACCTGGAGGAGTTTACAGAAACGGAGGAGTGTAGGACCCATAGGAGATTACAGAGACGGACGAGTGTAGGGCCCGGAGGAGATTACAGAGACGGAGGAGTGTAGGACCCGGAGGAAATTACAGAGACGGAGGGATGGAGGACCCGGAGGAGATTACAGAGACGGAAGGATGGAGGACCCGGAGGAGATTACAGAGAAGGAGGGATGCAAGGCCCGGAGGATATTACAGACACGGAGGGACGGAGGACCGGGAGGAGATAACGGAGATGGAGGAGCGTAGGACCCAGAGGACATTACAGAGACAGAGGGATGGAGGATCCGGAGAAGATTGCAGAGAAAGAGACGTGTAGGACCCGGAGGAGATTAAGGAGCCGGAGGGATGGAGGACCCGGTGGAGAATACGGAGACTGTGGAATATAGGACCCGGAGGAGATTATGGAGACGGAGAAGCGTAGGACCCGGAGTAAATTACAGAGACAGAGGGATGGAGGATCCGGAGGAGATTAAGGAGCCGGAGGGATGGAGGACCCGCAGGAGATTAAGGAGCCGGAGGGGTGGAGGACCCGGTGCAGAATACAGAGACTGAGGAGTGTAGGACCCGGAGGAATTTACAGAGACGGAGGGATGGAGGACCCGGAGGAGATTACAGAGACGGAGGAATGTAGGACCCGGAGAAGGTTACAAAGACGGAAGGATGGAGGACCCGGAAGAGATAACAGAGATGGAGCAGTGTAGGATCCGGAGGAGATAACAGAGACGGAGCAGTGTAGGACCCGGAGGAGATTACAGAGACGGAAGGGTGTACGAACAAAAGGAGATTACAGAGACGGAGGAGTATCGGACCCACAGGAGATTACAGAGACTGAGGCGTGTAGGACACAGAGGAGATTACAGAGACGGAGGGATGGAGGACCCGGAGAAGATTACAGAGACGGATGAGTGTAGGACCTGGAGGAGATTACAGAGACGGAGGGATGGAGGACCCGGAGCAGATTACAGAGACGGAGGAGTGTAGGACCAGGAGGAGATTACACAGACGGAGAAGTGTAGGACCCGGAGGAGATTTAGCAGTCGGAGGGATGGAGGACCCGGTGGAAAATACAGAGATTGAGGAGTGTAGGACCCGGAGGAGATTACAGAGACGGAGGGATGGAGCACCCGGAGGAGATAACAGAGACGGAGCAGTGTAGGACCTGGAGGAGTTTACAGAAACGGAGGAGTGTAGGACCCGGAGGAAATTACAGAGACGGGGGGATGGAGGACCCGGAGGAGATTACAGAGACGGAAGGATGGAGGACCCGGAGGAGATTACAGAGAAGGAGCAGTGTAGGACCCGGAGGAGATTACAGAGAAGGAGGGATGCAAGGCCCGGAGGATATTACAGACACGGAGGAACGGAGGACCGGGAGGAGATAACGGAGATGGAGGAGTGTAGGACCCAGAGGACATTACAGAGACAGAGGGATGGAGGATCCGGAGAAGATTACAGAGAAAGAGACGTGTAGGACCCGGAGGAGATTAAGGAGCCGGAGGGATGGAGGACCCCGTGGAGAATACGGAGACTGTGGAATATAGGACCCGGAGGAGATTATGGAGACGGAGAAGCGTAGGACCCGGAGTAAATTACAGAGACAGAGGGATGGAGGATCCGGAGGAGATTAAGGAGCCGGAGGGGTGGAGGACCCGCAGGAGATTAAGGAGCCGGAGGGCTGGAGGACCCGGTGGAGAATACAGAGACTGAGGAGTGTAGGACCCGGAGGAGATTACAGAGACCGAGGGATGGAGGACCCGGAGGATTTTACGGAGACGGATGAGTGTAGGATCCGGAGGAGATGACAGAGACGGAGGAGTGTAGGACCCGGAGGAGATTACAGAGACAGAGGAGTGTAGGACCCGGAGGAGTTTACAGAAACGGAGGAGTGTAGGACCCGTAGGAGATTACAGAGACGGAGGAGTGCAGGACCCGGAGGAAATTACAGAGACGGAGGGATGGAGGACCCGGAGGAGATTACAGAGACGGAAGGATGGGGGACCCGGAGGAGATTACAGAGAAGGAGCAGTGTAGGAACCGGAGGAGATTACAGAGACGGAGAACTGTAGGAACCGGAGGACATTACAGAGACGGAGGAGTGTAGGACCCGGAGAAGATTACAGAGACGGAAGGATGGAGGACCCGGAGGAGATAACAGAGACGGAGCAGTGTAGGATCCGGAGGAGATAACAGAGATGGAGCAGTGTAGGACCCGGAGGAGATTACAGAGACGGAAGGGTGTACGAACAAAAGGAGATTACAGAGACGGAGGAGTATCGGACCCACAGGAGATTACAGAGACTGAGGAGTGTAGGACACAGAGGAGATTACAGAGACGGAGGGATGGAGGACCCGGAGAAGATTACAGAGACGGAGGAGTGTAGGACCCGGAGGAAATTATAAAGACGGAGGGATGGAGGACCCGGAGGAGATTACAGAGACGGAGGAATGTAGGACCCGGAGGAGCTGAGAAAGACGGAGGTTTGTAGGACCCGGTGGAGATTACAGAGACGGACGAGTGTAGGACCCGGAGGAGATTACAGAGACAGACGGATGGAGGACCCGGAGGAGATTACAGAGACGGGTGAGTGTAGGACCAGGAGGAGATTACAGAAACGGAGGAGTGTAGAACACAGAGGAGATTACTGAGACGGAGAAGTGTAGGACCCGGAGGAGATTAAAGAGCCGGAGGGATGGAGGACCCGGTGGAGAATACAGTGACTGTGGAGTGTAGGACCTGGAGAAGATTACAGAGACGTAACAGTGTAGGACCCGGAGGAGATTACAGAGATGGAGGAGTGTAGAACCCGGAGGAGGTTACAGAGACGGAAGGATGGAGGACCCGGAGAAGATAACAGAGACGGAGGAGTGTAGGACCAGGAGGAGATTACACAGACGGAGGGATGGAGGACCCGGTGGAGAATATAGACACTGAGGAGTGTAGGACCCGGAGGAGATTACAGAGACGGCGGGATGGAGGACCCGGAGGAGATAACAGAGACGGAGCAGTGCAGAACCCGGAGGAGTTTACAGAAACAGAGGAGTGTAGGACCCGTAGGAGATTACAGAGACGGAGGAGTGTAGGACCCGGAGGAAATTACAGAGACGGAGAGATGGAGGACCCGGAGGAGATTACAGAGACGGAAGGATGGAGGACCCGGAGGAGATTACAGAGAAGGAGCAGTGTAGGATCCGGAGGAGATTACAGAGACGGAGAACTGTAGGAACCGGAGGACATTACAGAGACGGAGGAGTGTAGGACCCGGAGGAGGTTACAAAGACGGAAGGATGGAGGACCCGGAGGAGATAACAGAGACGGAGCAGTGTAGGATCCGGAGGAGATAACAGAGATGGAGCAGTGTAGGACCCGGAGGAGATTACAGAGACGGAAGGGTGTACGAACAAAAGGAGATTACAGAGACGGAGGAGTATCGGACCCACAGGAGATTACAGAGACTGAGGAGTGTAGGACACAGAGGAGATTACAGAGACGGAGGGATGGAGGACCCGGAGAAGATTACAGAGACGGAGGAGTGTAGGACCCGGAGGAAATTATAAAGACGGAGGGATGGAGGACCCGGAGGAGATTACAGAGACGGAGGAATGTAGGACCCGGAGGAGCTGAGAAAGACGGAGGTTTGTAGGACCCGGTGGAGATTACAGAGACGGACGAGTGTAGGACCCGGAGGAGATTACAGAGACAGACGGATGGAGGACCCGGAGGAGATTACAGAGACAGAGGAGTGTAGGACCCGGAGAAGATGACAGAGACGGAGGGATGCAGGGCCCGGAGGAGATGACGGAGACGGAGGAGTGTAGAACCCGGAGGGAATTACAGAGACAGGGGGATGGAGGACCCGGAGGAGATGACAGAGACGGAGGAGTGTTGGACCCGGAGGAGATTACAGAGACGGAGGAGTGTAGGACCCGTAGGAGATTACAGAGACGGAGGAGGGTAGGATCCGGAGGGGATTACAGCGACGGAGGGATGGAGGACCCTGAGCAGATTACAGAGACGGAGGAGTGTACGACCCGTCGGAGATTACAGAGACGGAGGAGTGTAGGACCAGGAGGAGATTACAGAAACGGAGGAGTGTAGAACACAGAGGAGATTACTGAGACGGAGAAGTGTCGGACCCGGAGGAGATTAAAGAGCCGGAGGGATGGAGGACCCGGTGGAGAATACAGAGACTGTGGAGTGTAGGACCTGGAGAAGATTACAGAGACGTAACAGTGTAGGACCCGGAGGAGATTACAGAGATGGAGGAGTGTAGAACCCGGAGGAGGTTACAGAGACGGAAGGATGGAGGACCCGGAGGAGATAACAGAGACGGAGGAGTGTAGGACCAGGAGGAGATTACACAGACGGAGGGATGGAGGACCCGGTGGAGAATATAGAGACTGAGGAGTGTGGGACCCGGAGGAGATTACAGAGACGGCGGGATGGAGGACCCGGAGGAGATAACAGAGACGGAGCAGTGCAGAACCCGGAGGAGTTTACAGAAACAGAGGAGTGTAGGACCCGTAGGAGATTACAGAGACGGAGGAGTGTAGGACCCGGAGGAAATTACAGAGACGGAGGGATGGAGGACCCGGAGGAGATTACAGAGACGGAAGGATGGAGGACCCGGAGGAGATTACAGAGACGGAGGAGTGTAGGACCCGGAGGAAATTACAGAGACGGAGGGATGGAGGACCCGGAGGAGATTACAGAGACGGAAGGATGGAGGACCCGGAGGAGATTACAGAGAAGGAGCAGTGTAGGACCCGGAGGAGGTTACAAAGACGGATGGATGGAGGACCCGGAGGAGATAACAGAGACGGAGCAGTGTAGGATCCGGAGGAGATAACAGAGACGGAGCAGTGTAGGACCCGGAGGAGATTACAGACACAGAAGGGTGTATGAACAAAAGGAGATTACAGAGACGGAGGAGTATCGGACCCACAGAAAGATTACAGAGACTGAGGCGTGTAGGACACAGAGGAGATTACAGAGACGGAGGGATGGAGGACCCGGAGAAGATTACAGAGACGGAGGAGTGTAGGACCTGGAGCAGATTACAGAGACGGAGGAGTGTAGGACCAGGAGGAGATTACACAGACGGAGAAGTGTACGACCCGGAGGAGCATTAGGAGTCGGAGGGATGGAGGACCCGGTGGAGAATACAGAGATTGAGGAGTGTAGGACCCGGAGGAGATTACAGAGACGGAGGGATGGAGCACCCGGAGGAGATAACAGAGACGGAGCAGTGTAGGACCTGGAGGAGTTTACAGAAACGGAGGAGTGTAGGACCCATAGGAGATTACAGAGACGGACGAGTGTAGGGCCCGGAGGAGATTACAGAGACGGAGGAGTGTAGGACCCGGAGGAAATTACAGAGACGGAGGGATGGAGGACCCGGAGGAGATTACAGAGACGGAAGGATGGAGGACCCGGAGGAGATTACAGAGAAGGAGGGATGCAAGGCCCGGAGGATATTACAGACACGGAGGGACGGAGGACCGGGAGGAGATAACGGAGATGGAGGAGCGTAGGACCCAGAGGACATTACAGAGACAGAGGGATGGAGGATCCGGAGAAGATTGCAGAGAAAGAGACGTGTAGGACCCGGAGGAGATTAAGGAGCCGGAGGGATGGAGGACCCGGTGGAGAATACGGAGACTGTGGAATATAGGACCCGGAGGAGATTATGGAGACGGAGAAGCGTAGGACCCGGAGTAAATTACAGAGACAGAGGGATGGAGGATCCGGAGGAGATTAAGGAGCCGGAGGGATGGAGGACCCGCAGGAGATTAAGGAGCCGGAGGGGTGGAGGACCCGGTGCAGAATACAGAGACTGAGGAGTGTAGGACCCGGAGGAATTTACAGAGACGGAGGGATGGAGGACCCGGAGGAGATTACAGAGACGGAGGAATGTAGGACCCGGAGAAGGTTACAAAGACGGAAGGATGGAGGACCCGGAAGAGATAACAGAGATGGAGCAGTGTAGGATCCGGAGGAGATAACAGAGACGGAGCAGTGTAGGACCCGGAGGAGATTACAGAGACGGAAGGGTGTACGAACAAAAGGAGATTACAGAGACGGAGGAGTATCGGACCCACAGGAGATTACAGAGACTGAGGCGTGTAGGACACAGAGGAGATTACAGAGACGGAGGGATGGAGGACCCGGAGAAGATTACAGAGACGGATGAGTGTAGGACCTGGAGGAGATTACAGAGACGGAGGGATGGAGGACCCGGAGCAGATTACAGAGACGGAGGAGTGTAGGACCAGGAGGAGATTACACAGACGGAGAAGTGTAGGACCCGGAGGAGATTTAGCAGTCGGAGGGATGGAGGACCCGGTGGAAAATACAGAGATTGAGGAGTGTAGGACCCGGAGGAGATTACAGAGACGGAGGGATGGAGCACCCGGAGGAGATAACAGAGACGGAGCAGTGTAGGACCTGGAGGAGTTTACAGAAACGGAGGAGTGTAGGACCCGGAGGAAATTACAGAGACGGGGGGATGGAGGACCCGGAGGAGATTACAGAGACGGAAGGATGGAGGACCCGGAGGAGATTACAGAGAAGGAGCAGTGTAGGACCCGGAGGAGATTACAGAGAAGGAGGGATGCAAGGCCCGGAGGATATTACAGACACGGAGGAACGGAGGACCGGGAGGAGATAACGGAGATGGAGGAGTGTAGGACCCAGAGGACATTACAGAGACAGAGGGATGGAGGATCCGGAGAAGATTACAGAGAAAGAGACGTGTAGGACCCGGAGGAGATTAAGGAGCCGGAGGGATGGAGGACCCCGTGGAGAATACGGAGACTGTGGAATATAGGACCCGGAGGAGATTATGGAGACGGAGAAGCGTAGGACCCGGAGTAAATTACAGAGACAGAGGGATGGAGGATCCGGAGGAGATTAAGGAGCCGGAGGGGTGGAGGACCCGCAGGAGATTAAGGAGCCGGAGGGCTGGAGGACCCGGTGGAGAATACAGAGACTGAGGAGTGTAGGACCCGGAGGAGATTACAGAGACCGAGGGATGGAGGACCCGGAGGATTTTACGGAGACGGATGAGTGTAGGATCCGGAGGAGATGACAGAGACGGAGGAGTGTAGGACCCGGAGGAGATTACAGAGACAGAGGAGTGTAGGACCCGGAGGAGTTTACAGAAACGGAGGAGTGTAGGACCCGTAGGAGATTACAGAGACGGAGGAGTGCAGGACCCGGAGGAAATTACAGAGACGGAGGGATGGAGGACCCGGAGGAGATTACAGAGACGGAAGGATGGGGGACCCGGAGGAGATTACAGAGAAGGAGCAGTGTAGGAACCGGAGGAGATTACAGAGACGGAGAACTGTAGGAACCGGAGGACATTACAGAGACGGAGGAGTGTAGGACCCGGAGAAGATTACAGAGACGGAAGGATGGAGGACCCGGAGGAGATAACAGAGACGGAGCAGTGTAGGATCCGGAGGAGATAACAGAGATGGAGCAGTGTAGGACCCGGAGGAGATTACAGAGACGGAAGGGTGTACGAACAAAAGGAGATTACAGAGACGGAGGAGTATCGGACCCACAGGAGATTACAGAGACTGAGGAGTGTAGGACACAGAGGAGATTACAGAGACGGAGGGATGGAGGACCCGGAGAAGATTACAGAGACGGAGGAGTGTAGGACCCGGAGGAAATTATAAAGACGGAGGGATGGAGGACCCGGAGGAGATTACAGAGACGGAGGAATGTAGGACCCGGAGGAGCTGAGAAAGACGGAGGTTTGTAGGACCCGGTGGAGATTACAGAGACGGACGAGTGTAGGACCCGGAGGAGATTACAGAGACAGACGGATGGAGGACCCGGAGGAGATTACAGAGACGGGTGAGTGTAGGACCAGGAGGAGATTACAGAAACGGAGGAGTGTAGAACACAGAGGAGATTACTGAGACGGAGAAGTGTAGGACCCGGAGGAGATTAAAGAGCCGGAGGGATGGAGGACCCGGTGGAGAATACAGTGACTGTGGAGTGTAGGACCTGGAGAAGATTACAGAGACGTAACAGTGTAGGACCCGGAGGAGATTACAGAGATGGAGGAGTGTAGAACCCGGAGGAGGTTACAGAGACGGAAGGATGGAGGACCCGGAGAAGATAACAGAGACGGAGGAGTGTAGGACCAGGAGGAGATTACACAGACGGAGGGATGGAGGACCCGGTGGAGAATATAGACACTGAGGAGTGTAGGACCCGGAGGAGATTACAGAGACGGCGGGATGGAGGACCCGGAGGAGATAACAGAGACGGAGCAGTGCAGAACCCGGAGGAGTTTACAGAAACAGAGGAGTGTAGGACCCGTAGGAGATTACAGAGACGGAGGAGTGTAGGACCCGGAGGAAATTACAGAGACGGAGAGATGGAGGACCCGGAGGAGATTACAGAGACGGAAGGATGGAGGACCCGGAGGAGATTACAGAGAAGGAGCAGTGTAGGATCCGGAGGAGATTACAGAGACGGAGAACTGTAGGAACCGGAGGACATTACAGAGACGGAGGAGTGTAGGACCCGGAGGAGGTTACAAAGACGGAAGGATGGAGGACCCGGAGGAGATAACAGAGACGGAGCAGTGTAGGATCCGGAGGAGATAACAGAGATGGAGCAGTGTAGGACCCGGAGGAGATTACAGAGACGGAAGGGTGTACGAACAAAAGGAGATTACAGAGACGGAGGAGTATCGGACCCACAGGAGATTACAGAGACTGAGGAGTGTAGGACACAGAGGAGATTACAGAGACGGAGGGATGGAGGACCCGGAGAAGATTACAGAGACGGAGGAGTGTAGGACCCGGAGGAAATTATAAAGACGGAGGGATGGAGGACCCGGAGGAGATTACAGAGACGGAGGAATGTAGGACCCGGAGGAGCTGAGAAAGACGGAGGTTTGTAGGACCCGGTGGAGATTACAGAGACGGACGAGTGTAGGACCCGGAGGAGATTACAGAGACAGACGGATGGAGGACCCGGAGGAGATTACAGAGACAGAGGAGTGTAGGACCCGGAGAAGATGACAGAGACGGAGGGATGCAGGGCCCGGAGGAGATGACGGAGACGGAGGAGTGTAGAACCCGGAGGGAATTACAGAGACAGGGGGATGGAGGACCCGGAGGAGATGACAGAGACGGAGGAGTGTTGGACCCGGAGGAGATTACAGAGACGGAGGAGTGTAGGACCCGTAGGAGATTACAGAGACGGAGGAGGGTAGGATCCGGAGGGGATTACAGCGACGGAGGGATGGAGGACCCTGAGCAGATTACAGAGACGGAGGAGTGTACGACCCGTCGGAGATTACAGAGACGGAGGAGTGTAGGACCAGGAGGAGATTACAGAAACGGAGGAGTGTAGAACACAGAGGAGATTACTGAGACGGAGAAGTGTCGGACCCGGAGGAGATTAAAGAGCCGGAGGGATGGAGGACCCGGTGGAGAATACAGAGACTGTGGAGTGTAGGACCTGGAGAAGATTACAGAGACGTAACAGTGTAGGACCCGGAGGAGATTACAGAGATGGAGGAGTGTAGAACCCGGAGGAGGTTACAGAGACGGAAGGATGGAGGACCCGGAGGAGATAACAGAGACGGAGGAGTGTAGGACCAGGAGGAGATTACACAGACGGAGGGATGGAGGACCCGGTGGAGAATATAGAGACTGAGGAGTGTGGGACCCGGAGGAGATTACAGAGACGGCGGGATGGAGGACCCGGAGGAGATAACAGAGACGGAGCAGTGCAGAACCCGGAGGAGTTTACAGAAACAGAGGAGTGTAGGACCCGTAGGAGATTACAGAGACGGAGGAGTGTAGGACCCGGAGGAAATTACAGAGACGGAGGGATGGAGGACCCGGAGGAGATTACAGAGACGGAAGGATGGAGGACCCGGAGGAGATTACAGAGACGGAGGAGTGTAGGACCCGGAGGAAATTACAGAGACGGAGGGATGGAGGACCCGGAGGAGATTACAGAGACGGAAGGATGGAGGACCCGGAGGAGATTACAGAGAAGGAGCAGTGTAGGACCCGGAGGAGGTTACAAAGACGGATGGATGGAGGACCCGGAGGAGATAACAGAGACGGAGCAGTGTAGGATCCGGAGGAGATAACAGAGACGGAGCAGTGTAGGACCCGGAGGAGATTACAGACACAGAAGGGTGTATGAACAAAAGGAGATTACAGAGACGGAGGAGTATCGGACCCACAGAAAGATTACAGAGACTGAGGCGTGTAGGACACAGAGGAGATTACAGAGACGGAGGGATGGAGGACCCGGAGAAGATTACAGAGACGGAGGAGTGTAGGACCTGGAGCAGATTACAGAGACGGAGGAGTGTAGGACCAGGAGGAGATTACACAGACGGAGAAGTGTACGACCCGGAGGAGCATTAGGAGTCGGAGGGATGGAGGACCCGGTGGAGAATACAGAGATTGAGGAGTGTAGGACCCGGAGGAGATTACAGAGACGGAGGGATGGAGCACCCGGAGGAGATAACAGAGACGGAGCAGTGTAGGACCTGGAGGAGTTTACAGAAACGGAGGAGTGTAGGACCCATAGGAGATTACAGAGACGGACGAGTGTAGGGCCCGGAGGAGATTACAGAGACGGAGGAGTGTAGGACCCGGAGGAAATTACAGAGACGGAGGGATGGAGGACCCGGAGGAGATTACAGAGACGGAAGGATGGAGGACCCGGAGGAGATTACAGAGAAGGAGGGATGCAAGGCCCGGAGGATATTACAGACACGGAGGGACGGAGGACCGGGAGGAGATAACGGAGATGGAGGAGCGTAGGACCCAGAGGACATTACAGAGACAGAGGGATGGAGGATCCGGAGAAGATTGCAGAGAAAGAGACGTGTAGGACCCGGAGGAGATTAAGGAGCCGGAGGGATGGAGGACCCGGTGGAGAATACGGAGACTGTGGAATATAGGACCCGGAGGAGATTATGGAGACGGAGAAGCGTAGGACCCGGAGTAAATTACAGAGACAGAGGGATGGAGGATCCGGAGGAGATTAAGGAGCCGGAGGGATGGAGGACCCGCAGGAGATTAAGGAGCCGGAGGGGTGGAGGACCCGGTGCAGAATACAGAGACTGAGGAGTGTAGGACCCGGAGGAATTTACAGAGACGGAGGGATGGAGGACCCGGAGGAGATTACAGAGACGGAGGAATGTAGGACCCGGAGAAGGTTACAAAGACGGAAGGATGGAGGACCCGGAAGAGATAACAGAGATGGAGCAGTGTAGGATCCGGAGGAGATAACAGAGACGGAGCAGTGTAGGACCCGGAGGAGATTACAGAGACGGAAGGGTGTACGAACAAAAGGAGATTACAGAGACGGAGGAGTATCGGACCCACAGGAGATTACAGAGACTGAGGCGTGTAGGACACAGAGGAGATTACAGAGACGGAGGGATGGAGGACCCGGAGAAGATTACAGAGACGGATGAGTGTAGGACCTGGAGGAGATTACAGAGACGGAGGGATGGAGGACCCGGAGCAGATTACAGAGACGGAGGAGTGTAGGACCAGGAGGAGATTACACAGACGGAGAAGTGTAGGACCCGGAGGAGATTTAGCAGTCGGAGGGATGGAGGACCCGGTGGAAAATACAGAGATTGAGGAGTGTAGGACCCGGAGGAGATTACAGAGACGGAGGGATGGAGCACCCGGAGGAGATAACAGAGACGGAGCAGTGTAGGACCTGGAGGAGTTTACAGAAACGGAGGAGTGTAGGACCCGGAGGAAATTACAGAGACGGGGGGATGGAGGACCCGGAGGAGATTACAGAGACGGAAGGATGGAGGACCCGGAGGAGATTACAGAGAAGGAGCAGTGTAGGACCCGGAGGAGATTACAGAGAAGGAGGGATGCAAGGCCCGGAGGATATTACAGACACGGAGGAACGGAGGACCGGGAGGAGATAACGGAGATGGAGGAGTGTAGGACCCAGAGGACATTACAGAGACAGAGGGATGGAGGATCCGGAGAAGATTACAGAGAAAGAGACGTGTAGGACCCGGAGGAGATTAAGGAGCCGGAGGGATGGAGGACCCCGTGGAGAATACGGAGACTGTGGAATATAGGACCCGGAGGAGATTATGGAGACGGAGAAGCGTAGGACCCGGAGTAAATTACAGAGACAGAGGGATGGAGGATCCGGAGGAGATTAAGGAGCCGGAGGGGTGGAGGACCCGCAGGAGATTAAGGAGCCGGAGGGCTGGAGGACCCGGTGGAGAATACAGAGACTGAGGAGTGTAGGACCCGGAGGAGATTACAGAGACCGAGGGATGGAGGACCCGGAGGATTTTACGGAGACGGATGAGTGTAGGATCCGGAGGAGATGACAGAGACGGAGGAGTGTAGGACCCGGAGGAGATTACAGAGACAGAGGAGTGTAGGACCCGGAGGAGTTTACAGAAACGGAGGAGTGTAGGACCCGTAGGAGATTACAGAGACGGAGGAGTGCAGGACCCGGAGGAAATTACAGAGACGGAGGGATGGAGGACCCGGAGGAGATTACAGAGACGGAAGGATGGGGGACCCGGAGGAGATTACAGAGAAGGAGCAGTGTAGGAACCGGAGGAGATTACAGAGACGGAGAACTGTAGGAACCGGAGGACATTACAGAGACGGAGGAGTGTAGGACCCGGAGAAGATTACAGAGACGGAAGGATGGAGGACCCGGAGGAGATAACAGAGACGGAGCAGTGTAGGATCCGGAGGAGATAACAGAGATGGAGCAGTGTAGGACCCGGAGGAGATTACAGAGACGGAAGGGTGTACGAACAAAAGGAGATTACAGAGACGGAGGAGTATCGGACCCACAGGAGATTACAGAGACTGAGGAGTGTAGGACACAGAGGAGATTACAGAGACGGAGGGATGGAGGACCCGGAGAAGATTACAGAGACGGAGGAGTGTAGGACCCGGAGGAAATTATAAAGACGGAGGGATGGAGGACCCGGAGGAGATTACAGAGACGGAGGAATGTAGGACCCGGAGGAGCTGAGAAAGACGGAGGTTTGTAGGACCCGGTGGAGATTACAGAGACGGACGAGTGTAGGACCCGGAGGAGATTACAGAGACAGACGGATGGAGGACCCGGAGGAGATTACAGAGACGGAGGAGTGTAGGACCCGGAGAAGATGACAGAGACGGAGTGATGCAGGGCCCGGAGGAGATGACGGAGACGGAGGAGTGTAGAACCCGGAGGGAATTACAGAGACAGGGGGATGGAGGACCCGGAGGAGATGACAGAGACGGAGGAGTGTTGGACCCGGAGGATTTTACGGAGACGGATGAGTGTAGGATCCGGAGGAGATGACAGAGACGGAGGAGTGTAGGACCCGGAGGAGATTACAGAGACGGAGGAGTGTAGAACACAGAGAAGATTACGGAGACAGAGCAGTGTAGGACCCGGAGGAGATTACACAGACGGAGGATTGTAGGACCCGGAGGAGATTACACAGACAGAGGAGTGTAGGACCCGGAGGAGATTACAGAGACGGAGGGATGGAGGACCCGTTGGAGATTACAGAGACGGAGGAGTGTAGGACCCGGAGGAGATTAAGGAGCCGGAGGGGTGGAGGACCCGGAGAAGATTAAGGAGCCGGAGGGGTGGAGGACCCGGAGGAGATTACAGAGACGGCGGAGTGTAGGACCTGGAGGAGATTACAGAAACTGAGGGATGGAGGACCCGGAAGGAGATTAAGGAGCCTGAGGGGTGGAGGACCCGGTGGAGAATACAGAGACTGAGGAGTGTAGGACCCGGAGGAGCTGAGAAAGACGGAGGTGTGTAGGACCCGGTGGAGATTACAGAGACGGACGAGTGTAGGACCCGGAGGAGATTACAGAGACAGACGGATGGAGGACCCGGAGGAGATTACAGAGACGGAGGAGTGTAGGACCCGGAGAAGATGACAGAGACGGAGGGATGCAGGGCCCGGAGGAGATGACGGAGACGGAGGAGTGTAGAACCCGGAGGGAATTACAGAGACAGGGGGATGGAGGACCCGGAGGAGATGACAGAGACGGAGGAGTGTAGGACCCGGAGGAGATTACAGAGACGGAGGAGTGTAGGACCCGGAGGAAATTACAGAGACGTAGGGATGGAGGACCCGGAGGAGATTACAGAGACAGAGGGATGGAGGACCCGGAGGATTTTACGGAGACGGATGAGTGTAGGACCCGGAGGAGATTACAGAGACAGAGGAGTGTAGGACTGGAGGAGATTACAGAGAAGGAGGGATGCAAGGCCCGGAGGATATTACAGACACGGAGGGACGGAGGACCCGGAGGAGATTACGGAGATGGAGGAGTGTAGGACCCAGAGGACATTACAGAGACGGAGGGATGGAGGACCCGCAGGAGATTACAGAGACGGAGGAGTGTAGGACCAGGAGGAGATTACAGAGACGGAGGGATGGAGGACCCCGAGGAGATTATAGAGACGGTGGAGTGTAGAACCCGGAGGATGTTACATAGACAGAAGGATGGACGACCCGGAAGAGATAACAGAGACGGAGCAGTGTCGGACCCGGAGGAGATTACAGAGATGGAAGAGTGTAGGACCCAAAGGACATTACAGAGACAGAGGAGTGTAGGACCCGGAGGAGATTACAGAGACCGAGGGATGGAGGACCCGGAGGAGATTACGGAGACGGATGAGTGTAGTATCCGGAGGAGATGACAGAGACGGAGGAGTGTAGGACCCGGAGGAGATTACAGAGACGGAGGAGTGTAGAACACAGGGAAGATTACGGAGACAGAGCAGTGTTGGACCCGGAGGAGATTACACAGACGGAGGATTGCAGGACCCGGAGGAGATTACACAGACAGAGGAGTGTAGGACCCGGAGGAGATTACAGAGGCGGAGGGATGGAGGACCCGGAGGAGATTAAGGAGCCGGAGGAGTGTAGGACCCGGAGGAGATTAAGGAGCCGGAGGGGTGGAGGACCCGCAGGAGATTAAGGAGCCGGAGGGGTGGAGGACCCGGTGGAGAATACAGAGACTGAGGAGTGTAGGACCCGGAGGAAATTACAAAGACGGAGGGATGGAGGACCCGGAGAAGATGACAGAGACGGAGGGATGCAGGGCCCGGAGGAGATGACGGAGACGGAGGAGTGTAGAACCCGGAGGGAATTACAGAGACAGAGGGATGGAGGACCCGGAGGAGATGACAGAGACGGAGGAGTGTAGGACCCGGAGGAGATTACAGAGACGGAGGAGTGTAGGACCCGTAGGAGATTACAGAGACGGAGGAGGGTAGGATCCGGAGGGGATTACAGCGACGGAGGGATGGAGGACCCTGAGCAGATTACAGAGACGGAGGAGTGTACGACCCGTCGGAGATTACAGAGACGGAGGAGTGTAGGACCAGGAGGAGATTACAGAAACGGAGGAGTGTAGAACACAGAGGAGATCACTGAGACGGAGAAGTGTAGGACCCGGAGGAGATTAAAGAGCCGGAGGGATGGACGACCCGGTGGAGAATACAGTGACTGTGGAGTGTAGGACCTGGAGAAGATTACAGAGACGTAACAGTGTAGGACCCGGAGGAGATTACAGAGATGGAGGAGTGTAGAACCCGGAGGAGGTTACAGAGACGGAAGGATGGAGGACCCGGAGGAGATAACAGAGACGGAGGAGTGTAGGACCAGAAGGAGATTACACAGACTGAGGGATGGAGGACCCGGTGGAGAATATAGAGACTGAGGAGTGTAGGACCCGGAGGAGATTACAGAGACGGCGGGATGGAGGACCCGGAGGAGATAACAGAGATGGAGCAGTGCAGAACCCGGAGGAGTTTACAGAAACAGAGGAGTGTAGGACCCGTAGGAGATTACAGAGACGGAGGAGTGTAGGACCCGGAGGAAATTACAGAGACGGAGGGATGGAGGACCCGGAGGAGATTACAGAGACGGAAGGATGGAGGACCCGGAGGAGATTACAGAGAAGGAGCAGTGTAGGACCGGAGGAGATTACAGAGAAGGAGGGATGCAAGGCCCGGAGGAGATTACAGAGAAGGAGGGATGCAAGGCCCGGAGGATATTACAGACACGGAGGGACGGAGGACCGGGAGGAGATAACGGAGATGGAGGAGTGTAGGACCCAGAGGACATTACAGAGACAGAGGGATGGAGGATCCGGAGAAGATTACAGAGAAAGAGACGTGTAGGACCCGAAGGAGATTAAGGAGCCGGAGGGATGGAGGACCCGGTGGAGAATACGGAGACTGTGGAATATAGGACCCGGAGGAGATTACAGAGACGGAGAAGCGTAGGACCCGGAGTAAATTACAGAGACAGAGGGATGGAGGATCCGGAGGAGATTAAGGAGCCGGAGGGGTGGAGGACCCGGTGGAGAATACAGAGACTGAGGAGTGTAGGACCCGGAGGAAATTACAGAGACGGAGGGATGGAGGACCCGGAGGAGATTACAGAGACGGAGGAATGTAGGACCCGGAGGAGCTGAGAAAGACGGAGGTGTGTAGGACCCGGTGGAGATTACAGAGACGGAGGAGTGTAGGACCCGGAGGAGATTACAGAGACAGAGGGATGGAGGATCCGGAGAAGATTACAGAGAAAGAGACGTGTAGGACCCGAAGGAGATTAAGGAGCCGGAGGGATGGAGGACCCGGTGGAGAATACGGAGACTGTGGAATATAGGACCCGGAGGAGATTACAGAGAAAGAGACGTGTAGGACCCGAAGGAGATTAAGGAGCCGGAGGGATGGAGGACCCGGTGGAGAATACGGAGACTGTGGAATATAGGACCCGGAGGAGATTACAGAGACGGAGAAGCGTAGGACCCGGAGTAAATTACAGAGACAGAGGGATGGAGGATCCGGAGGAGATTAAGGAGCCGGAGGGGTGGAGGACCCGGTGCAGAATACAGAGACTGAGGAGTGTAGGACCCGGAGGAAATTACAGAGACGGAGGGATGGAGGACCCGGAGGAGATTACAGAGACGGAGGAATGTAGGACCCGGAGGAGCTGAGAAAGACGGAGGTGTGTAGGACCCGGTGGAGATTACAGAGACGGAGGAGTGTAGGACCCGGAGGAGATTACAGAGACGGAGGAGTGTAGGACCCGGAGGAGATTACAGAGACGGACGAGTGTAGGACCCGGAGGTGATTACAGAGACAGACGGATGGAGGACCCGGAGGAGATTACAGAGACGGAGGAGTGTAGGACCCGGAGAAGGTGACAGAGACGGAGGGATGCAGGGCCCGGAGGAGATGACGGAGACGGAGGAGTGTAGAACCCGGAGGGAATTACAGAGACAGAAGGATGGAGGACCCGGAGGAGATGACAGAGACGGAGGAGTGTAGGACCCGGAGGAGATTACAGAGACGGTGGAGTGTAGGACCCGTAGGAGATTACAGAGACGGAGGAGGGTAGGATCCGGAGGGGATTACAGCGACGGAGGGATGGAGGACCCTGAGCAGATTACAGAGACGGAGGAGTGTACGACCCGTCGGAGATTACAGAGACGGAGGGGTGTAGGACCAGGAGGAGATTACAGAAACGGAGGAGTGTAGAACACAGAGGAGATTACTGAGACGGAGAAGTGTAGGACCCGGAGGAGATTAAAGAGCTGGAGGGATGGAGGACCCGGTGGAGAATACAGTGACTGTGGAGTGTAGGACCTGGAGAAGATTACAGAGACGTAACAGTGTAGGACCCGGAGGAGATTACAGAGATGGAGGAGTGTAGAACCCGGAGGAGATTACAGAGACTGAGGCGTGTAGGACACAGAGGAGGTTACAGAGACGGAAGGATGGAGGACCCGGAGGAGATTAAGGAGCCGGAGGAGTGTAGGACCCGGAGGAGATTAAGGAGCCGGAGGGGTGGAGGACCCGCAGGAGATTAAGGAGCCGGAGGGGTGGAGGACCCGGTGGAGAATACAGAGACTGAGGAGTGTAGGACCCGGAGGAAATTACAAAGACGGAGGGATGGAGGACCCGGAGGAGATTACAGAGACGGAGGAATGTAGGACCCGGAGGAGCTGAGAAAGACGGAGGTGTGTAGGACCCGGTGGAGATTACAGAGACGGACGAGTGTAGGACCCAGAGGAGATTACAGAGACAGACGGATGGAGGAGCCGGAGGAGATTACAGAGACGGAGGAGTGTAGGACCCGGAGAAGATGACAGAGACGGAGGGATGCAGGGCCCGGAGGAGATGACGGAGACGGAGGAGTGTAGAACCCGGAGGGAATTACAGAGACAGAGGGATGGAGGACCCGGAGGAGATGACAGAGACGGAGGAGTGTAGGACCCGGAGGAGATTACAGAGACGGAGGAGTGTAGGACCCGTAGGAGATTACAGAGACGGAGGAGGGTAGGATCCGGAGGGGATTACAGCGACGGAGGGATGGAGGACCCTGAGCAGATTACAGAGACGGAGGAGTGTACGACCCGTCGGAGATTACAGAGACGGAGGAGTGTAGGACCAGGAGGAGATTACAGAAACGGAGGAGTGTAGAACACAGAGGAGATCACTGAGACGGAGAAGTGTAGGACCCGGAGGAGATTAAAGAGCCGGATGGATGGACGACCCGGTGGAGAATACAGTGACTGTGGAGTGTAGGACCTGGAGAAGATTACAGAGACGTAACAGTGTAGGACCCGGAGGAGATTACAGAGATGGAGGAGTGTAGAACCCGGAGGAGGTTACAGAGACGGAAGGATGGAGGACCCGGAGGAGATAACAGAGACGGAGGAGTGTAGGACCAGAAGGAGATTACACAGACGGAGGGATGGAGGACCCGGTGGAGAATATAGAGACTGAGGAGTGTAGGACCCGGAGGAGATTACAGAGACGGCGGGATGGAGGACCCGGAGGAGATAACAGAGATGGAGCAGTGCAGAACCCGGAGGAGTTTACAGAAACAGAGGAGTGTAGGACCCGTAGGAGATTACAGAGACGGAGGAGTGTAGGACCCGGAGGAAATTACAGAGACGGAGGGATGGAGGACCCGGAGGAGATTACAGAGACGGAAGGATGGAGGACCGGGAGAAGATTACAGAGACGGAGGAGTTTAGGACCTGGAGGAGATTACAGAGACGGAGGGATGGAGGACACGGAGCAGATTACAGAGACGGAGGAGTGTAGGACCAGGAGGAGATTACACAGACGGAGAAGTGTAGGACCCGGAGGAGATTTAGGAGTCGGAGGGATGGAGGACCCGGTGGAGAATACAGAGATTGAGGAGTGTAGGACCCGGAGGAGATAACAGAGACGGAGCAGTGTAGGACCTGGAGGAGTTTACAGAAACGGAGGAGTGTAGGATCCGTAGGAGATTACAGAGACGGACGAGTGTAGGGCCCGGAGGAGATTACAGAGACGGAGGAGTGTAGGACCCGGAGGAAATTACAGAGACGGAGGAATGGAGGACCCGGAGGAGATTACAGAGACGGAGGAGTGTAGGACCCGGAGGAAATTATAAAGACGGAGGGATGGAGGACCCGGAGGAGATTACAGAGACGGAGGAATGTAGGACCCGGAGGAGCTGAGAAAGACGGAGGTTTGTAGGACCCGGTGGAGATTACAGAGACGGACGAGTGTAGGACCCGGAGGAGATTACAGAGACAGATGGATGGAGGACCCGGAGGAGATTACAGAGACAGAGGAGTGTAGGACCCGGAGAAGATGACAGAGACGGAGGGATGCAGGGCCCGGAGGAGATGACGGAGACGGAGGAGTGTAGAACCCGGAGGGAATTACAGAGACAGGGGGATGGAGGACCCGGAGGAGATTACAGAGACGGAGGAGTGTTGGACCCGGAGGAGATTACAGAGACGGAGGAGTGTAGGACCCGTAGGAGATTACAGAGACGGAGGAGGGTAGGATCCGGAGGGGATTACAGCGACGGAGGGATGGAGGACCCTGAGCAGATTACAGAGACGGAGGAGTGTACGACCCGTCGGAGATTACAGAGACGGAGGAGTGTAGGACCAGGAGGAGATTACAGAAACGGAGGAGTGTAGAACACAGAGGAGATTACTGAGACGGAGAAGTGTCGGACCCGGAGGAGATTAAAGAGCCGGAGGGATGGAGGACCCGGTGGAGAATACAGAGACTGTGGAGTGTAGGACCTGGAGAAGATTACAGAGACGTAACAGTGTAGGACCCGGAGGAGATTACAGAGATGGAGGAGTGTAGAACCCGGAGGAGGTTACAGAGACGGAAGGATGGATGACCCGGAGGAGATAACAGAGACGGAGGAGTGTAGGACCAGGAGGAGATTACACAGACGGAGGGATGGAGGACCCGGTGGAGAATATAGAGACTGAGGAGTGTGGGACCCGGAGGAGATTACAGAGACGGCGGGATGGAGGACCCGGAGGAGATAACAGAGACGGAGCAGTGCAGAACCCGGAGGAGTTTACAGAAACAGAGGAGTGTAGGACCCGTAGGAGATTACAGAGACGGAGGAGTGTAGGACCCGGAGGAAATTACAGAGACGGAGGGATGGAGGACCCGGAGGAGATTACAGAGACGGAAGGATGGAGGACCCGGAGGAGATTACAGAGAAGGAGCAGTGTAGGACCCGGAGGAGGTTACAAAGACGGATGGATGGAGGACCCGGAGGAGATAACAGAGACGGAGCAGTGTAGGATCCGGAGGAGATAACAGAGACGGAGCAGTGTAGGACCCGGAGGAGATTACAGACACAGAAGGGTGTATGAACAAAAGGAGATTACAGAGACGGAGGAGTATCGGACCCACAGAAAGATTACAGAGACTGAGGCGTGTAGGACACAGAGGAGATTACAGAGACGGAGGGATGGAGGACCCGGAGAAGATTACAGAGACGGAGGAGTGTAGGACCTGGAGGAGATTACAGAGACGGAGGGATGGAGGACCCGGAGCAGATTACAGAGACGGAGGAGTGTAGGACCAGGAGGAGATTACACAGACGGAGAAGTGTAGGACCCGGAGGAGCATTAGGAGTCGGAGGGATGGAGGACCCGGTGGAGAATACAGAGATTGAGGAGTGTAGGACCCGGAGGAGATTACAGAGACGGAGGGATGGAGCACCCGGAGGAGATAACAGAGACGGAGCAGTGTAGGACCTGGAGGAGTTTACAGAAACGGAGGAGTGTAGGACCCATAGGAGATTACAGAGACGGACGAGTGTAGGGCCCGGAGGAGATTACAGAGACGGAGGAGTGTAGGACCCGGAGGAAATTACAGAGACGGAGGGATGGAGGACCCGGAGGAGATTACAGAGACGGAAGGATGGAGGACCCGGAGGAGATTACAGAGAAGGAGGGATGCAAGGCCCGGAGGATATTACAGACACGGAGGGACGGAGGACCGGGAGGAGATAACGGAGATGGAGGAGCGTAGGACCCAGAGGACATTACAGAGACAGAGGGATGGAGGATCCGGAGAAGATTGCAGAGAAAGAGACGTGTAGGACCCGGAGGAGATTAAGGAGCCGGAGGGATGGAGGACCCGGTGGAGAATACGGAGACTGTGGAATATAGGACCCGGAGGAGATTATGGAGACGGAGAAACGTAGGACCCGGAGTAAATTACAGAGACAGAGGGATGGAGGATCCGGAGGAGATTAAGGAGCCGGAGGGATGGAGGACCCGCAGGAGATTAAGGAGCCGGAGGGGTGGAGGACCCGGTGCAGAATACAGAGACTGAGGAGTGTAGGACCCGGAGGAATTTACAGAGACGGAGGGATGGAGGACCCGGAGGAGATTACAGAGACGGAGGAATGTAGGACCCGGAGAAGGTTACAAGGACGGAAGGATGGAGGACCCGGAAGAGATAACAGAGATGGAGCAGTGTAGGATCCGGAGGAGATAACAGAGACGGAGCAGTGTAGGACCCGGAGGAGATTACAGAGACGGAAGGGTGTACGAACAAAAGGAGATTACAGAGACGGAGGAGTATCGGACCCACAGGAGATTACAGAGACTGAGGCGTGTAGGACACAGAGGAGATTACAGAGACGGAGGGATGGAGGACCCGGAGAAGATTACAGAGACGGATGAGTGTAGGACCTGGAGGAGATTACAGCGACGGAGGGATGGAGGACCCGGAGCAGATTACAGAGACGGAGGAGTGTAGGACCAGGAGGAGATTACACAGACGGAGAAGTGTAGGACCCGGAGGAGATTTAGCAGTCGGAGGGATGGAGGACCCGGTGGAAAATACAGAGATTGAGGAGTGTAGGACCCGGAGGAGATTACAGAGACGGAGGGATGGAGCACCCGGAGGAGATAACAGAGACGGAGCAGTGTAGGACCTGGAGGAGTTTACAGAAACGGAGGAGTGTAGGACCCGGAGGAAATTACAGAGACGGGGGGATGGAGGACCCGGAGGAGATTACAGAGACGGAAGGATGGAGGACCCGGAGGAGATTACAGAGAAGGAGCAGTGTAGGACCCGGAGGAGATTACAGAGAAGGAGGGATGCAAGGCCCGGAGGATATTACAGACACGGAGGAACGGAGGACCGGGAGGAGATAACGGAGATGGAGGAGTGTAGGACCCAGAGGACATTACAGAGACAGAGGGATGGAGGATCCGGAGAAGATTACAGAGAAAGAGACGTGTAGGACCCGGAGGAGATTAAGGAGCCGGAGGGATGGAGGACCCCGTGGAGAATACGGAGACTGTGGAATATAGGACCCGGAGGAGATTATGGAGACGGAGAAGCGTAGGACCCGGAGTAAATTACAGAGACAGAGGGATGGAGGATCCGGAGGAGATTAAGGAGCCGGAGGGGTGGAGGACCCGCAGGAGATTAAGGAGCCGGAGGGCTGGAGGACCCGGTGGAGAATACAGAGACTGAGGAGTGTAGGACCCGGAGGAGATTACAGAGACCGAGGGATGGAGGACCCGGAGGATTTTACGGAGACGGATGAGTGTAGGATCCGGAGGAGATGACAGAGACGGAGGAGTGTAGGACCCGGAGGAGATTACAGAGACGGAGGAGTGTCGAACACAGAGAAGATTGCGGAGACAGAGCAGTGTAGGACCCGGAGGAGATTACACAGACAGAGGAGTGTAGGACCCGGAGGAGATTACAGAGACGGAGGGATGGAGGACCCATTGGAGATTACAGAGACGGAGGAGTGTAGGACCCGGAGGAGATTAAGGAGCCGGAGGGGTGGAGGACCCGGAGAAGATTAAGGAGCCGGAGGGGTGGAGGACCCGGAGGAGATTACAGAGACGGCGGAGTGTAGGACCTGGAGGAGATTACAGAAACTGAGGGATGGAGGACCCGGAAGGAGATTAAGGAGCCTGAGGGGTGGAGGACCCGGTGGAGAATACAGAGACTGAGGAGTGTAGGACCCGGAGGAGCTGAGAAAGACGGAGGTGTGTAGGACCCGGTGGAGATTACAGAGACGGACGAGTGTAGGACCCGGAGGAGATTACAGAGACAGACGGATGGAGGACCCGGAGGAGATTACAGAGACGGAGGAGTGTAGGACCCGGAGAAGATGACAGAGACGGAGGGATGCAGGGCCCGGAGGAGATGACGGAGACGGAGGAGTGTAGAACCCGGAGGGAATTACAGAGACAGGGGGATGGAGGACCCGGAGGAGATGACAGAGACGGAGGAGTGTAGGACCCGGAGGAGATTACAGAGACGGAGGAGTGTAGGACCCGGAGGAAATTACAGAGACGGAGGGATGGAGGACCCGGAGGAGATTACAGAGACAGAGGGATGGAGGACCCGGAGGATTTTACGGAGACGGATGAGTGTAGGACCCGGAGGAGATTACAGAGACAGAGGAGTGTAGGACTGGAGGAGATTACAGAGAAGGAGGGATGCAAGGCCCGGAGGATATTACAGACACGGAGGGACGGAGGACCCGGAGGAGATTACGGAGATGGAGGAGTGTAGGACCCAGAGGACATTACAGAGACGGAGGGATGGAGGACCCGGAGGAGATTACAGAGACGGAGGAGTGTAGGACCAGGAGGAGATTACAGAGACGGAGGAGTGTAGGACCAGGAGGAGATTACAGAGACGGAGGAGTGTAGAACACAGAGGAGATTACTGAGACGGAGAAGTGTAGGACCCGGAGGAGATGAAGGAGCCGGAGGGATGGAGGACCGGGTGGAGAATACAGAGACTGCGGAATATAGGACCCGGAGGAAATTACAGAAACGTAAGAGTGTAGGACCCGGAGGAGATTATGGAGACGGAGGAGCGTAGGACCCGGAGTATATTACAGAGACAGAGGGATGGAGGATCCGGAGGAGATTACTGAGATGGAGGGATGGAGGACCCCGAGGAGATTATAGAGACGGTGGAGTGTAGAACCCGGAGGATGTTACATAGACAGAAGGATGGACGACCCGGAAGAGATAACAGAGACGGAGCAGTGTCGGACCCGGAGGAGATTACAGAGATGGAAGAGTGTAGGACCCAAAGGACATTACAGAGACAGAGGAGTGTAGGACCCGGAGGAGATTACAGAGACCGAGGGATGGAGGACCCGGAGGAGATTACGGAGACGGATGAGTGTAGTATCCGGAGGAGATGACAGAGACGGAGGAGTGTAGGACCCGGAGGAGATTACAGAGACGGAGGAGTGTAGAACACAGAGAAGATTACGGAGACAGAGCAGTGTTGGACCCGGAGGAGATTACACAGACGGAGGATTGCAGGACCCGGAGGAGATTACACAGACAGAGGAGTGTAGGACCCGGAGGAGATTACAGAGGCGGAGGGATGGAGGACCCGGAGGAGATTAAGGAGCCGGAGGAGTGTAGGACCCGGAGGAGATTAAGGAGCCGGAGGGGTGGAGGACCCGCAGGAGATTAAGGAGCCGGAGGGGTGGAGGACCCGGTGGAGAATACAGAGACTGAGGAGTGTAGGACCCGGAGGAAATTACAAAGACGGAGGGATGGAGGACCCGGAGAAGATGACAGAGACGGAGGGATGCAGGGCCCGGAGGAGATGACGGAGACGGAGGAGTGTAGGACCCGTAGGAGATTACAGAGACGGAGGAGGGTAGGATCCGGAGGGGATTACAGCGACGGAGGGATGGAGGACCCTGAGCAGATTACAGAGACGGAGGAGTGTACGACCCGTCGGAGATTACAGAGACGGAGGAGTGTAGGACCAGGAGGAGATTACAGAAACGGAGGAGTGTAGAACACAGAGGAGATCACTGAGACGGAGAAGTGTAGGACCCGGAGGAGATTAAAGAGCCGGATGGATGGACGACCCGGTGGAGAATACAGTGACTGTGGAGTGTAGGACCTGGAGAAGATTACAGAGACGTAACAGTGTAGGACCCGGAGGAGATTACAGAGATGGAGGAGTGTAGAACCCGGAGGAGGTTACAGAGACGGAAGGATGGAGGACCCGGAGGAGATAACAGAGACGGAGGAGTGTAGGACCAGAAGGAGATTACACAGACGGAGGGATGGAGGACCCGGTGGAGAATATAGAGACTGAGGAGTGTAGGACCAGGAGGAGATTACAGAGACGGCGGGATGGAGGACCCGGAGGAGATAACAGAGATGGAGCAGTGCAGAACCCGGAGGAGTTTACAGAAACAGAGGAGTGTAGGACCCGTAGGAGATTACAGAGACGGAGGAGTGTAGGACCCGGAGGAAATTACAGAGACGGAGGGATGGAGGACCCGGAGGAGATTACAGAGACGGAAGGATGGAGGACCCGGAGGAGATTACAGAGAAGGAGCAGTGTAGGACCGGAGGAGATTACAGAGAAGGAGGGATGCAAGGCCCGGAGGAGATTACAGAGAAGGAGGGATGCAAGGCCCGGAGGATATTACAGACACGGAGGGACGGAGGACCGGGAGGAGATAACGGAGATGGAGGAGTGTAGGACCCAGAGGACATTACAGAGACAGAGGGATGGAGGATCCGGAGAAGATTACAGAGAAAGAGACGTGTAGGACCCGGAGGAGATTAAGGAGCCGGAGGGATGGAGGACCCGGTGGAGAATACGGAGACTGTGGAATATAGGACCCGGAGGAGATTACAGAGACGGAGAAGCGTAGGACCCGGAGTAAATTACAGAGACAGAGGGATGGAGGATCCGGAGGAGATTAAGGAGCCGGAGGGGTGGAGGACCCGCAGGAGATTAAGGAGCCGGAGGGCTGGAGGACCCGGTGGAGAATACAGAGACTGAGGAGTGTAGGACCCGGAGGAGATTACAGAGACCGAGGGATGGAGGACCCGGAGGATTTTACGGAGACGGATGAGTGTAGGATCCGGAGGAGATGACAGAGACGGAGGAGTGTAGGACCCGGAGGAGATTACAGAGACGGAGGAGTGTAGAACACAGAGAAGATTACGGAGACAGAGCAGTGTAGGACCCGGAGGAGATTACACAGACGGAGGATTGTAGGACCCGGAGGAGATTACACAGACAGAGGAGTGTAGGACCCGGAGGAGATTACAGAGACGGAGGGATGGAGGACCCATTGGAGATTACAGAGACGGAGGAGTGTAGGACCCGGAGGAGATTAAGGAGCCGGAGGGGTGGAGGACCCGGAGAAGATTAAGGAGCCGGAGGGGTGGAGGACCCGGAGGAGATTACAGAGACGGCGGAGTGTAGGACCTGGAGGAGATTACAGAAACTGAGGGATGGAGGACCCGGAAGGAGATTAAGGAGCCTGAGGGGTGGAGGACCCGGTGGAGAATACAGAGACTGAGGAGTGTAGGACCCGGAGGAGCTGAGAAAGACGGAGGTGTGTAGGACCCGGTGGAGATTACAGAGACGGACGAGTGTAGGACCCGGAGGAGATTACAGAGACAGACGGATGGAGGACCCGGAGGAGATTACAGAGACGGAGGAGTGTAGGACCCGGAGAAGATGACAGAGACGGAGGGATGCAGGGCCCGGAGGAGATGACGGAGACGGAGGAGTGTAGAACCCGGAGGGAATTACAGAGACAGGGGGATGGAGGACCCGGAGGAGATGACAGAGACGGAGGAGTGTAGGACCCGGAGGAGATTACAGAGACGGAGGAGTGTAGGACCCGGAGGAAATTACAGAGACGGAGGGATGGAGGACCCGGAGGAGATTACAGAGACAGAGGGATGGAGGACCCGGAGGATTTTACGGAGACGGATGAGTGTAGGACCCGGAGGAGATTACAGAGACAGAGGAGTGTAGGACTGGAGGAGATTACAGAGAAGGAGGGATGCAAGGCCCGGAGGATATTACAGACACGGAGGGACGGAGGACCCGGAGGAGATTACGGAGATGGAGGAGTGTAGGACCCAGAGGACATTACAGAGACGGAGGGATGGAGGACCCGGAGGAGATTACAGAGACGGAGGAGTGTAGGACCAGGAGGAGATTACAGAGACGGAGGAGTGTAGGACCAGGAGGAGATTACAGAGACGGAGGAGTGTAGAACACAGAGGAGATTACTGAGACGGAGAAGTGTAGGACCCGGAGGAGATGAAGGAGCCGGAGGGATGGAGGACCCGGTGGAGAATACAGAGACTGCGGAATATAGGACCCGGAGGAAATTACAGAAACCTAAGAGTGTAGGACCCGGAGGAGATTATGGAGACGGAGGAGCGTAGGACCCGGAGTATATTACAGAGACAGAGGGATGGAGGATCCGGAGGAGATTACTGAGATGGAGGGATGGAGGACCCCGAGGAGATTATAGAGACGGTGGAGTGTAGAACCCGGAGGATGTTACATAGACAGAAGGATGGACGACCCGGAAGAGATAACAGAGACGGAGCAGTGTCGGACCCGGAGGAGATTACAGAGATGGAAGAGTGTAGGACCCAAAGGACATTACAGAGACAGAGGAGTGTAGGACCCGGAGGAGATTACAGAGACCGAGGGATGGAGGACCCGGAGGAGATTACGGAGACGGATGAGTGTAGTATCCGGAGGAGATGACAGAGACGGAGGAGTGTAGGACCCGGAGGAGATTACAGAGACGGAGGAGTGTAGAACACAGAGAAGATTACGGAGACAGAGCAGTGTTGGACCCGGAGGAGATTACACATACGGAGGATTGCAGGACCCGGAGGAGATTACACAGACAGAGGAGTGTAGGACCCGGAGGAGATTACAGAGGCGGAGGGATGGAGGACCCGGAGGAGATTAAGGAGCCGGAGGAGTGTAGGACCCGGAGGAGATTAAGGAGCCGGAGGGGTGGAGGACCCGCAGGAGATTAAGGAGCCGGAGGGGTGGAGGACCCGGTGGAGAATACAGAGACTGAGGAGTGTAGGACCCGGAGGAAATTACAAACACGGAGGGATGGAGGACCCGGAGAAGATGACAGAGACGGAGGGATGCAGGGCCCGGAGGAGATGACGGAGACGGAGGAGTGTAGAACCCGGAGGGAATTACAGAGACAGAGGGATGGAGGACCCGGAGGAGATGACAGAGACGGAGGAGTGTAGGACCCGGAGGAGATTACAGAGACGGAGGAGTGTAGGACCCGTAGGAGATTACAGAGACGGAGGAGGGTAGGATCCGGAGGGGATTACAGCGACGGAGGGATGGAGGACCCTGAGCAGATTACAGAGACGGAGGAGTGTACGACCCGTCGGAGATTACAGAGACGGAGGAGTGTAGGACCAGGAGGAGATTACAGAAACGGAGGAGTGTAGAACACAGAGGAGATCACTGAGACGGAGAAGTGTAGGACCCGGAGGAGATTAAAGAGCCGGATGGATGGACGACCCGGTGGAGAATACAGTGACTGTGGAGTGTAGGACCTGGAGAAGATTACAGAGACGTAACAGTGTAGGACCCGGAGGAGATTACAGAGATGGAGGAGTGTAGAACCCGGAGGAGGTTACAGAGACGGAAGGATGGAGGACCCGGAGGAGATAACAGAGACGGAGGAGTGTAGGACCAGAAGGAGATTACACAGACGGAGGGATGGAGGACCCGGTGGAGAATATAGAGACTGAGGAGTGTAGGACCAGGAGGAGATTACAGAGACGGCGGGATGGAGGACCCGGAGGAGATAACAGAGATGGAGCAGTGCAGAACCCGGAGGAGTTTACAGAAACAGAGGAGTGTAGGACCCGGAGGAGATTACAGAGACGGAGGAGTGTAGGACCCGGAGGAAATTACAGAGACGGAGGGATGGAGGACCCGGAGGAGATTACAGAGACGGAAGGATGGAGGACCCGGAGGAGATTACAGAGAAGGAGCAGTGTAGGACCGGAGGAGATTACAGAGAAGGAGGGATGCAAGGCCCGGAGGAGATTACAGAGAAGGAGGGATGCAAGGCCCGGAGGATATTACAGACACGGAGGGACGGAGGACCGGGAGGAGATAACGGAGATGGAGGAGTGTAGGACCCAGAGGACATTACAGAGACAGAGGGATGGAGGATCCGGAGAAGATTACAGAGAAAGAGACGTGTAGGACCCGGAGGAGATTAAGGAGCCGGAGGGATGGAGGACCCGGTGGAGAATACGGAGACTGTGGAATATAGGACCCGGAGGAGATTACAGAGACGGAGAAGCGTAGGACCCGGAGTAAATTACAGAGACAGAGGGATGGAGGATCCGGAGGAGATTAAGGAGCCGGAGGGGTGGAGGACCCGGTGGAGAATACAGAGACTGAGGAATGTAGGACCCGGAGGAGCTGAGAAAGACGGAGGTGTGTAGGACCCGGTGGAGATTACAGAGACGGAGGAGTGTAGGACCCGGAGGAGATTACAGAGACGGAGGAGTGTAGGACCCGGAGGAGATTACAGAGACGGACGAGTGTAGGACCCGGAGGTGATTACAGAGACAGACGGATGGAGGACCCGGAGGAGATTACAGAGACGGAGGAGTGTAGGACCCGGAGAAGGTGACAGAGACGGAGGGATGCAGGGCCCGGAGGAGATGACGGAGACGGAGGAGTGTAGAACCCGGAGGGAATTACAGAGACAGAAGGATGGAGGACCCGGAGGAGATGACAGAGACGGAGGAGTGTAGGACCCGGAGGAGATTACAGAGACGGAGGAGTGTAGGACCCGTAGGAGATTACAGAGACGGAGGAGGGTAGGATCCGGAGGGGATTACAGCGACGGAGGGATGGAGGACCCTGAGCAGATTACAGAGACGGAGGAGTGTACGACCCGTCGGAGATTACAGAGACGGAGGGGTGTAGGACCAGGAGGAGATTACAGAAACGGAGGAGTGTAGAACACAGAGGAGATTACTGAGACGGAGAAGTGTAGGACCCGGAGGAGATTAAAGAGCTGGAGGGATGGAGGACCCGGTGGAGAATACAGTGACTGTGGAGTGTAGGACCTGGAGAAGATTACAGAGACGTAACAGTGTAGGACCCGGAGGAGATTACAGAGATGGAGGAGTGTAGAACCCGGAGGAGATTACAGAGACTGAGGCGTGTAGGACACAGAGGAGGTTACAGAGACGGAAGGATGGAGGACCCGGAGGAGATTAAGGAGCCGGAGGAGTGTAGGACCCGGAGGAGATTAAGGAGCCGGAGGGGTGGAGGACCCGCAGGAGATTAAGGAGCCGGAGGGGTGGAGGACCCGGTGGAGAATACAGAGACTGAGGAGTGTAGGACCCGGAGGAAATTACAAAGACGGAGGGATGGAGGACCCGGAGGAGATTACAGAGACGGAGGAATGTAGGACCCGGAGGAGCTGAGAAAGACGGAGGTGTGTAGGACCCGGTGGAGATTACAGAGACGGACGAGTGTAGGACCCGGAGGAGATTACAGAGACAGACGGATGGAGGAGCCGGAGGAGATTACAGAGACGGAGGAGTGTAGGACCCGGAGAAGATGACAGAGACGGAGGGATGCAGGGCCCGGAGGAGATGACGGAGACGGAGGAGTGTAGAACCCGGAGGGAATTACAGAGACAGAGGGATGGAGGACCCGGAGGAGATGACAGAGACGGAGGAGTGTAGGACCCGGAGGAGATTACAGAGACGGAGGAGTGTAGGACCCGTAGGAGATTACAGAGACGGAGGAGGGTAGGATCCGGAGGGGATTACAGCGACGGAGGGATGGAGGACCCTGAGCAGATTACAGAGACGGAGGAGTGTACGACCCGTCGGAGATTACAGAGACGGAGGAGTGTAGGACCAGGAGGAGATTACAGAAACGGAGGAGTGTAGAACACAGAGGAGATCACTGAGACGGAGAAGTGTAGGACCCGGAGGAGATTAAAGAGCGGATGGATGGACGACCCGGTGGAGAATACAGTGACTGTGGAGTGTAGGACCTGGAGAAGATTACAGAGACGTAACAGTGTAGGACCCGGAGGAGATTACAGAGATGGAGGAGTGTAGAACCCGGAGGAGGTTACAGAGACGGAAGGATGGAGGACCCGGAGGAGATAACAGAGACGGAGGAGTGTAGGACCAGAAGGAGATTACACAGACGGAGGGATGGAGGACCCGGTGGAGAATATAGAGACTGAGGAGTGTAGGACCCGGAGGAGATTACAGAGACGGCGGGATGGAGGACCCGGAGGAGATAACAGAGATGGAGCAGTGCAGAACCCGGAGGAGTTTACAGAAACAGAGGAGTGTAGGACCCGTAGGAGATTACAGAGACGGAGGAGTGTAGGACCCGGAGGAAATTACAGAGACGGAGGGATGGAGGACCCGGAGGAGATTACAGAGACGGAAGGATGGAGGACCGGGAGAAGATTACAGAGACGGAGGAGTTTAGGACCTGGAGGAGATTACAGAGACGGAGGGATGGAGGACACGGAGCAGATTACAGAGACGGAGGAGTGTAGGACCAGGAGGAGATTACACAGACGGAGAAGTGTAGGACCCGGAGGAGATTTAGGAGTCGGAGGGATGGAGGACCCGGTGGAGAATACAGAGATTGAGGAGTGTAGGACCCGGAGGAGATAACAGAGACGGAGCAGTGTAGGACCTGGAGGAGTTTACAGAAACGGAGGAGTGTAGGATCCGTAGGAGATTACAGAGACGGACGAGTGTAGGGCCCGGAGGAGATTACAGAGACGGAGGAGTGTAGGACCCGGAGGAAATTACAAAGACGGAAGGATGGAGGACCCGGAGGAGATTACAGAGAAGGAGCAGTGTAGGACCGGAGGAGATTACAGAGAAGGAGGGATGCAAGGCCCGGAGGAGATTACAGAGAAGGAGGGATGCAAGGCCCGGAGGATATTACAGACACGGAGGGACGGAGGACCGGGAGGAGATAACGGAGATGGAGGAGTGTAGGACCCAGAGGACATTACAGAGACAGAGGGATGGAGGATCCGGAGAAGATTACAGAGAAAGAGACGTGTAGGACCCGAAGGAGATTAAGGAGCCGGAGGGATGGAGGACCCGGTGGAGAATACGGAGACTGTGGAATATAGGACCCGGAGGAGATTACAGAGACGGAGAAGCGTAGGACCCGGAGTAAATTACAGAGACAGAGGGATGGAGGATCCGGAGGAGATTAAGGAGCCGGAGGGGTGGAGGACCCGGTGGAGAATACAGAGACTGAGGAGTGTAGGACCCGGAGGAAATTACAGAGACGGAGGGATGGAGGACCCGGAGGAGATTACAGAGACGGAGGAATGTAGGACCCGGAGGAGCTGAGAAAGACGGAGGTGTGTAGGACCCGGTGGAGATTACAGAGACGGAGGAGTGTAGGACCCGGAGGAGATTACAGAGACGGAGGAGTGTAGGACCCGTAGGAGATTACAGAGACGGAGGAGGGTAGGATCCGGAGGGGATTACAGCGACGGAGGGATGGAGGACCCTGAGCAGATTACAGAGACGGAGGAGTGTACGACCCGTCGGAGATTACAGAGACGGAGGGGTGTCAGGACCAGGAGGAGATTACAGAAACGGAGGAGTGTAGAACACAGAGGAGATTACTGAGACGGAGAAGTGTAGGACCCGGAGGAGATTAAAGAGCCGGAGGGATGGAGGACCCGGTGGAGAATACAGTGACTGTGGAGTGTAGAACCCGGAGGAGATTACAGAGACGGAAGGATGGAGGACCCGGAGAAGATAACAGAGACGGAGGAGTGTAGGACCAGGAGGAGATTACACAGACGGAGGGATGGAGGACCCGGTGGAGAATATAGACACTGAGGAGTGTAGGACCCGGAGGAGATTACAGAGACGGCGGGATGGAGGACCCGGAGGAGATAACAGAGACGGAGCAGTGCAGAACCCGGAGGAGTTTACAGAAACAGAGGAGTGTAGGACCCGTAGGAGATTACAGAGACGGAGGAGTGTTGGACCCGGAGGAAATTACAGAGACGGAGGGATGGAGGACCCGGAGGAGATTACAGAGACGGAAGGATGGAGGACCCGGAGGAGATTACAGAGAAGGAGCAGTGTAGGACCCGGAGGAGATTACAGAGACGGAGAACTGTAGGAACCGGAGGACATTACAGAGACGGAGGAGTGTAGGACCCGGAGGAGGTTACAAAGACGGAAGGATGGAGGACCCGGAGGAGATAACAGAGACGGAGCAGTGTAGGATCCGGAGGAGATAACAGAGACGGAGCAGTGTAGGACCCGGAGGAGATTACAGAGACGGAAGGGTGTACGAACAAAAGGAGATTACAGAGACGGAGGAGTATCGGACCCACAGGAGATTACAGAGACTGAGGCGTGTAGGACACAGAGGAGATTACAGAGACGGAGGGATGGAGGACCCGGAGAAGATTACAGAGACGGAGGAGTGTAGGACCAGGAGGAGATTACACAGACGGAGAAGTGTAGGACCCGGAGGAGATTTAGGAGTCGGAGGGATGGAGGACCCGGTGGAGAATACAGAGATTGAGGAGTGTAGGACCCGGACGAGATTACAGAGACGGAGGGATGGAGCACCCGGAGGAGATAACAGAGACGGAGCAGTGTCGGACCTGGAGGAGTTTACAGAAACAGAGGAGTGTAGGACCCGTAGGAGATTACAGAAACGGACGAGTGTAGGGCCGGAGGAGATTACAGAGACGGAGGAGTGTAGGACCCGGAGGAAATTACAGAGACGGAGGGATGGAGGACCCGGAGGAGATTACAGAGACGGAAGGATGGAGGACCCGGAGGAGATTACAGAGACGGAGCAGTGTAGGACCCGGAGGAGATTACAGAGACAGAGGGACGGAGGACCCGGAGGAGATTACAGAGACGGAGCAGTGTAGGACCCGGAGGAGATTACAGAGACAGAGGGATGGAGGATCCGGAGAAGATTACAGAGAAAGAGACGTGTAGGACCCGGAGGAGATTAAGGAGCCGGAGGGATGGAGGACCCGGTGGAGAATACGGAGACTGTGGAATATAGGACCCGGAGGAGATTATGGAGACGGAGGGATGGATGACCCGGAGGAGATTACAGAGACGGAGGAGCGTAGGACCCGGAGAATGTTACAGAGACGGAAGGATGGAGGACCCGGAGGAGATAACAGAGACGGAGCAGTGTAGGACCCGGAGGAGATTACAGAGACGGAGGAGTGTAGAACACAGAGAAGATTACGGAGACAGAGAAGTGTAGGTCCCGGAGGAGATTACACAGACGGTGGAGTGTAAGACATGGAGGAGATTACAGAGACGGAGGATTGTAGGACTCGGAGGAGATTACAGAGACGGAGGAGTGTAGGACCCGGGGGAGATTACAGAGACGGAGGAATGGAGGACCCGGAGGAGATTACAGAGACAGCGGAGTGTAGGACCTGGAGGAGATTACAGACACGAAGGGATGGAGGACCCGGAGCAGATTACAGAGACGGAGGAGTGAAGGACCCGGAGGAGATTAAAGAGCCGGAGGGATGGAGGACCCGGTGGAGAATACAGAGACTGTGGACTGTAAGACCTGGAGGAGATTACAGAGACGTAACAGTGTAGGACCCGGAGGAGATTATGGAGACGGAGGAGTGTAGGACCCGGAGGAGATTATGGAGACGGAGGAGTGTAGGACCCGGAGTAAATTACGGAGACAGAGGGATGGAGGACCCGGAGGAGATTACAGAGACAGAGGGATGGAGGACCCGGAGGAGATTGCAGAGACGGACGAGTGTAGGACCCGGAGGAGATTACAGAGACAGACGGATGGAGGACCCGGAGGAGATTACAGAGACAGAGGAGTGTAGGACCCGGAGAAGATGACAGAGACGGAGGGATGCAGGGCCCGGAGGAGATGACGGAGACGGAGGAGTGTAGAACCCGGAGGGAATTACAGAGACAGGGGGATGGAGGACCCGGAGGAGATGACAGAGACGGAGGAGTGTTGGACCCGGAGGAGATTACAGAGACGGAGGAGTGTAGGACCCGTAGGAGATTACAGAGACGGAGGAGGGTAGGATCCGGAGGGGATTACAGCGACGGAGGGATGGAGGACCCTGAGCAGATTACAGAGACGGAGGAGTGTACGACCCGTCGGAGATTACAGAGACGGAGGAGTGTAGGACCAGGAGGAGATTACAGAAACGGAGGAGTGTAGAACACAGAGGAGATTACTGAGACGGAGAAGTGTCGGACCCGGAGGAGATTAAAGAGCCGGAGGGATGGAGGACCCGGTGGAGAATACAGAGACTGTGGAGTGTAGGACCTGGAGAAGATTACAGAGACGTAACAGTGTAGGACCCGGAGGAGATTACAGAGATGGAGGAGTGTAGAACCCGGAGGAGGTTACAGAGACGGAAGGATGGAGGACCCGGAGGAGATAACAGAGACGGAGGAGTGTAGGACCAGGAGGAGATTACACAGACGGAGGGATGGAGGACCCGGTGGAGAATATAGAGACTGAGGAGTGTGGGACCCGGAGGAGATTACAGAGACGGCGGGATGGAGGACCCGGAGGAGATAACAGAGACGGAGCAGTGCAGAACCCGGAGGAGTTTACAGAAACAGAGGAGTGTAGGACCCGTAGGAGATTACAGAGACGGAGGAGTGTAGGACCCGGAGGAAATTACAGAGACGGAGGGATGGAGGACCCGGAGGAGATTACAGAGATGGAAGGATGGAGGACCCGGAGGAGATTACAGAGACGGAGGAGTGTAGGACCCGGAGGAAATTACAGAGACGGAGGGATGGAGGACCCGGAGGAGATTACAGAGACGGAAGGATGGAGGACCCGGAGGAGATTACAGAGAAGGAGCAGTGTAGGACCCGGAGGAGGTTACAAAGACGGATGGATGGAGGACCCGGAGGAGATAACAGAGACGGAGCAGTGTAGGATCCGGAGGAGATAACAGAGACGGAGCAGTGTAGGACCCGGAGGAGATTACAGACACAGAAGGGTGTATGAACAAAAGGAGATTACAGAGACGGAGGAGTATCGGACCCACAGAAAGATTACAGAGACTGAGGCGTGTAGGACACAGAGGAGATTACAGAGACGGAGGGATGGAGGACCCGGAGAAGATTACAGAGACGGAGGAGTGTAGGACCTGGAGCAGATTACAGAGACGGAGGAGTGTAGGACCAGGAGGAGATTACACAGACGGAGAAGTGTAGGACCCGGTGGAGCATTAGGAGTCGGAGGGATGGAGGACCCGGTGGAGAATACAGAGATTGAGGAGTGTAGGACCCGGAGGAGATTACAGAGACGGAGGGATGGAGCACCCGGAGGAGATAACAGAGACGGAGCAGTGTAGGACCTGGAGGAGTTTACAGAAACAGAGGAGTGTAGGACCCGTAGGAGATTACAGAGACGGAGGAGTGTAGGACCCGGAGGAAATTACAGAGACGGAGGGATGGAGGACCCGGAGGAGATTACAGAGACGGAAGGATGGAGGACCCGGAGGAGATTACAGAGAAGGAGCAGTGTAGGACCGGAGGAGATTACAGAGAAGGAGGGATGCAAGGCCCGGAGGAGATTACAGAGAAGGAGGGATGCAAGGCCCGGAGGATATTACAGACACGGAGGGACGGAGGACCGGGAGGAGATAACGGAGATGGAGGAGTGTAGGACCCAGAGGACATTACAGAGACAGAGGGATGGAGGATCCGGAGAAGATTACAGAGAAAGAGACGTGTAGGACCCGGAGGAGATTAAGGAGCCGGAGGGATGGAGGACCCGGTGGAGAATACGGAGACTGTGGAATATAGGACCCGGAGGAGATTACAGAGACGGAGAAGCGTAGGACCCGGAGTAAATTACAGAGACAGAGGGATGGAGGATCCGGAGGAGATTAAGGAGCCGGAGGGGTGGAGGACCCGCAGGAGATTAAGGAGCCGGAGGGCTGGAGGACCCGGTGGAGAATACAGAGACTGAGGAGTGTAGGACCCGGAGGAGATTACAGAGACCGAGGGATGGAGGACCCGGAGGATTTTACGGAGACGGATGAGTGTAGGATCCGGAGGAGATGACAGAGACGGAGGAGTGTAGGACCCGGAGGAGATTACAGAGACGGAGGAGTGTAGAACACAGAGAAGATTACGGAGACAGAGCAGTGTAGGACCCGGAGGAGATTACACAGACGGAGGATTGTAGGACCCGGAGGAGATTACACAGACAGAGGAGTGTAGGACCCGGAGGAGATTACAGAGACGGAGGGATGGAGGACCCATTGGAGATTACAGAGACGGAGGAGTGTAGGACCCGGAGGAGATTAAGGAGCCGGAGGGGTGGAGGACCCGGAGAAGATTAAGGAGCCGGAGGGGTGGAGGACCCGGAGGAGATTACAGAGACGGCGGAGTGTAGGACCTGGAGGAGATTACAGAAACTGAGGGATGGAGGACCCGGAAGGAGATTAAGGAGCCTGAGGGGTGGAGGACCCGGTGGAGAATACAGAGACTGAGGAGTGTAGGACCCGGAGGAGCTGAGAAAGACGGAGGTGTGTAGGACCCGGTGGAGATTACAGAGACGGACGAGTGTAGGACCCGGAGGAGATTACAGAGACAGACGGATGGAGGACCCGGAGGAGATTACAGAGACGGAGGAGTGTAGGACCCGGAGAAGATGACAGAGACGGAGGGATGCAGGGCCCGGAGGAGATGACGGAGACGGAGGAGTGTAGAACCCGGAGGGAATTACAGAGACAGGGGGATGGAGGACCCGGAGGAGATGACAGAGACGGAGGAGTGTAGGACCCGGAGGAGATTACAGAGACGGAGGAGTGTAGGACCCGGAGGAAATTACAGAGACGGAGGGATGGAGGACCCGGAGGAGATTACAGAGACAGAGGGATGGAGGACCCGGAGGATTTTACGGAGACGGATGAGTGTAGGACCCGGAGGAGATTACAGAGACAGAGGAGTGTAGGACTGGAGGAGATTACAGAGAAGGAGGGATGCAAGGCCCGGAGGATATTACAGACACGGAGGGACGGAGGACCCGGAGGAGATTACGGAGATGGAGGAGTGTAGGACCCAGAGGACATTACAGAGACGGAGGGATGGAGGACCCGGAGGAGATTACAGAGACGGAGGAGTGTAGGACCAGGAGGAGATTACAGAGACGGAGGAGTGTAGGACCAGGAGGAGATTACAGAGACGGAGGAGTGTAGAACACAGAGGAGATTACTGAGACGGAGAAGTGTAGGACCCGGAGGAGATGAAGGAGCCGGAGGGATGGAGGACCGGGTGGAGAATACAGAGACTGCGGAATATAGGACCCGGAGGAAATTACAGAAACGTAAGAGTGTAGGACCCGGAGGAGATTATGGAGACGGAGGAGCGTAGGACCCGGAGTATATTACAGAGACAGAGGGATGGAGGATCCGGAGGAGATTACTGAGATGGAGGGATGGAGGACCCCGAGGAGATTATAGAGACGGTGGAGTGTAGAACCCGGAGGATGTTACATAGACAGAAGGATGGACGACCCGGAAGAGATAACAGAGACGGAGCAGTGTCGGACCCGGAGGAGATTACAGAGATGGAAGAGTGTAGGACCCAAAGGACATTACAGAGACGGATGAGTGTAGTATCCGGAGGAGATGACAGAGACGGAGGAGTGTAGGACCCGGAGGAGATTACAGAGACGGAGGAGTGTAGAACACAGAGAAGATTACGGAGACAGAGCAGTGTTGGACCCGGAGGAGATTACACATACGGAGGATTGCAGGACCCGGAGGAGATTACACAGACAGAGGAGTGTAGGACCCGGAGGAGATTACAGAGGCGGAGGGATGGAGGACCCGGAGGAGATTAAGGAGCCGGAGGAGTGTAGGACCCGGAGGAGATTAAGGAGCCGGAGGGGTGGAGGACCCGCAGGAGATTAAGGAGCCGGAGGGGTGGAGGACCCGGTGGAGAATACAGAGACTGAGGAGTGTAGGACCCGGAGGAAATTACAAACACGGAGGGATGGAGGACCCGGAGAAGATGACAGAGACGGAGGGATGCAGGGCCCGGAGGAGATGACGGAGACGGAGGAGTGTAGAACCCGGAGGGAATTACAGAGACAGAGGGATGGAGGACCCGGAGGAGATGACAGAGACGGAGGAGTGTAGGACCCGGAGGAGATTACAGAGACGGAGGAGTGTAGGACCCGTAGGAGATTACAGAGACGGAGGAGGGTAGGATCCGGAGGGGATTACAGCGACGGAGGGATGGAGGACCCTGAGCAGATTACAGAGACGGAGGAGTGTACGACCCGTCGGAGATTACAGAGACGGAGGAGTGTAGGACCAGGAGGAGATTACAGAAACGGAGGAGTGTAGAACACAGAGGAGATCACTGAGACGGAGAAGTGTAGGACCCGGAGGAGATTAAAGAGCCGGATGGATGGACGACCCGGTGGAGAATACAGTGACTGTGGAGTGTAGGACCTGGAGAAGATTACAGAGACGTAACAGTGTAGGACCCGGAGGAGATTACAGAGATGGAGGAGTGTAGAACCCGGAGGAGGTTACAGAGACGGAAGGATGGAGGACCCGGAGGAGATAACAGAGACGGAGGAGTGTAGGACCAGAAGGAGATTACACAGACGGAGGGATGGAGGACCCGGTGGAGAATATAGAGACTGAGGAGTGTAGGACCAGGAGGAGATTACAGAGACGGCGGGATGGAGGACCCGGAGGAGATAACAGAGATGGAGCAGTGCAGAACCCGGAGGAGTTTACAGAAACAGAGGAGTGTAGGACCCGGAGGAGATTACAGAGACGGAGGAGTGTAGGACCCGGAGGAAATTACAGAGACGGAGGGATGGAGGACCCGGAGGAGATTACAGAGACGGAAGGATGGAGGACCCGGAGGAGATTACAGAGAAGGAGCAGTGTAGGACCGGAGGAGATTACAGAGAAGGAGGGATGCAAGGCCCGGAGGAGATTACAGAGAAGGAGGGATGCAAGGCCCGGAGGATATTACAGACACGGAGTGACGGAGGACCGGGAGGAGATAACGGAGATGGAGGAGTGTAGGACCCAGAGGACATTACAGAGACAGAGGGATGGAGGATCCGGAGAAGATTACAGAGAAAGAGACGTGTAGGACCCGGAGGAGATTAAGGAGCCGGAGGGATGGAGGACCCGGTGGAGAATACGGAGACTGTGGAATATAGGACCCGGAGGAGATTACAGAGACGGAGAAGCGTAGGACCCGGAGTAAATTACAGAGACAGAGGGATGGAGGATCCGGAGGAGATTAAGGAGCCGGAGGGGTGGAGGACCCGGTGGAGAATACAGAGACTGAGGAATGTAGGACCCGGAGGAGCTGAGAAAGACGGAGGTGTGTAGGACCCGGTGGAGATTACAGAGACGGAGGAGTGTAGGACCCGGAGGAGATTACAGAGACGGAGGAGTGTAGGACCCGGAGGAGATTACAGAGACGGACGAGTGTAGGACCCGGAGGTGATTACAGAGACAGACGGATGGAGGACCCGGAGGAGATTACAGAGACGGAGGAGTGTAGGACCCGGAGAAGGTGACAGAGACGGAGGGATGCAGGGCCCGGAGGAGATGACGGAGACGGAGGAGTGTAGAACCCGGAGGGAATTACAGAGACAGAAGGATGGAGGACCCGGAGGAGATGACAGAGACGGAGGAGTGTAGGACCCGGAGGAGATTACAGAGACGGAGGAGTGTAGGACCCGTAGGAGATTACAGAGACGGAGGAGGGTAGGATCCGGAGGGGATTACAGCGACGGAGGGATGGAGGACCCTGAGCAGATTACAGAGACGGAGGAGTGTACGACCCGTCGGAGATTACAGAGACGGAGGGGTGTAGGACCAGGAGGAGATTACAGAAACGGAGGAGTGTAGAACACAGAGGAGATTACTGAGACGGAGAAGTGTAGGACCCGGAGGAGATTAAAGAGCTGGAGGGATGGAGGACCCGGTGGAGAATACAGTGACTGTGGAGTGTAGGACCTGGAGAAGATTACAGAGACGTAACAGTGTAGGACCCGGAGGAGATTACAGAGATGGAGGAGTGTAGAACCCGGAGGAGATTACAGAGACTGAGGCGTGTAGGACACAGAGGAGGTTACAGAGACGGAAGGATGGAGGACCCGGAGGAGATTAAGGAGCCGGAGGAGTGTAGGACCCGGAGGAGATTAAGGAGCCGGAGGGGTGGAGGACCCGCAGGAGATTAAGGAGCCGGAGGGGTGGAGGACCCGGTGGAGAATACAGAGACTGAGGAGTGTAGGACCCGGAGGAAATTACAAAGACGGAGGGATGGAGGACCCGGAGGAGATTACAGAGACGGAGGAATGTAGGACCCGGAGGAGCTGAGAAAGACGGAGGTGTGTAGGACCCGGTGGAGATTACAGAGACGGACGAGTGTAGGACCCGGAGGAGATTACAGAGACAGACGGATGGAGGAGCCGGAGGAGATTACAGAGACGGAGGAGTGTAGGACCCGGAGAAGATGACAGAGACGGAGGGATGCAGGGCCCGGAGGAGATGACGGAGACGGAGGAGTGTAGAACCCGGAGGGAATTACAGAGACAGAGGGATGGAGGACCCGGAGGAGATGACAGAGACGGAGGAGTGTAGGACCCGGAGGAGATTACAGAGACGGAGGAGTGTAGGACCCGTAGGAGATTACAGAGACGGAGGAGGGTAGGATCCGGAGGGGATTACAGCGACGGAGGGATGGAGGACCCTGAGCAGATTACAGAGACGGAGGAGTGTACGACCCGTCGGAGATTACAGAGACGGAGGAGTGTAGGACCAGGAGGAGATTACAGAAACGGAGGAGTGTAGAACACAGAGGAGATCACTGAGACGGAGAAGTGTAGGACCCGGAGGAGATTAAAGAGCCGGATGGATGGACGACCCGGTGGAGAATACAGTGACTGTGGAGTGTAGGACCTGGAGAAGATTACAGAGACGTAACAGTGTAGGACCCGGAGGAGATTACAGAGATGGAGGAGTGTAGAACCCGGAGGAGGTTACAGAGACGGAAGGATGGAGGACCCGGAGGAGATAACAGAGACGGAGGAGTGTAGGACCAGAAGGAGATTACACAGACGGAGGGATGGAGGACCCGGTGGAGAATATAGAGACTGAGGAGTGTAGGACCCGGAGGAGATTACAGAGACGGCGGGATGGAGGACCCGGAGGAGATAACAGAGATGGAGCAGTGCAGAACCCGGAGGAGTTTACAGAAACAGAGGAGTGTAGGACCCGTAGGAGATTACAGAGACGGAGGAGTGTAGGACCCGGAGGAAATTACAGAGACGGAGGGATGGAGGACCCGGAGGAGATTACAGAGACGGAAGGATGGAGGACCGGGAGAAGATTACAGAGACGGAGGAGTTTAGGACCTGGAGGAGATTACAGAGACGGAGGGATGGAGGACACGGAGCAGATTACAGAGACGGAGGAGTGTAGGACCAGGAGGAGATTACACAGACGGAGAAGTGTAGGACCCGGAGGAGATTTAGGAGTCGGAGGGATGGAGGACCCGGTGGAGAATACAGAGATTGAGGAGTGTAGGACCCGGAGGAGATAACAGAGACGGAGCAGTGTAGGACCTGGAGGAGTTTACAGAAACGGAGGAGTGTAGGATCCGTAGGAGATTACAGAGACGGACGAGTGTAGGGCCCGGAGGAGATTACAGAGACGGAGGAGTGTAGGACCCGGAGGAAATTACAAAGACGGAAGGATGGAGGACCCGGAGGAGATTACAGAGAAGGAGCAGTGTAGGACCGGAGGAGATTACAGAGAAGGAGGGATGCAAGGCCCGGAGGAGATTACAGAGAAGGAGGGATGCAAGGCCCGGAGGATATTACAGACACGGAGGGACGGAGGACCGGGAGGAGATAACGGAGATGGAGGAGTGTAGGACCCAGAGGACATTACAGAGACAGAGGGATGGAGGATCCGGAGAAGATTACAGAGAAAGAGACGTGTAGGACCCGAAGGAGATTAAGGAGCCGGAGGGATGGAGGACCCGGTGGAGAATACGGAGACTGTGGAATATAGGACCCGGAGGAGATTACAGAGACGGAGAAGCGTAGGACCCGGAGTAAATTACAGAGACAGAGGGATGGAGGATCCGGAGGAGATTAAGGAGCCGGAGGGGTGGAGGACCCGGTGGAGAATACAGAGACTGAGGAGTGTAGGACCCGGAGGAAATTACAGAGACGGAGGGATGGAGGACCCGGAGGAGATTACAGAGACGGAGGAATGTAGGACCCGGAGGAGCTGAGAAAGACGGAGGTGTGTAGGACCCGGTGGAGATTACAGAGACGGAGGAGTGTAGGACCCGGAGGAGATTACAGAGACGGAGGAGTGTAGGACCCGTAGGAGATTACAGAGACGGAGGAGGGTAGGATCCGGAGGGGATTACAGCGACGGAGGGATGGAGGACCCTGAGCAGATTACAGAGACGGAGGAGTGTACGACCCGTCGGAGATTACAGAGACGGAGGGGTGTAGGACCAGGAGGAGATTACAGAAACGGAGGAGTGTAGAACACAGAGGAGATTACTGAGACGGAGAAGTGTAGGACCCGGAGGAGATTAAAGAGCCGGAGGGATGGAGGACCCGGTGGAGAATACAGTGACTGTGGAGTGTAGAACCCGGAGGAGATTACAGAGACGGAAGGATGGAGGACCCGGAGAAGATAACAGAGACGGAGGAGTGTAGGACCAGGAGGAGATTACACAGACGGAGGGATGGAGGACCCGGTGGAGAATATAGACACTGAGGAGTGTAGGACCCGGAGGAGATTACAGAGACGGCGGGATGGAGGACCCGGAGGAGATAACAGAGACGGAGCAGTGCAGAACCCGGAGGAGTTTACAGAAACAGAGGAGTGTAGGACCCGTAGGAGATTACAGAGACGGAGGAGTGTTGGACCCGGAGGAAATTACAGAGACGGAGGGATGGAGGACCCGGAGGAGATTACAGAGACGGAAGGATGGAGGACCCGGAGGAGATTACAGAGAAGGAGCAGTGTAGGACCCGGAGGAGATTACAGAGACGGAGAACTGTAGGAACCGGAGGACATTACAGAGACGGAGGAGTGTAGGACCCGGAGGAGGTTACAAAGACGGAAGGATGGAGGACCCGGAGGAGATAACAGAGACGGAGCAGTGTAGGATCCGGAGGAGATAACAGAGACGGAGCAGTGTAGGACCCGGAGGAGATTACAGAGACGGAAGGGTGTACGAACAAAAGGAGATTACAGAGACGGAGGAGTATCGGACCCACAGGAGATTACAGAGACTGAGGCGTGTAGGACACAGAGGAGATTACAGAGACGGAGGGATGGAGGACCCGGAGAAGATTACAGAGACGGAGGAGTGTAGGACCAGGAGGAGATTACACAGACGGAGAAGTGTAGGACCCGGAGGAGATTTAGGAGTCGGAGGGATGGAGGACCCGGTGGAGAATACAGAGATTGAGGAGTGTAGGACCCGGACGAGATTACAGAGACGGAGGGATGGAGCACCCGGAGGAGATAACAGAGACGGAGCAGTGTCGGACCTGGAGGAGTTTACAGAAACAGAGGAGTGTAGGACCCGTAGGAGATTACAGAAACGGACGAGTGTAGGGCCCGGAGGAGATTACAGAGACGGAGGAGTGTAGGACCCGGAGGAAATTACAGAGACGGAGGGATGGAGGACCCGGAGGAGATTACAGAGACGGAAGGATGGAGGACCCGGAGGAGATTACAGAGACGGAGCAGTGTAGGACCCGGAGGAGATTACAGAGACAGAGGGACGGAGGACCCGGAGGAGATTACAGAGACGGAGCAGTGTAGGACCCGGAGGAGATTACAGAGACAGAGGGATGGAGGATCCGGAGAAGATTACAGAGAAAGAGACGTGTAGGACCCGGAGGAGATTAAGGAGCCGGAGGGATGGAGGACCCGGTGGAGAATACGGAGACTGTGGAATATAGGACCCGGAGGAGATTATGGAGACGGAGGGATGGATGACCCGGAGGAGATTACAGAGACGGAGGAGCGTAGGACCCGGAGAATGTTACAGAGACGGAAGGATGGAGGACCCGGAGGAGATAACAGAGACGGAGCAGTGTAGGACCCGGAGGAGATTACAGAGACGGAGGAGTGTAGAACACAGAGAAGATTACGGAGACAGAGAAGTGTAGGTCCCGGAGGAGATTACACAGACGGTGGAGTGTAAGACATGGAGGAGATTACAGAGACGGAGGATTGTAGGACTCGGAGGAGATTACAGAGACGGAGGAGTGTAGGACCCGGGGGAGATTACAGAGACGGAGGAATGGAGGACCCGGAGGAGATTACAGAGACAGCGGAGTGTAGGACCTGGAGGAGATTACAGACACGAAGGGATGGAGGACCCGGAGCAGATTACAGAGACGGAGGAGTGAAGGACCCGGAGGAGATTAAAGAGCCGGAGGGATGGAGGACCCGGTGGAGAATACAGAGACTGTGGACTGTAAGACCTGGAGGAGATTACAGAGACGTAACAGTGTAGGACCCGGAGGAGATTATGGAGACGGAGGAGTGTAGGACCCGGAGGAGATTATGGAGACGGAGGAGTGTAGGACCCGGAGTAAATTACGGAGACAGAGGGATGGAGGACCCGGAGGAGATTACAGAGACAGAGGGATGGAGGACCCGGAGGAGATTGCAGAGACGGACGAGTGTAGGACCCGGAGGAGATTACAGAGACAGACGGATGGAGGACCCGGAGGAGATTACAGAGACAGAGGAGTGTAGGACCCGGAGAAGATGACAGAGACGGAGGGATGCAGGGCCCGGAGGAGATGACGGAGACGGAGGAGTGTAGAACCCGGAGGGAATTACAGAGACAGGGGGATGGAGGACCCGGAGGAGATGACAGAGACGGAGGAGTGTTGGACCCGGAGGAGATTACAGAGACGGAGGAGTGTAGGACCCGTAGGAGATTACAGAGACGGAGGAGGGTAGGATCCGGAGGGGATTACAGCGACGGAGGGATGGAGGACCCTGAGCAGATTACAGAGACGGAGGAGTGTACGACCCGTCGGAGATTACAGAGACGGAGGAGTGTAGGACCAGGAGGAGATTACAGAAACGGAGGAGTGTAGAACACAGAGGAGATTACTGAGACGGAGAAGTGTCGGACCCGGAGGAGATTAAAGAGCCGGAGGGATGGAGGACCCGGTGGAGAATACAGAGACTGTGGAGTGTAGGACCTGGAGAAGATTACAGAGACGTAACAGTGTAGGACCCGGAGGAGATTACAGAGATGGAGGAGTGTAGAACCCGGAGGAGGTTACAGAGACGGAAGGATGGAGGACCCGGAGGAGATAACAGAGACGGAGGAGTGTAGGACCAGGAGGAGATTACACAGACGGAGGGATGGAGGACCCGGTGGAGAATATAGAGACTGAGGAGTGTGGGACCCGGAGGAGATTACAGAGACGGCGGGATGGAGGACCCGGAGGAGATAACAGAGACGGAGCAGTGCAGAACCCGGAGGAGTTTACAGAAACAGAGGAGTGTAGGACCCGTAGGAGATTACAGAGACGGAGGAGTGTAGGACCCGGAGGAAATTACAGAGACGGAGGGATGGAGGACCCGGAGGAGATTACAGAGACGGAAGGATGGAGGACCCGGAGGAGATAACAGAGACGGAGCAGTGTAGGATCCGGAGGAGATAACAGAGACGGAGCAGTGTAGGACCCGGAGGAGATTACAGACACAGAAGGGTGTATGAACAAAAGGAGATTACAGAGACGGAGGAGTATCGGACCCACAGAAAGATTACAGAGACTGAGGCGTGTAGGACACAGAGGAGATTACAGAGACGGAGGGATGGAGGACCCGGAGAAGATTACAGAGACGGAGGAGTGTAGGACCTGGAGGAGATTACAGAGACGGAGGGATGGAGGACCCGGAGCAGATTACAGAGACGGAGGAGTGTAGGACCAGGAGGAGATTACACAGACGGAGAAGTGTAGGACCCGGAGGAGCATTAGGAGTCGGAGGGATGGAGGACCCGGTGGAGAATACAGAGATTGAGGAGTGTAGGACCCGGAGGAGATTACAGAGACGGAGGGATGGAGCACCCGGAGGAGATAACAGAGACGGAGCAGTGTAGGACCTGGAGGAGTTTACAGAAACGGAGGAGTGTAGGACCCATAGGAGATTACAGAGACGGACGAGTGTAGGGCCCGGAGGAGATTACAGAGACGGAGGAGTGTAGGACCCGGAGGAAATTACAGAGACGGAGGGATGGAGGACCCGGAGGAGATTACAGAGACGGAAGGATGGAGGACCCGGAGGAGATTACAGAGAAGGAGGGATGCAAGGCCCGGAGGATATTACAGACACGGAGGGACGGAGGACCGGGAGGAGATAACGGAGATGGAGGAGCGTAGGACCCAGAGGACATTACAGAGACAGAGGGATGGAGGATCCGGAGAAGATTGCAGAGAAAGAGACGTGTAGGACCCGGAGGAGATTAAGGAGCCGGAGGGATGGAGGACCCGGTGGAGAATACGGAGACTGTGGAATATAGGACCCGGAGGAGATTATGGAGACGGAGAAGCGTAGGACCCGGAGTAAATTACAGAGACAGAGGGATGGAGGATCCGGAGGAGATTAAGGAGCCGGAGGGATGGAGGACCCGCAGGAGATTAAGGAGCCGGAGGGGTGGAGGACCCGGTGCAGAATACAGAGACTGAGGAGTGTAGGACCCGGAGGAATTTACAGAGACGGAGGGATGGAGGACCCGGAGGAGATTACAGAGACGGAGGAATGTAGGACCCGGAGAAGGTTACAAAGACGGAAGGATGGAGGACCCGGAAGAGATAACAGAGATGGAGCAGTGTAGGATCCGGAGGAGATAACAGAGACGGAGCAGTGTAGGACCCGGAGGAGATTTAGCAGTCGGAGGGATGGAGGACCCGGTGGAAAATACAGAGATTGAGGAGTGTAGGACCCGGAGGAGATTACAGAGACGGAGGGATGGAGCACCCGGAGGAGATAACAGAGACGGAGCAGTGTAGGATCCGGAGGAGATAACAGAGATGGAGCAGTGTAGGACCCGGAGGAGATTACAGAGACGGAAGGGTGTACGAACAAAAGGAGATTACAGAGACGGAGGAGTATCGGACCCACAGGAGATTACAGAGACTGAGGCGTGTAGGACACAGAGGAGATTACAGAGACGGAGGGATGGAGGACCCGGAGAAGATTACAGAGACGGATGAGTGTAGGACCTGGAGGAGATTACAGAGACGGAGGGATGGAGGACCCGGAGCAGATTACAGAGACGGAGGAGTGTAGGACCAGGAGGAGATTACACAGACGGAGAAGTGTAGGACCCGGAGGAGATTTAGCAGTCGGAGGGATGGAGGACCCGGTGGAAAATACAGAGATTGAGGAGTGTAGGACCCGGAGGAGATTACAGAGACGGAGGGATGGAGCACCCGGAGGAGATAACAGAGACGGAGCAGTGTAGGACCTGGAGGAGTTTACAGAAACGGAGGAGTGTAGGACCCGGAGGAAATTACAGAGACGGGGGGATGGAGGACCCGGAGGAGATTACAGAGACGGAAGGATGGAGGACCCGGAGGAGATTACAGAGAAGGAGCAGTGTAGGACCCGGAGGAGATTACAGAGAAGGAGGGATGCAAGGCCCGGAGGATATTACAGACACGGAGGAACGGAGGACCGGGAGGAGATAACGGAGATGGAGGAGTGTAGGACCCAGAGGACATTACAGAGACAGAGGGATGGAGGATCCGGAGAAGATTACAGAGAAAGAGACGTGTAGGACCCGGAGGAGATTAAGGAGCCGGAGGGATGGAGGACCCCGTGGAGAATACGGAGACTGTGGAATATAGGACCCGGAGGAGATTATGGAGACGGAGAAGCGTAGGACCCGGAGTAAATTACAGAGACAGAGGGATGGAGGATCCGGAGGAGATTAAGGAGCCGGAGGGGTGGAGGACCCGCAGGAGATTAAGGAGCCGGAGGGCTGGAGGACCCGGTGGAGAATACAGAGACTGAGGAGTGTAGGACCCGGAGGAGATTACAGAGACCGAGGGATGGAGGACCCGGAGGATTTTACGGAGACGGATGAGTGTAGGATCCGGAGGAGATGACAGAGACGGAGGAGTGTAGGACCCGGAGGAGATTACAGAGACGGAGGAGTGTAGGACCCGGAGGAGTTTACAGAAACGGAGGAGTGTAGGACCCGTAGGAGATTACAGAGACGGAGGAGTGCAGGACCCGGAGGAAATTACAGAGACGGAGGGATGGAGGACCCGGAGGAGATTACAGAGACGGAAGGATGGAGGACCCGGAGGAGATTACAGAGAAGGAGCAGTGTAGGACCCGGAGGAGATTACAGAGACGGAGAACTGTAGGAACCGGAGGACATTACAGAGACGGAGGAGTGTAGGACTCGGAGAAGATTACAGAGACGGAGGAGTGTAGGACCTGGAGGAGATTACAGAGACGGAGGGATGGAGGACCCGGAGCAGATTACAGAGACGGAGGAGTGTAGGACCAGGAGAAGATTACACAGACGGAGAAGTGTAGGACCCGGAGGAGATTTAGGAGTCGGAGGGATGGAGGACCCGGTGGAGAATACAGAGATTGAGGAGTGTAGGACCCGGAGGAGATTACAGAGACGGAGGGATGGAGCACCCGGAGGAGATAACAGAGACGGAGCAGTGTAGGACCTGGAGGAGTTTACAGAGACGGACGAGTGTAGGACCCATAGGAGATTACAGAGACGGACGAGTGTAGGGCCCGGAGGAGATTACAGAGACGGAGGAGTGTAGGACCCGGAGGAAATTACAGAGACGGAGGGATGGAGGACCCGGAGGAGATTACAGAGACGGAAGGATGGAGGACCCGGAGGAGATTACAGAGACGGATTAGTGTAGGACCTGGAGGAGATTACAGAGAAGGAGGGATGCAAGGCCCGGAGGATATTACAGACACGGAGGGACGGAGGACCGGGAGGAGATAACGGAGATGGAGGAGTGTAGGACCCAGAGGACATTACAGAGACAGAGGGATGGAGGATCCGGAGAAGATTGCAGACAAAGAGACGTGTAGGACCCGGAGGAGATTAAGGAGCCGGAGGGATGGAGGACCCGGTGGAGAATACGGACACTGTGGAATATAGGACCCGGAGGAGATTACAGAGACGGAGAAGCGTAGGACCCGGAGTAAGTTACAGAGACAGAGGGATGGAGGATCCGGAGGAGATTAAGGAGCCGGAGGGGTGGAGGACCCGGTGGAGAATACAGAGACTGAGGAGTGTAGGACCCGGAGGAAATTACAGAGACGGAGGGATGGAGGACCCGGAGGAGATTACAGAGACGGAGGAATGTAGGACCCGGAGGAGATTACAGAGACGGAGGTGTGTAGGACCCGGAGGAGATTACAGAGACGGACGAGTGTAGGACCCGGAGGAGATTACGGAGACAGACGGATGGAGGACCCGGAGGAGATTATAGAGACGGAGGAGTGTAGGACCCGGAGAAGGTGACAGAGACGGAGGGATGCAGGGCCCGGAGGAGATGACGGAGACAGAGGAGTGTAGAACCCGGAGGGAATTACAGAGACAGAAGGATGGAGGACCCGGAGGAGATGACAGAGACGGAGGAGTGTAGGACCCGGAGGAGATTACAGAGACGGAGGAGTGTAGGACCCGTAGGAGATTACAGAGACGGAGGAGGGTAGGATCCGGAGGGGATTACAGCGACGGAGGGATGGAGTACCCTGAGCAGATTACAGAGACGGAGGAGTGTAGGACCAGGAGGAGATTACACAGACGGAGGGATGGAGGACCCGGTGGAGAATATAGACACTGAGGAGTGCAGGACCCGGAGGAGATTACAGAGACGGCGGGATGGAGGACCCGGAGGAGATAACAGAGACGGAGCAGTGCAGAACCCGGAGGAGTTTACAGAAACAGAGGAGTGTAGGACCCGTAGGAGATTACAGAGACGGAGGAGTGTAGGACCCGGAGGAAATTACAGAGACGGAGAGATGGAGGACCCGGAGGAGATTACAGAGACGGAAGGATGGAGGACCCGGAGGAGATTACAGAGAAGGAGCAGTGCAGGATCCGGAGGAGATTACAGAGACGGAGAACTGTAGGAACCGGAGGACATTACAGAGACGGAGGAGTGTAGGACCCGGAGGAGGTTACAAAGACGGAAGGATGGAGGACCCGGAGGAGATAACAGAGACGGAGCAGTGTAGGATCCGGAGCAGATAACAGAGATGGAGCAGTGTAGGACCCGGAGGAGATTACAGAGACGGAAGGGTGTACGAACAAAAGGAGATTACAGAGACGGAGGAGTATCGGACCCACAGGAGATTACAGAGACTGAGGAGTGTAGGACACAGAGGAGATTACAGAGACGGAGGGATGGAGGACCCGGAGAAGATTACAGAGACGGAGGAGTGTAGGACCCGGAGGAAATTATAAAGACGGAGGGATGGAGGACCCGGAGGAGATTACAGAGACGGAGGAATGTAGGACCCGGAGGAGCTGAGAAAGACGGAGGTTTGTAGGACCCGGTGGAGATTACAGAGACGGACGAGTGTAGGACCCGGAGGAGATTACAGAGACAGACGGATGGAGGACCCGGAGGAGATTACAGAGACAGAGCAGTGTAGGACCCGGAGAAGATGACAGAGACGGAGGGATGCAGGGCCCGGAGGAGATGACGGAGACGGAGGAGTGTAGAACCCGGAGGGAATTACAGAGACAGGGGGATGGAGGACCCGGAGGAGATGACAGAGACGGAGGAGTGTTGGACCCGGAGGAGATTACAGAGACGGAGGAGTGTAGGACCCGTAGGAGATTACAGAGACGGAGGAGGGTAGGATCCGGAGGGGATTACAGCGACGGAGGGATGGAGGACCCTGAGCAGATTACAGAGACGGAGGAGTGTACGACCCGTCGGAGATTACAGAGACGGAGGAGTGTAGGACCAGGAGGAGATTACAGAAACGGAGGAGTGTAGAACACAGAGGAGATTACTGAGACGGAGAAGTGTCGGACCCGGAGGAGATTAAAGAGCCGGAGGGATGGAGGACCCGGTGGAGAATACAGAGACTGTGGAGTGTAGGACCTGGAGAAGATTACAGAGACGTAACAGTGTAGGACCCGGAGGAGATTACAGAGATGGAGGAGTGTAGAACCCGGAGGAGGTTACAGAGACGGAAGGATGGAGGACCCGGAGGAGATAACAGAGACGGAGGAGTGTAGGACCAGGAGGAGATTACACAGACGGAGGGATGGAGGACCCGGTGGAGAATATAGAGACTGAGGAGTGTGGGACCCGGAGGAGATTACAGAGACGGCGGGATGGAGGACCCGGAGGAGATAACAGAGACGGAGCAGTGCAGAACCCGGAGGAGTTTACAGAAACAGAGGAGTGTAGGACCCGTAGGAGATTACAGAGACGGAGGAGTGTAGGACCCGGAGGAAATTACAGAGACGGAGGGATGGAGGACCCGGAGGAGATTACAGAGATGGAAGGATGGAGGACCCGGAGGAGATTACAGAGACGGAGGAGTGTAGGACCCGGAGGAAATTACAGAGACGGAGGGATGGAGGACCCGGAGGAGATTACAGAGACGGAAGGATGGAGGACCCGGAGGAGATTACAGAGAAGGAGCAGTGTAGGACCCGGAGGAGGTTACAAAGACGGATGGATGGAGGACCCGGAGGAGATAACAGAGACGGAGCAGTGTAGGATCCGGAGGAGATAACAGAGACGGAGCAGTGTAGGACCCGGAGGAGATTACAGACACAGAAGGGTGTATGAACAAAAGGAGATTACAGAGACGGAGGAGTATCGGACCCACAGAAAGATTACAGAGACTGAGGCGTGTAGGACACAGAGGAGATTACAGAGACGGAGGGATGGAGGACCCGGAGAAGATTACAGAGACGGAGGAGTGTAGGACCTGGAGCAGATTACAGAGACGGAGGAGTGTAGGACCAGGAGGAGATTACACAGACGGAGAAGTGTAGGACCCGGTGGAGCATTAGGAGTCGGAGGGATGGAGGACCCGGTGGAGAATACAGAGATTGAGGAGTGTAGGACCCGGAGGAGATTACAGAGACGGAGGGATGGAGCACCCGGAGGAGATAACAGAGACGGAGCAGTGTAGGACCTGGAGGAGTTTACAGAAACGGAGGAGTGTAGGACCCATAGGAGATTACAGAGACGGACGAGTGTAGGGCCCGGAGGAGATTACAGAGACGGAGGAGTGTAGGACCCGGAGGAAATTACAGAGACGGAGGGATGGAGGACCCGGAGGAGATTACAGAGACGGAAGGATGGAGGACCCGGAGGAGATTACAGAGAAGGAGGGATGCAAGGCCCGGAGGATATTACAGACACGGAGGGACGGAGGACCGGGAGGAGATAACGGAGATGGAGGAGCGTAGGACCCAGAGGACATTACAGAGACAGAGGGATGGAGGATCCGGAGAAGATTGCAGAGAAAGAGACGTGTAGGACCCGGAGGAGATTAAGGAGCCGGAGGGATGGAGGACCCGGTGGAGAATACGGAGACTGTGGAATATAGGACCCGGAGGAGATTATGGAGACGGAGAAGCGTAGGACCCGGAGTAAATTACAGAGACAGAGGGATGGAGGATCCGGAGGAGATTAAGGAGCCGGAGGGATGGAGGACCCGCAGGAGATTAAGGAGCCGGAGGGGTGGAGGACCCGGTGCAGAATACAGAGACTGAGGAGTGTAGGACCCGGAGGAATTTACAGAGACGGAGGGATGGAGGACCCGGAGGAGATTACAGAGACGGAGGAATGTAGGACCCGGAGAAGGTTACAAAGACGGAAGGATGGAGGACCCGGAAGAGATAACAGAGATGGAGCAGTGTAGGATCCGGAGGAGATAACAGAGACGGAGCAGTGTAGGACCCGGAGGAGATTACAGAGACGGAAGGGTGTACGAACAAAAGGAGATTACAGAGACGGAGGAGTATCGGACCCACAGGAGATTACAGAGACTGAGGCGTGTAGGACACAGAGGAGATTACAGAGACGGAGGGATGGAGGACCCGGAGAAGATTACAGAGACGGATGAGTGTAGGACCTGGAGGAGATTACAGAGACGGAGGGATGGAGGACCCGGAGCAGATTACAGAGACGGAGGAGTGTAGGACCAGGAGGAGATTACACAGACGGAGAAGTGTAGGACCCGGAGGAGATTTAGCAGTCGGAGGGATGGAGGACCCGGTGGAAAATACAGAGATTGAGGAGTGTAGGACCCGGAGGAGATTACAGAGACGGAGGAATGGAGCACCCGGAGGAGATAACAGAGACGGAGCAGTGTAGGACCTGGAGGAGTTTACAGAAACGGAGGAGTGTAGGACCCGGAGGAAATTACAGAGACGGGGGGATGGAGGACCCGGAGGAGATTACAGAGACGGAAGGATGGAGGACCCGGAGGAGATTACAGAGAAGGAGCAGTGTAGGACCCGGAGGAGATTACAGAGAAGGAGGGATGCAAGGCCCGGAGGATATTACAGACACGGAGGAACGGAGGACCGGGAGGAGATAACGGAGATGGAGGAGTGTAGGACCCAGAGGACATTACAGAGACAGAGGGATGGAGGATCCGGAGAAGATTACAGAGAAAGAGACGTGTAGGACCCGGAGGAGATTAAGGAGCCGGAGGGATGGAGGACCCCGTGGAGAATACGGAGACTGTGGAATATAGGACCCGGAGGAGATTATGGAGACGGAGAAGCGTAGGACCCGGAGTAAATTACAGAGACAGAGGGATGGAGGATCCGGAGGAGATTAAGGAGCCGGAGGGGTGGAGGACCCGCAGGAGATTAAGGAGCCGGAGGGCTGGAGGACCCGGTGGAGAATACAGAGACTGAGGAGTGTAGGACCCGGAGGAGATTACAGAGACCGAGGGATGGAGGACCCGGAGGATTTTACGGAGACGGATGAGTGTAGGATCCGGAGGAGATGACAGAGACGGAGGAGTGTAGGACCCGGAGGAGATTACAGAGACGGAGGAGTGTAGAACACAGAGAAGATTACGGAGACAGAGCAGTGTAGGACCCGGAGGAGATTACACAGACGGAGGATTGTAGGACCCGGAGGAGATTACACAGACAGAGGAGTGTAGGACCCGGAGGAGATTACAGAGACGGAGGGATGGAGGACCCGTTGGAGATTACAGAGACGGAGGAGTGTAGGACCCGGAGGAGATTAAGGAGCCGGAGGGGTGGAGGACCCGGAGAAGATTAAGGAGCCGGAGGGGTGGAGGACCCGGAGGAGATTACAGAGACGGCGGAGTGTAGGACCTGGAGGAGATTACAGAAACTGAGGGATGGAGGACCCGGAAGGAGATTAAGGAGCCTGAGGGGTGGAGGACCCGGTGGAGAATACAGAGACTGAGGAGTGTAGGACCCGGAGGAGCTGAGAAAGACGGAGGTGTGTAGGACCCGGTGGAGATTACAGAGACGGACGAGTGTAGGACCCGGAGGAGATTACAGAGACAGACGGATGGAGGACCCGGAGGAGATTACAGAGACGGAGGAGTGTAGGACCCGGAGAAGATGACAGAGACGGAGGGATGCAGGGCCCGGAGGAGATGACGGAGACGGAGGAGTGTAGAACCCGGAGGGAATTACAGAGACAGGGGGATGGAGGACCCGGAGGAGATGACAGAGACGGAGGAGTGTAGGACCCGGAGGAGATTACAGAGACGGAGGAGTGTAGGACCCGGAGGAAATTACAGAGACGGAGGGATGGAGGACCCGGAGGAGATTACAGAGACAGAGGGATGGAGGACCCGGAGGATTTTACGGAGACGGATGAGTGTAGGACCCGGAGGAGATTACAGAGACAGAGGAGTGTAGGACTGGAGGAGATTACAGAGAAGGAGGGATGCAAGGCCCGGAGGATATTACAGACACGGAGGGACGGAGGACCCGGAGGAGATTACGGAGATGGAGGAGTGTAGGACCCAGAGGACATTACAGAGACGGAGGGATGGAGGACCCGGAGGAGATTACAGAGACGGAGGAGTGTAGGACCAGGAGGAGATTACAGAGACGGAGGAGTGTAGGACCAGGAGGAGATTACAGAGACGGAGGAGTGTAGAACACAGAGGAGATTACTAAGACGGAGAAGTGTAGGACCCGGAGGAGATGAAGGAGCCGGAGGGATGGAGGACCCGGTGGAGAATACAGAGACTGCGGAATATAGGACCCGGAGGAAATTACAGAAACGTAAGAGTGTAGGACCCGGAGGAGATTATGGAGACGGAGGAGCGTAGGACCCGGAGTATATTACAGAGACAGAGGGATGGAGGATCCGGAGGAGATTACTGAGATGGAGGGATGGAGGACCCCGAGGAGATTATAGAGACGGTGGAGTGTAGAACCCGGAGGATGTTACATAGACAGAAGGATGGACGACCCGGAAGAGATAACAGAGACGGAGCAGTGTCGGACCCGGAGGAGATTACAGAGATGGAAGAGTGTAGGACCCAAAGGACATTACAGAGACAGAGGAGTGTAGGACCCGGAGGAGATTACAGAGACCGAGGGATGGAGGACCCGGAGGAGATTACGGAGACGGATGAGTGTAGTATCCGGAGGAGATGACAGAGACGGAGGAGTGTAGGACCCGGAGGAGATTACAGAGACGGAGGAGTGTAGAACACAGAGAAGATTACGGAGACAGAGCAGTGGTGGACCCGGAGGAGATTACACAGACGGAGGATTGCAGGACCCGGAGGAGATTACACAGACAGAGGAGTGTAGGACCCGGAGGAGATTACAGAGGCGGAGGGATGGAGGACCCGGAGGAGATTAAGGAGCCGGAGGAGTGTAGGACCCGGAGGAGATTAAGGAGCCGGAGGGGTGGAGGACCCGCAGGAGATTAAGGAGCCGGAGGGGTGGAGGACCCGGTGGAGAATACAGAGACTGAGGAGTGTAGGACCCGGAGGAAATTACAAAGACGGAGGGATGGAGGACCCGGAGAAGATGACAGAGACGGAGGGATGCAGGGCCCGGAGGAGATGACGGAGACGGAGGAGTGTAGAACCCGGAGGGAATTACAGAGACAGAGGGATGGAGGACCCGGAGGAGATGACAGAGACGGAGGAGTGTAGGACCCGGAGGAGATTACAGAGACGGAGGAGTGTAGGACCCGTAGGAGATTACAGAGACGGAGGAGGGTAGGATCCGGAGGGGATTACAGCGACGGAGGGATGGAGGACCCTGAGCAGATTACAGAGACGGAGGAGTGTACGACCCGTCGGAGATTACAGAGACGGAGGAGTGTAGGACCAGGAGGAGATTACAGAAACGGAGGAGTGTAGAACACAGAGGAGATCACTGAGACGGAGAAGTGTAGGACCCGGAGGAGATTAAAGAGCCGGATGGATGGACGACCCGGTGGAGAATACAGTGACTGTGGAGTGTAGGACCTGGAGAAGATTACAGAGACGTAACAGTGTAGGACCCGGAGGAGATTACAGAGATGGAGGAGTGTAGAACCCGGAGGAGGTTACAGAGACGGAAGGATGGAGGACCCGGAGGAGATAACAGAGACGGAGGAGTGTAGGACCAGAAGGAGATTACACAGACGGAGGGATGGAGGACCCGGTGGAGAATATAGAGACTGAGGAGTGTAGGACCCGGAGGAGATTACAGAGACGGCGGGATGGAGGACCCGGAGGAGATAACAGAGATGGAGCAGTGCAGAACCCGGAGGAGTTTACAGAAACAGAGGAGTGTAGGACCCGTAGGAGATTACAGAGACGGAGGAGTGTAGGACCCGGAGGAAATTACAGAGACGGAGGGATGGAGGACCCGGAGGAGATTACAGAGAAGGAGCAGTGTAGGACCGGAGGAGATTACAGAGAAGGAGGGATGCAAGGCCCGGAGGAGATTACAGAGAAGGAGGGATGCAAGGCCCGGAGGATATTACAGACACGGAGGGACGGAGGACCGGGAGGAGATAACGGAGATGGAGGAGTGTAGGACCCAGAGGACATTACAGAGACAGAGGGATGGAGGATCCGGAGAAGATTACAGAGAAAGAGACGTGTAGGACCCGAAGGAGATTAAGGAGCCGGAGGGATGGAGGACCCGGTGGAGAATACGGAGACTGTGGAATATAGGACCCGGAGGAGATTACAGAGACGGAGAAGCGTAGGACCCGGAGTAAATTACAGAGACAGAGGGATGGAGGATCCGGAGGAGATTAAGGAGCCGGAGGGGTGGAGGACCCGGTGGAGAATACAGAGACTGAGGAGTGTAGGACCCGGAGGAAATTACAGAGACGGAGGGATGGAGGACCCGGAGGAGATTACAGAGACGGAGGAATGTAGGACCCGGAGGAGCTGAGAAAGACGGAGGTGTGTAGGACCCGGTGGAGATTACAGAGACGGAGGAGTGTAGGACCCGGAGGAGATTACAGAGACGGAGGAGTGTAGGACCCGGAGGAGATTACAGAGACGGACGAGTGTAGGACCCGGAGGTGATTACAGAGACAGACGGATGGAGGACCCGGAGGAGATTACAGAGACTCAGGAGTGTAGGACCCGGAGAAGGTGACAGAGACGGAGGGATGCAGGGCCCGGAGGAGATGACGGAGACGGAGGAGTGTAGAACCCGGAGGGAATTACAGAGACAGAAGGATGGAGGACCCGGAGGAGATGACAGAGACGGAGGAGTGTAGGACCCGGAGGAGATTACAGAGACGGAGGAGTGTAGGACCCGTAGGAGATTACAGAGACGGAGGAGGGTAGGATCCGGAGGGGATTACAGCGACGGAGGGATGGAGGACCCTGAGCAGATTACAGAGACGGAGGAGTGTACGACCCGTCGGAGATTACAGAGACGGAGGAGTGTAGGACCAGGAGGAGATTACAGAAACGGAGGAGTGTAGAACACAGAGGAGATTACTGAGACGGAGAAGTGTCGGACCCGGAGGAGATTAAAGAGCCGGAGGGATGGAGGACCCGGTGGAGAATACAGAGACTGTGGAGTGCAGGACCTGGAGAAGATTACAGAGACGTAACAGTGTAGGACCCGGAGGAGATTACAGAGATGGAGGAGTGTAGAACCCGGAGGAGGTTACAGAGACGGAAGGATGGAGGACCCGGAGGAGATAACAGAGACGGAGGAGTGTAGGACCAGGAGGAGATTACACAGACGGAGGGATGGAGGACCCGGTGGAGAATATAGAGACTGAGGAGTGTGGGACCCGGAGGAGATTACAGAGACGGCGGGATGGAGGACCCGGAGGAGATAACAGAGACGGAGCAGTGCAGAACCCGGAGGAGTTTACAGAAACAGAGGAGTGTAGGACCCGTAGGAGATTACAGAGACGGAGGAGTGTAGGACCCGGAGGAGATTAAGGAGCCGGAGGGGTGGAGGACCCGGAGAAGATTAAGGAGCCGGAGGGGTGGAGGACCCGGAGGAGATTACAGAGACGGCGGAGTGTAGGACCTGGAGGAGATTACAGAAACTGAGGGATGGAGGACCCGGAAGGAGATTAAGGAGCCTGAGGGGTGGAGGACCCGGTGGAGAATACAGAGACTGAGGAGTGTAGGACCCGGAGGAGCTGAGAAAGACGGAGGTGTGTAGGACCCGGTGGAGATTACAGAGACGGACGAGTGTAGGACCCGGAGGAGATTACAGAGACAGACGGATGGAGGACCCGGAGGAGATTACAGAGACGGAGGAGTGTAGGACCCGGAGAAGATGACAGAGACGGAGGGATGCAGGGCCCGGAGGAGATGACGGAGACGGAGGAGTGTAGAACCCGGAGGGAATTACAGAGACAGGGGGATGGAGGACCCGGAGGAGATGACAGAGACGGAGGAGTGTAGGACCCGGAGGAGATTACAGAGACGGAGGAGTGTAGGACCCGGAGGAAATTACAGAGACGGAGGGATGGAGGACCCGGAGGAGATTACAGAGACAGAGGGATGGAGGACCCGGAGGATTTTACGGAGACGGATGAGTGTAGGACCCGGAGGAGATTACAGAGACAGAGGAGTGTAGGACTGGAGGAGATTACAGAGAAGGAGGGATGCAAGGCCCGGAGGATATTACAGACACGGAGGGACGGAGGACCCGGAGGAGATTACGGAGATGGAGGAGTGTAGGACCCAGAGGACATTACAGAGACGGAGGGATGGAGGACCCGGAGGAGATTACAGAGACGGAGGAGTGTAGGACCAGGAGGAGATTACAGAGACGGAGGAGTGTAGGACCAGGAGGAGATTACAGAGACGGAGGAGTGTAGAACACAGAGGAGATTACTGAGACGGAGAAGTGTAAGACCCGGAGGAGATGAAGGAGCCGGAGGGATGGAGGACCCGGTGGAGAATACAGAGACTGCGGAATATAGGACCCGGAGGAAATTACAGAAACGTAAGAGTGTAGGACCCGGAGGAGATTATGGAGACGGAGGAGCGTAGGACCCGGAGTATATTACAGAGACAGAGGGATGGAGGATCCGGAGGAGATTACTGAGATGGAGGGATGGAGGACCCCGAGGAGATTATAGAGACGGTGGAGTGTAGAACCCGGAGGATGTTACATAGACAGAAGGATGGACGACCCGGAAGAGATAACAGAGACGGAGCAGTGTCGGACCCGGAGGAGATTACAGAGATGGAAGAGTGTAGGACCCAAAGGACATTACAGAGACAGAGGAGTGTAGGACCCGGAGGAGATTACAGAGACCGAGGGATGGAGGACCCGGAGGAGATTACGGAGACGGATGAGTGTAGTATCCGGAGGAGATGACAGAGACGGAGGAGTGTAGGACCCGGAGGAGATTACAGAGACGGAGGAGTGTAGAACACAGAGAAGATTACGGAGACAGAGCAGTGTTGGACCCGGAGGAGATTACACAGACGGAGGATTGCAGGACCCGGAGGAGATTACACAGACAGAGGAGTGTAGGACCCGGAGGAGATTACAGAGGCGGAGGGATGGAGGACCCGGAGGAGATTAAGGAGCCGGAGGAGTGTAGGACCCGGAGGAGATTAAGGAGCCGGAGGGGTGGAGGACCCGCAGGAGATTAAGGAGCCGGAGGGGTGGAGGACCCGGTGGAGAATACAGAGACTGAGGAGTGTAGGACCCGGAGGAAATTACAAAGACGGAGGGATGGAGGACCCGGAGAAGATGACAGAGACGGAGGGATGCAGGGCCCGGAGGAGATGACGGAGACGGAGGAGTGTAGAACCCGGAGGGAATTACAGAGACAGAGGGATGGAGGACCCGGAGGAGATGACAGAGACGGAGGAGTGTAGGACCCGGAGGAGATTACAGAGACGGAGGAGTGTAGGACCCGTAGGAGATTACAGAGACGGAGGAGGGTAGGATCCGGAGGGGATTACAGCGACGGAGGGATGGAGGACCCTGAGCAGATTACAGAGACGGAGGAGTGTACGACCCGTCGGAGATTACAGAGACGGAGGAGTGTAGGACCAGGAGGAGATTACAGAAACGGAGGAGTGTAGAACACAGAGGAGATCACTGAGACGGAGAAGTGTAGGACCCGGAGGAGATTAAAGAGCCGGATGGATGGACGACCCGGTGGAGAATACAGTGACTGTGGAGTGTAGGACCTGGAGAAGATTACAGAGACGTAACAGTGTAGGACCCGGAGGAGATTACAGAGATGGAGGAGTGTAGAACCCGGAGGAGGTTACAGAGACGGAAGGATGGAGGACCCGGAGGAGATAACAGAGACGGAGGAGTGTAGGACCAGAAGGAGATTACACAGACGGAGGGATGGAGGACCCGGTGGAGAATATAGAGACTGAGGAGTGTAGGACCCGGAGGAGATTACAGAGACGGCGGGATGGAGGACCCGGAGGAGATAACAGAGATGGAGCAGTGCAGAACCCGGAGGAGTTTACAGAAACAGAGGAGTGTAGGACCCGTAGGAGATTACAGAGACGGAGGAGTGTAGGACCCGGAGGAAATTACAGAGACGGAGGGATGGAGGACCCGGAGGAGATTACAGAGACGGAAGGATGGAGGACCCGGAGGAGATTACAGAGAAGGAGCAGTGTAGGACCGGAGGAGATTACAGAGAAGGAGGGATGCAAGGCCCGGAGGAGATTACAGAGAAGGAGGGATGCAAGGCCCGGAGGATATTACAGACACGGAGGGACGGAGGACCGGGAGGAGATAACGGAGATGGAGGAGTGTAGGACCCAGAGGACATTACAGAGACAGAGGGATGGAGGATCCGGAGAAGATTACAGAGAAAGAGACGTGTAGGACCCGAAGGAGATTAAGGAGCCGGAGGGATGGAGGACCCGGTGGAGAATACGGAGACTGTGGAATATAGGACCCGGAGGAGATTACAGAGACGGAGAAGCGTAGGACCCGGAGTAAATTACAGAGACAGAGGGATGGAGGATCCGGAGGAGATTAAGGAGCCGGAGGGGTGGAGGACCCGGTGGAGAATACAGAGACTGAGGAGTGTAGGACCCGGAGGAAATTACAGAGACGGAGGGATGGAGGACCCGGAGGAGATTACAGAGACGGAGGAATGTAGGACCCGGAGGAGCTGAGAAAGACGGAGGTGTGTAGGACCCGGTGGAGATTACAGAGACGGAGGAGTGTAGGACCCGGAGGAGATTACAGAGACGGAGGAGTGTAGGACCCGGAGGAGATTACAGAGACGGACGAGTGTAGGACCCGGAGGTGATTACAGAGACAGACGGATGGAGGACCCGGAGGAGATTACAGAGACGGAGGAGTGTAGGACCCGGAGAAGGTGACAGAGACGGAGGGATGCAGGGCCCGGAGGAGATGACGGAGACGGAGGAGTGTAGAACCCGGAGGGAATTACAGAGACAGAAGGATGGAGGACCCGGAGGAGATGACAGAGACGGAGGAGTGTAGGACCCGGAGGAGATTACAGAGACGGAGGAGTGTAGGACCCGTAGGAGATTACAGAGACGGAGGAGGGTAGGATCCGGAGGGGATTACAGCGACGGAGGGATGGAGGACCCTGAGCAGATTACAGAGACGGAGGAGTGTACGACCCGTCGGAGATTACAGAGACGGAGGGGTGTAGGACCAGGAGGAGATTACAGAAACGGAGGAGTGTAGAACACAGAGGAGATTACTGAGACGGAGAAGTGTAGGACCCGGAGGAGATTAAAGAGCTGGAGGGATGGAGGACCCGGTGGAGAATACAGTGACTGTGGAGTGTAGGACCTGGAGAAGATTACAGAGACGTAACAGTGTAGGACCCGGAGGAGATTACAGAGATGGAGGAGTGTAGAACCCGGAGGAGATTACAGAGACTGAGGCGTGTAGGACACAGAGGAGGTTACAGAGACGGAAGGATGGAGGACCCGGAGGAGATTAAGGAGCCGGAGGAGTGTAGGACCCGGAGGAGATTAAGGAGCCGGAGGGGTGGAGGACCCGCAGGAGATTAAGGAGCCGGAGGGGTGGAGGACCCGGTGGAGAATACAGAGACTGAGGAGTGTAGGACCCGGAGGAAATTACAAAGACGGAGGGATGGAGGACCCGGAGGAGATTACAGAGACGGAGGAATGTAGGACCCGGAGGAGCTGAGAAAGACGGAGGTGTGTAGGACCCGGTGGAGATTACAGAGACGGACGAGTGTAGGACCCGGAGGAGATTACAGAGACAGACGGATGGAGGAGCCGGAGGAGATTACAGAGACGGAGGAGTGTAGGACCCGGAGAAGATGACAGAGACGGAGGGATGCAGGGCCCGGAGGAGATGACGGAGACGGAGGAGTGTAGAACCCGGAGGGAATTACAGAGACAGAGGGATGGAGGACCCGGAGGAGATGACAGAGACGGAGGAGTGTAGGACCCGGAGGAGATTACAGAGACGGAGGAGTGTAGGACCCGTAGGAGATTACAGAGACGGAGGAGGGTAGGATCCGGAGGGGATTACAGCGACGGAGGGATGGAGGACCCTGAGCAGATTACAGAGACGGAGGAGTGTACGACCCGTCGGAGATTACAGAGACGGAGGAGTGTAGGACCAGGAGGAGATTACAGAAACGGAGGAGTGTAGAACACAGAGGAGATCACTGAGACGGAGAAGTGTAGGACCCGGAGGAGATTAAAGAGCCGGATGGATGGACGACCCGGTGGAGAATACAGTGACTGTGGAGTGTAGGACCTGGAGAAGATTACAGAGACGTAACAGTGTAGGACCCGGAGGAGATTACAGAGATGGAGGAGTGTAGAACCCGGAGGAGGTTACAGAGACGGAAGGATGGAGGACCCGGAGGAGATAACAGAGACGGAGGAGTGTAGGACCAGAAGGAGATTACACAGACGGAGGGATGGAGGACCCGGTGGAGAATATAGAGACTGAGGAGTGTAGGACCCGGAGGAGATTACAGAGACGGCGGGATGGAGGACCCGGAGGAGATAACAGAGATGGAGCAGTGCAGAACCCCGAGGAGTTTACAGAAACAGAGGAGTGTAGGACCCGTAGGAGATTACAGAGACGGAGGAGTGTAGGACCCGGAGGAAATTACAGAGACGGAGGGATGGAGGACCCGGAGGAGATTACAGAGACGGAAGGATGGAGGACCGGGAGAAGATTACAGAGACGGAGGAGTTTAGGACCTGGAGGAGATTACAGAGACGGAGGGATGGAGGACACGGAGCAGATTACAGAGACGGAGGAGTGTAGGACCAGGAGGAGATTACACAGACGGAGAAGTGTAGGACCCGGAGGAGATTTAGGAGTCGGAGGGATGGAGGACCCGGTGGAGAATACAGAGATTGAGGAGTGTAGGACCCGGAGGAGATAACAGAGACGGAGCAGTGTAGGACCTGGAGGAGTTTACAGAAACGGAGGAGTGTAGGATCCGTAGGAGATTACAGAGACGGACGAGTGTAGGGCCCGGAGGAGATTACAGAGACGGAGGAGTGTAGGACCCGGAGGAAATTACAGAGACGGAGGAATGGAGGACCCGGAGGAGATTACAGAGACGGAGGAGTGTAGGACCCGGAGGAAATTATAAAGACGGAGGGATGGAGGACCCGGAGGAGATTACAGAGACGGAGGAATGTAGGACCCGGAGGAGCTGAGAAAGACGGAGGTTTGTAGGACCCGGTGGAGATTACAGAGACGGACGAGTGTAGGACCTGGAGGAGATTACAGAGACAGACGGATGGAGGACCCGGAGGAGATTACAGAGACAGAGGAGTGTAGGACCCGGAGAAGATGACAGAGACGGAGGGATGCAGGGCCCGGAGGAGATGACGGAGACGGAGGAGTGTAGAACCCGGAGGGAATTACAGAGACAGGGGGATGGAGGACCCGGAGGAGATGACAGAGACGGAGGAGTGTTGGACCCGGAGGAGATTACAGAGACGGAGGAGTGTAGGACCCGTAGGAGATTACAGAGACGGAGGAGGGTAGGATCCGGAGGGGATTACAGCGACGGAGGGATGGAGGACCCTGAGCAGATTACAGAGACGGAGGAGTGTACGACCCGTCGGAGATTACAGAGACGGAGGAGTGTAGGACCAGGAGGAGATTACAGAAACGGAGGAGTGTAGAACACAGAGGAGATTACTGAGACGGAGAAGTGTCGGACCCGGAGGAGATTAAAGAGCCGGAGGGATGGAGGACCCGGTGGAGAATACAGAGACTGTGGAGTGTAGGACCTGGAGAAGATTACAGAGACGTAACAGTGTAGGACCCGGAGGAGATTACAGAGATGGAGGAGTGTAGAACCCGGAGGAGGTTACAGAGACGGAAGGATGGAGGACCCGGAGGAGATAACAGAGACGGAGGAGTGTAGGACCAGGAGGAGATTACACAGACGGAGGGATGGAGGACCCGGTGGAGAATATAGAGACTGAGGAGTGTGGGACCCGGAGGAGATTACAGAGACGGCGGGATGGAGGACCCGGAGGAGATAACAGAGACGGAGCAGTGCAGAACCCGGAGGAGTTTACAGAAACAGAGGAGTGTAGGACCCGTAGGAGATTACAGAGACGGAGGAGTGTAGGACCCGGAGGAAATTACAGAGACGGAGGGATGGAGGACCCGGAGGAGATTACAGAGACGGAAGGATGGAGGACCCGGAGGAGATTACAGAGAAGGAGCAGTGTAGGACCCGGAGGAGGTTACAAAGACGGATGGATGGAGGACCCGGAGGAGATAACAGAGACGGAGCAGTGTAGGATCCGGAGGAGATAACAGAGACGGAGCAGTGTAGAACCCGGAGGAGATTACAGACACAGAAGGGTGTATGAACAAAAGGAGATTACAGAGACGGAGGAGTATCGGACCCACAGAAAGATTACAGAGACTGAGGCGTGTAGGACACAGAGGAGATTACAGAGACGGAGGGATGGAGGACCCGGAGAAGATTACAGAGACGGAGGAGTTTAGGACCTGGAGGAGATTACAGAGACGGAGGGATGGAGGACCCGGAGCAGATTACAGAGACGGAGGAGTGTAGGACCAGGAGGAGATTACACAGACGGAGAAGTGTAGGACCCGGAGGAGCATTAGGAGTCGGAGGGATGGAGGACCCGGTGGAGAATACAGAGATTGAGGAGTGCAGGACCCGGAGGAGATTACAGAGACGGAGGGATGGAGCACCCGGAGGAGATAACAGAGACGGAGCAGTGTAGGACCTGGAGGAGTTTACAGAAACGGAGGAGTGTAGGACCCATAGGAGATTACAGAGACGGACGAGTGTAGGGCCCGGAGGAGATTACAGAGACGGAGGAGTGTAGGACCCGGAGGAAATTACAGAGACGGAGGGATGGAGGACCCGGACGAGATTACAGAGACGGAAGGATGGAGGACCCGGAGGAGATTACAGAGAAGGAGGGATGCAAGGCCCGGAGGATATTACAGACACGGAGGGACGGAGGACCGGGAGGAGATAACGGAGATGGAGGAGCGTAGGACCCAGAGGACATTACAGAGACAGAGGGATGGAGGATCCGGAGAAGATTGCAGAGAAAGAGACGTGTAGGACCCGGAGGAGATTAAGGAGCCGGAGGGATGGAGGACCCGGTGGAGAATACGGAGACTGTGGAATATAGGACCCGGAGGAGATTATGGAGACGGAGAAGCGTAGGACCCGGAGTAAATTACAGAGACAGAGGGATGGAGGATCCGGAGGAGATTAAGGAGCCGGAGGGATGGAGGACCCGCAGGAGATTAAGGAGCCGGAGGGGTGGAGGACCCGGTGCAGAATACAGAGACTGAGGAGTGTAGGACCCGGAGGAATTTACAGAGACGGAGGGATGGAGGACCCGGAGGAGATTACAGAGACGGAGGAATGTAGGACCCGGAGAAGGTTACAAAGACGGAAGGATGGAGGACCCGGAAGAGATAACAGAGATGGAGCAGTGTAGGATCCGGAGGAGATAACAGAGACGGAGCAGTCTAGGACCCGGAGGAGATTACAGAGACGGAAGGGTGTACGAACAAAAGGAGATTACAGAGACGGAGGAGTATCGGACCCACAGGAGATTACAGAGACTGAGGCGTGTAGGACACAGAGGAGATTACAGAGACGGAGGGATGGAGGACCCGGAGAAGATTACAGAGACGGATGAGTGTAGGACCTGGAGGAGATTACAGAGACGGAGGGATGGAGGACCCGGAGCAGATTACAGAGACGGAGGAGTGTAGGACCAGGAGGAGATTACACAGACGGAGAAGTGTAGGACCCGGAGGAGATTTAGCATTCGGAGGGATGGAGGACCCGGTGGAAAATACAGAGATTGAGGAGTGTAGGACCCGGAGGAGATTACAGAGACGGAGGAATGGAGCACCCGGAGGAGATAACAGAGACGGAGCAGTGTAGGACCTGGAGGAGTTTACAGAAACGGAGGAGTGTAGGACCCGGAGGAAATTACAGAGACGGGGGGATGGAGGACCCGGAGGAGATTACAGAGACGGAAGGATGGAGGACCCGGAGGAGATTACAGAGAAGGAGCAGTGTAGGACCCGGAGGAGATTACAGAGAAGGAGGGATGCAAGGCCCGGAGGATATTACAGACACGGAGGAACGGAGGACCGGGAGGAGATAACGGAGATGGAGGAGTGTAGGACCCAGAGGACATTACAGAGACAGAGGGATGGAGGATCCGGAGAAGATTACAGAGAAAGAGACGTGTAGGACCCGGAGGAGATTAAGGAGCCGGAGGGATGGAGGACCCCGTGGAGAATACGGAGACTGTGGAATATAGGACCCGGAGGAGATTATGGAGACGGAGAAGCGTAGGACCCGGAGTAAATTACAGAGACAGAGGGATGGAGGATCCGGAGGAGATTAAGGAGCCGGAGGGGTGGAGGACCCGCAGGAGATTAAGGAGCCGGAGGGCTGGAGGACCCGGTGGAGAATACAGAGACTGAGGAGTGTAGGACCCGGAGGAGATTACAGAGACCGAGGGATGGAGGACCCGGAGGATTTTACGGAGACGGATGAGTGTAGGATCCGGAGGAGATGACAGAGACGGAGGAGTGTAGGACCCGGAGGAGATTACAGAGACGGAGGAGTGTAGAACACAGAGAAGATTACGGAGACAGAGCAGTGTAGGACCCGGAGGAGATTACACAGACGGAGGATTGTAGGACCCGGAGGAGATTACACAGACAGAGGAGTGTAGGACCCGGAGGAGATTACAGAGACGGAGGGATGGAGGACCCGTTGGAGATTACAGAGACGGAGGAGTGTAGGACCCGGAGGAGATTAAGGAGCCGGAGGGGTGGAGGACCCGGAGAAGATTAAGGAGCCGGAGGGGTGGAGGACCCGGAGGAGATTACAGAGACGGCGGAGTGTAGGACCTGGAGGAGATTACAGAAACTGAGGGATGGAGGACCCGGAAGGAGATTAAGGAGCCTGAGGGGTGGAGGACCCGGTGGAGAATACAGAGACTGAGGAGTGTAGGACCCGGAGGAGCTGAGAAAGACGGAGGTGTGTAGGACCCGGTGGAGATTACAGAGACGGACGAGTGTAGGACCCGGAGGAGATTACAGAGACAGACGGATGGAGGACCCGGAGGAGATTACAGAGACGGAGGAGTGTAGGACCCGGAGAAGATGACAGAGACGGAGGGATGCAGGGCCCGGAGGAGATGACGGAGACGGAGGAGTGTAGAACCCGGAGGGAATTACAGAGACAGGGGGATGGAGGACCCGGAGGAGATGACAGAGACGGAGGAGTGTAGGACCCGGAGGAGATTACAGAGACGGAGGAGTGTAGGACCCGGAGGAAATTACAGAGACGGAGGGATGGAGGACCCGGAGGAGATTACAGAGACAGAGGGATGGAGGACCCGGAGGATTTTACGGAGACGGATGAGTGTAGGACCCGGAGGAGATTACAGAGACAGAGGAGTGTAGGACTGGAGGAGATTACAGAGAAGGAGGGATGCAAGGCCCGGAGGATATTACAGACACGGAGGGACGGAGGACCCGGAGGAGATTACGGAGATGGAGGAGTGTAGGACCCAGAGGACATTACAGAGACGGAGGGATGGAGGACCCGGAGGAGATTACAGAGACGGAGGAGTGTAGGACCAGGAGGAGATTACAGAGACGGAGGAGTGTAGGACCAGGAGGAGATTACAGAGACGGAGGAGTGTAGAACACAGAGGAGATTACTGAGACGGAGAAGTGTAGGACCCGGAGGAGATGAAGGAGCCGGAGGGATGGAGGACCCGGTGGAGAATACAGAGACTGCGGAATATAGGACCCGGAGGAAATTACAGAAACCTAAGAGTGTAGGACCCGGAGGAGATTATGGAGACGGAGGAGCGTAGGACCCGGAGTATATTACAGAGACAGAGGGATGGAGGATCCGGAGGAGATTACTGAGATGGAGGGATGGAGGACCCCGAGGAGATTATAGAGACGGTGGAGTGTAGAACCCGGAGGATGTTACATAGACAGAAGGATGGACGACCCGGAAGAGATAACAGAGACGGAGCAGTGTCGGACCCGGAGGAGATTACAGAGATGGAAGAGTGTAGGACCCAAAGGACATTACAGAGACAGAGGAGTGTAGGACCCGGAGGAGATTACAGAGACCGAGGGATGGAGGACCCGGAGGAGATTACGGAGACGGATGAGTGTAGTATCCGGAGGAGATGACAGAGACGGAGGAGTGTAGGACCCGGAGGAGATTACAGAGACGGAGGAGTGTAGAACACAGAGAAGATTACGGAGACAGAGCAGTGTTGGACCCGGAGGAGATTACACAGACGGAGGATTGCAGGACCCGGAGGAGATTACACAGACAGAGGAGTGTAGGACCCGGAGGAGATTACAGAGGCGGAGGGATGGAGGACCCGGAGGAGATTAAGGAGCCGGAGGAGTGTAGGACCCGGAGGAGATTAAGGAGCCGGAGGGGTGGAGGACCCGCAGGAGATTAAGGAGCCGGAGGGGTGGAGGACCCGGTGGAGAATACAGAGACTGAGGAGTGTAGGACCCGGAGGAAATTACAAAGACGGAGGGATGGAGGACCCGGAGAAGATGACAGAGACGGAGGGATGCAGGGCCCGGAGGAGATGACGGAGACGGAGGAGTGTAGAACCCGGAGGGAATTACAGAGACAGAGGGATGGAGGACCCGGAGGAGATGACAGAGACGGAGGAGTGTAGGACCCGGAGGAGATTACAGAGACGGAGGAGTGTAGGACCCGTAGGAGATTACAGAGACGGAGGAGGGTAGGATCCGGAGGGGATTACAGCGACGGAGGGATGGAGGACCCTGAGCAGATTACAGAGACGGAGGAGTGTACGACCCGTCGGAGATTACAGAGACGGAGGAGTGTAGGACCAGGAGGAGATTACAGAAACGGAGGAGTGTAGAACACAGAGGAGATCACTGAGACGGAGAAGTGTAGGACCCGGAGGAGATTAAAGAGCCGGATGGATGGACGACCCGGTGGAGAATACAGTGACTGTGGAGTGTAGGACCTGGAGAAGATTACAGAGATGGAGGAGTGTAGAACCCGGAGGAGGTTACAGAGACGGAAGGATGGAGGACCCGGAGGAGATAACAGAGACGGAGGAGTGTAGGACCAGAAGGAGATTACACAGACGGAGGGATGGAGGACCCGGTGGAGAATATAGAGACTGAGGAGTGTAGGACCCGGAGGAGATTACAGAGACGGCGGGATGGAGGACCCGGAGGAGATAACAGAGATGGAGCAGTGCAGAACCCGGAGGAGTTTACAGAAACAGAGGAGTGTAGGACCCGTAGGAGATTACAGAGACGGAGGAGTGTAGGACCCGGAGGAAATTACAGAGACGGAGGGATGGAGGACCCGGAGGAGATTACAGAGACGGAAGGATGGAGGACCCGGAGGAGATTACAGAGAAGGAGCAGTGTAGGACCGGAGGAGATTACAGAGAAGGAGGGATGCAAGGCCCGGAGGAGATTACAGAGAAGGAGGGATGCAAGGCCCGGAGGATATTACAGACACGGAGGGACGGAGGACCGGGAGGAGATAACGGAGATGGAGGAGTGTAGGACCCAGAGGACATTACAGAGACAGAGGGATGGAGGATCCGGAGAAGATTACAGAGAAAGAGACGTGTAGGACCCGAAGGAGATTAAGGAGCCGGAGGGATGGAGGACCCGGTGGAGAATACGGAGACTGTGGAATATAGGACCCGGAGGAGATTACAGAGACGGAGAAGCGTAGGACCCGGAGTAAATTACAGAGACAGAGGGATGGAGGATCCGGAGGAGATTAAGGAGCCGGAGGGGTGGAGGACCCGGTGGAGAATACAGAGACTGAGGAGTGTAGGACCCGGAGGAAATTACAGAGACGGAGGGATGGAGGACCCGGAGGAGATTACAGAGACGGAGGAATGTAGGACCCGGAGGAGCTGAGAAAGACGGAGGTGTGTAGGACCCGGTGGAGATTACAGAGACGGAGGAGTGTAGGACCCGGAGGAGATTACAGAGACGGAGGAGTGTTGGACCCGGAGGAGATTACAGAGACGGACGAGTGTAGGACCCGGAGGTGATTACAGAGACAGACGGATGGAGGACCCGGAGGAGATTACAGAGACGGAGGAGTGTAGGACCCGGAGAAGGTGACAGAGACGGAGGGATGCAGGGCCCGGAGGAGATGACGGAGACGGAGGAGTGTAGAACCCGGAGGGAATTACAGAGACAGAAGGATGGAGGACCCGGAGGAGATGACAGAGACGGAGGAGTGTAGGACCCGGAGGAGATTACAGAGACGGAGGAGTGTAGGACCCGTAGGAGATTACAGAGACGGAGGAGGGTAGGATCCGGAGGGGATTACAGCGACGGAGGGATGGAGGACCCTGAGCAGATTACAGAGACGGAGGAGTGTACGACCCGTCGGAGATTACAGAGACGGAGGGGTGTAGGACCAGGAGGAGATTACAGAAACGGAGGAGTGTAGAACACAGAGGAGATTACTGAGACGGAGAAGTGTAGGACCCGGAGGAGATTAAAGAGCTGGAGGGATGGAGGACCCGGTGGAGAATACAGTGACTGTGGAGTGTAGGACCTGGAGAAGATTACAGAGACGTAACAGTGTAGGACCCGGAGGAGATTACAGAGATGGAGGAGTGTAGAACCCGGAGGAGATTACAGAGACTGAGGCGTGTAGGACACAGAGGAGGTTACAGAGACGGAAGGATGGAGGACCCGGAGGAGATTAAGGAGCCGGAGGAGTGTAGGACCCGGAGGAGATTAAGGAGCCGGAGGGGTGGAGGACCCGCAGGAGATTAAGGAGCCGGAGGGGTGGAGGACCCGGTGGAGAATACAGAGACTGAGGAGTGTAGGACCCGGAGGAAATTACAAAGACGGAGGGATGGAGGACCCGGAGGAGATTACAGAGACGGAGGAATGTAGGACCCGGAGGAGCTGAGAAAGACGGAGGTGTGTAGGACCCGGTGGAGATTACAGAGACGGACGAGTGTAGGACCCGGAGGAGATTACAGAGACGGACGAGTGTAGGACCCGGAGGAGATTACAGAGACAGACGGATGGAGGAGCCGGAGGAGATTACAGAGACGGAGGAGTGTAGGACCCGGAGAAGATGACAGAGACGGAGGGATGCAGGGCCCGGAGGAGATGACGGAGACGGAGGAGTGTAGAACCCGGAGGGAATTACAGAGACAGAGGGATGGAGGACCCGGAGGAGATGACAGAGACGGAGGAGTGTAGGACCCGGAGGAGATTACAGAGACGGAGGAGTGTAGGACCCGTAGGAGATTACAGAGACGGAGGAGGGTAGGATCCGGAGGGGATTACAGCGACGGAGGGATGGAGGACCCTGAGCAGATTACAGAGACGGAGGAGTGTACGACCCGTCGGAGATTACAGAGACGGAGGAGTGTAGGACCAGGAGGAGATTACAGAAACGGAGGAGTGTAGAACACAGAGGAGATCACTGAGACGGAGAAGTGTAGGACCCGGAGGAGATTAAAGAGCTGGATGGATGGACGACCCGGTGGAGAATACAGTGACTGTGGAGTGTAGGACCTGGAGAAGATTACAGAGACGTAACAGTGTAGGACCCGGAGGAGATTACAGAGATGGAGGAGTGTAGAACCCGGAGGAGGTTACAGAGACGGAAGGATGGAGGACCCGGAGGAGATAACAGAGACGGAGGAGTGTAGGACCAGAAGGAGATTACACAGACGGAGGGATGGAGGACCCGGTGGAGAATATAGAGACTGAGGAGTGTAGGACCCGGAGGAGATTACAGAGACGGCGGGATGGAGGACCCGGAGGAGATAACAGAGATGGAGCAGTGCAGAACCCCGAGGAGTTTACAGAAACAGAGGAGTGTAGGACCCGTAGGAGATTACAGAGACGGAGGAGTGTAGGACCCGGAGGAAATTACAGAGACGGAGGGATGGAGGACCCGGAGGAGATTACAGAGACGGAAGGATGGAGGACCGGGAGAAGATTACAGAGACGGAGGAGTTTAGGACCTGGAGGAGATTACAGAGACGGAGGGATGGAGGACACGGAGCAGATTACAGAGACGGAGGAGTGTAGGACCAGGAGGAGATTACACAGACGGAGAAGTGTAGGACCCGGAGGAGATTTAGGAGTCGGAGGGATGGAGGACCCGGTGGAGAATACAGAGATTGAGGAGTGTAGGACCCGGAGGAGATAACAGAGACGGAGCAGTGTAGGACCTGGAGGAGTTTACAGAAACGGAGGAGTGTAGGATCCGTAGGAGATTACAGAGACGGACGAGTGTAGGGCCCGGAGGAGATTACAGAGACGGAGGAGTGTAGGACCCGGAGGAAATTACAGAGACGGAGGAATGGAGGACCCGGAGGAGATTACAGAGACGGAGGAGTGTAGGACCCGGAGGAAATTATAAAGACGGAGGGATGGAGGACCCGGAGGAGATTACAGAGACTGAGGAATGTAGGACCCGGAGGAGCTGAGAAAGACGGAGGTTTGTAGGACCCGGTGGAGATTACAGAGACGGACGAGTGTAGGACCCGGAGGAGATTACAGAGACAGACGGATGGAGGACCCGGAGGAGATTACAGAGACAGAGGAGTGTAGGACCCGGAGAAGATGACAGAGACGGAGGGATGCAGGGCCCGGAGGAGATGACGGAGACGGAGGAGTGTAGAACCCGGAGGGAATTACAGAGACAGGGGGATGGAGGACCCGGAGGAGATGACAGAGACGGAGGAGTGTTGGACCCGGAGGAGATTACAGAGACGGAGGAGTGTAGGACCCGTAGGAGATTACAGAGACGGAGGAGGGTAGGATCCGGAGGGGATTACAGCGACGGAGGGATGGAGGACCCTGAGCAGATTACAGAGACGGAGGAGTGTACGACCCGTCGGAGATTACAGAGACGGAGGAGTGTAGGACCAGGAGGAGATTACAGAAACGGAGGAGTGTAGAACACAGAGGAGATCACTGAGACGGAGAAGTGTAGGACCCGGAGGAGATTAAAGAGCCGGATGGATGGACGACCCGGTGGAGAATACAGTGACTGTGGAGTGTAGGACCTGGAGAAGATTACAGAGACGTAACAGTGTAGGACCCGGAGGAGATTACAGAGATGGAGGAGTGTAGAACCCGGAGGAGGTTACAGAGACGGAAGGATGGAGGACCCGGAGGAGATAACAGAGACGGAGGAGTGTAGGACCAGGAGGAGATTGCACAGACGGAGGGATGGAGGACCCGGTGGAGAATATAGAGACTGAGGAGTGTGGGACCCGGAGGAGATTACAGAGACGGCGGGATGGAGGACCCGGAGGAGATAACAGAGACGGAGCAGTGCAGAACCCGGAGGAGTTTACAGAAACAGAGGAGTGTAGGACCCGTAGGAGATTACAGAGACGGAGGAGTGTAGGACCCGGAGGAGATTAAGGAGCCGGAGGGGTGGAGGACCCGGAGAAGATTAAGGAGCCGGAGGGGTGGAGGACCCGGAGGAGATTACAGAGACGGCGGAGTGTAGGACCTGGAGGAGATTACAGAAACTGAGGGATGGAGGACCCGGAAGGAGATTAAGGAGCCTGAGGGGTGGAGGACCCGGTGGAGAATACAGAGACTGAGGAGTGTAGGACCCGGAGGAGCTGAGAAAGACGGAGGTGTGTAGGACCCGGTGGAGATTACAGAGACGGACGAGTGTAGGACCCGGAGGAGATTACAGAGACAGACGGATGGAGGACCCGGAGGAGATTACAGAGACGGAGGAGTGTAGGACCCGGAGAAGATGACAGAGACGGAGGGATGCAGGGCCCGGAGGAGATGACGGAGACGGAGGAGTGTAGAACCCGGAGGGAATTACAGAGACAGGGGGATGGAGGACCCGGAGGAGATGACAGAGACGGAGGAGTGTAGGACCCGGAGGAGATTACAGAGACGGAGGAGTGTAGGACCCGGAGGAAATTACAGAGACGGAGGGATGGAGGACCCGGAGGAGATTACAGAGACAGAGGGATGGAGGACCCGGAGGATTTTACGGAGACGGATGAGTGTAGGACCCGGAGGAGATTACAGAGACAGAGGAGTGTAGGACTGGAGGAGATTACAGAGAAGGAGGGATGCAAGGCCCGGAGGATATTACAGACACGGAGGGACGGAGGACCCGGAGGAGATTACGGAGATGGAGGAGTGTAGGACCCAGAGGACATTACAGAGACGGAGGGATGGAGGACCCGGAGGAGATTACAGAGACGGAGGAGTGTAGGACCAGGAGGAGATTACAGAGACGGAGGAGTGTAGGACCAGGAGGAGATTACAGAGACGGAGGAGTGTAGAACACAGAGGAGATTACTGAGACGGAGAAGTGTAGGACCCGGAGGAGATGAAGGAGCCGGAGGGATGGAGGACCCGGTGGAGAATACAGAGACTGCGGAATATAGGACCCGGAGGAAATTACAGAAACCTAAGAGTGTAGGACCCGGAGGAGATTATGGAGACGGAGGAGCGTAGGACCCGGAGTATATTACAGAGACAGAGGGATGGAGGATCCGGAGGAGATTACTGAGATGGAGGGATGGAGGACCCCGAGGAGATTATAGAGACGGTGGAGTGTAGAACCCGGAGGATGTTACATAGACAGAAGGATGGACGACCCGGAAGAGATAACAGAGACGGAGCAGTGTCGGACCCGGAGGAGATTACAGAGATGGAAGAGTGTAGGACCCAAAGGACATTACAGAGACAGAGGAGTGTAGGACCCGGAGGAGATTACAGAGACCGAGGGATGGAGGACCCGGAGGAGATTACGGAGACGGATGAGTGTAGTATCCGGAGGAGATGACAGAGACGGAGGAGTGTAGGACCCGGAGGAGATTACAGAGACGGAGGAGTGTAGAACACAGAGAAGATTACGGAGACAGAGCAGTGTTGGACCCGGAGGAGATTACACAGACGGAGGATTGCAGGACCCGGAGGAGATTACACAGACAGAGGAGTGTAGGACCCGGAGGAGATTACAGAGGCGGAGGGATGGAGGACCCGGAGGAGATTAAGGAGCCGGAGGAGTGTAGGACCCGGAGGAGATTAAGGAGCCGGAGGGGTGGAGGACCCGCAGGAGATTAAGGAGCCGGAGGGGTGGAGGACCCGGTGGAGAATACAGAGACTGAGGAGTGTAGGACCCGGAGGAAATTACAAAGACGGAGGGATGGAGGACCCGGAGAAGATGACAGAGACGGAGGGATGCAGGGCCCGGAGGAGATGACGGAGACGGAGGAGTGTAGAACCCGGAGGGAATTACAGAGACAGAGGGATGGAGGACCCGGAGGAGATGACAGAGACGGAGGAGTGTAGGACCCGGAGGAGATTACAGAGACGGAGGAGTGTAGGACCCGTAGGAGATTACAGAGACGGAGGAGGGTAGGATCCGGAGGGGATTACAGCGACGGAGGGATGGAGGACCCTGAGCAGATTACAGAGACGGAGGAGTGTACGACCCGTCGGAGATTACAGAGACGGAGGAGTGTAGGACCAGGAGGAGATTACAGAAACGGAGGAGTGTAGAACACAGAGGAGATCACTGAGACGGAGAAGTGTAGGACCCGGAGGAGATTAAAGAGCCGGATGGATGGACGACCCGGTGGAGAATACAGTGACTGTGGAGTGTAGGACCTGGAGAAGATTACAGAGACGTAACAGTGTAGGACCCGGAGGAGATTACAGAGATGGAGGAGTGTAGAACCCGGAGGAGGTTACAGAGACGGAAGGATGGAGGACCCGGAGGAGATAACAGAGACGGAGGAGTGTAGGACCAGAAGGAGATTACACAGACGGAGGGATGGAGGACCCGGTGGAGAATATAGAGACTGAGGAGTGTAGGACCCGGAGGAGATTACAGAGACGGCGGGATGGAGGACCCGGAGGAGATAACAGAGATGGAGCAGTGCAGAACCCGGAGGAGTTTACAGAAACAGAGGAGTGTAGGACCCGTAGGAGATTACAGAGACGGAGGAGTGTAGGACCCGGAGGAAATTACAGAGACGGAGGGATGGAGGACCCGGAGGAGATTACAGAGACGGAAGGATGGAGGACCCGGAGGAGATTACAGAGAAGGAGCAGTGTAGGACCGGAGGAGATTACAGAGAAGGAGGGATGCAAGGCCCGGAGGAGATTACAGAGAAGGAGGGATGCAAGGCCCGGAGGATATTACAGACACGGAGGGACGGAGGACCGGGAGGAGATAACGGAGATGGAGGAGTGTAGGACCCAGAGGACATTACAGAGACAGAGGGATGGAGGATCCGGAGAAGATTACAGAGAAAGAGACGTGTAGGACCCGAAGGAGATTAAGGAGCCGGAGGGATGGAGGACCCGGTGGAGAATACGGAGACTGTGGAATATAGGACCCGGAGGAGATTACAGAGACGGAGAAGCGTAGGACCCGGAGTAAATTACAGAGACAGAGGGATGGAGGATCCGGAGGAGATTAAGGAGCCGGAGGGGTGGAGGACCCGGTGGAGAATACAGAGACTGAGGAGTGTAGGACCCGGAGGAAATTACAGAGACGGAGGGATGGAGGACCCGGAGGAGATTACAGAGACGGAGGAATGTAGGACCCGGAGGAGCTGAGAAAGACGGAGGTGTGTAGGACCCGGTGGAGATTACAGAGACGGAGGAGTGTAGGACCCGGAGGAGATTACAGAGACGGAGGAGTGTAGGACCCGGAGGAGATTACAGAGACGGACGAGTGTAGGACCCGGAGGTGATTACAGAGACAGACGGATGGAGGACCCGGAGGAGATTACAGAGACTCAGGAGTGTAGGACCCGGAGAAGGTGACAGAGACGGAGGGATGCAGGGCCCGGAGGAGATGACGGAGACGGAGGAGTGTAGAACCCGGAGGGAATTACAGAGACAGAAGGATGGAGGACCCGGAGGAGATGACAGAGACGGAGGAGTGTAGGACCCGGAGGAGATTACAGAGACGGAGGAGTGTAGGACCCGTAGGAGATTACAGAGACGGAGGAGGGTAGGATCCGGAGGGGATTACAGCGACGGAGGGATGGAGGACCCTGAGCAGATTACAGAGACGGAGGAGTATACGACCCGTCGGAGATTACAGAGACGGAGGGGTGTAGGACCAGGAGGAGATTACAGAAACGGAGGAGTGTAGAACACAGAGGAGATTACTGAGACGGAGAAGTGTAGGACCCGGAGGAGATTAAAGAGCTGGAGGGATGGAGGACCCGGTGGAGAATACAGTGACTGTGGAGTGTAGGACCTGGAGAAGATTACAGAGACGTAACAGTGTAGGACCCGGAGGAGATTACAGAGATGGAGGAGTGTAGAACCCGGAGGAGATTACAGAGACTGAGGCGTGTAGGACACAGAGGAGGTTACAGAGACGGAAGGATGGAGGACCCGGAGGAGATTAAGGAGCCGGAGGAGTGTAGGACCCGGAGGAGATTAAGGAGCCGGAGGGGTGGAGGACCCGCAGGAGATTAAGGAGCCGGAGGGGTGGAGGACCCGGTGGAGAATACAGAGACTGAGGAGTGTAGGACCCGGAGGAAATTACAAAGACGGAGGGATGGAGGACCCGGAGGAGATTACAGAGACGGAGGAATGTAGGACCCGGAGGAGCTGAGAAAGACGGAGGTGTGTAGGACCCGGTGGAGATTACAGAGACGGACGAGTGTAGGACCCGGAGGAGATTACAGAGACAGACGGATGGAGGAGCCGGAGGAGATTACAGAGACGGAGGAGTGTAGGACCCGGAGAAGATGACAGAGACGGAGGGATGCAGGGCCCGGAGGAGATGACGGAGACGGAGGAATGTAGAACCCGGAGGGAATTACAGAGACAGAGGGATGGAGGACCCGGAGGAGATGACAGAGACGGAGGAGTGTAGGACCCGGAGGAGATTACAGAGACGGAGGAGTGTAGGACCCGTAGGAGATTACAGAGACGGAGGAGGGTAGGATCCGGAGGGGATTACAGCGACGGAGGGATGGAGGACCCTGAGCAGATTACAGAGACGGAGGAGTGTACGACCCGTCGGAGATTACAGAGACGGAGGAGTGTAGGACCAGGAGGAGATTACAGAAACGGAGGAGTGTAGAACACAGAGGAGATCACTGAGACGGAGAAGTGTAGGACCCGGAGGAGATTAAAGAGCCGGATGGATGGACGACCCGGTGGAGAATACAGTGACTGTGGAGTGTAGGACCTGGAGAAGATTACAGAGACGTAACAGTGTAGGACCCGGAGGAGATTACAGAGATGGAGGAGTGTAGAACCCGGAGGAGGTTACAGAGACGGAAGGATGGAGGACCCGGAGGAGATAACAGAGACGGAGGAGTGTAGGACCAGAAGGAGATTACACAGACGGAGGGATGGAGGACCCGGTGGAGAATATAGAGACTGAGGAGTGTAGGACCCGGAGGAGATTACAGAGACGGCGGGATGGAGGACCCGGAGGAGATAACAGAGATGGAGCAGTGCAGAACCCCGAGGAGTTTACAGAAACAGAGGAGTGTAGGACCCGTAGGAGATTACAGAGACGGAGGAGTGTAGGACCCGGAGGAAATTACAGAGACGGAGGGATGGAGGACCCGGAGGAGATTACAGAGACGGAAGGATGGAGGACCGGGAGAAGATTACAGAGACGGAGGAGTTTAGGACCTGGAGGAGATTACAGAGACGGAGGGATGGAGGACACGGAGCAGATTACAGAGACGGAGGAGTGTTGGACCAGGAGGAGATTACACAGACGGAGAAGTGTAGGACCCGGAGGAGATTTAGGAGTCGGAGGGATGGAGGACCCGGTGGAGAATACAGAGATTGAGGAGTGTAGGACCCGGAGGAGATAACAGAGACGGAGCAGTGTAGGACCTGGAGGAGTTTACAGAAACGGAGGAGTGTAGGATCCGTAGGAGATTACAGAGACGGACGAGTGTAGGGCCAGGAGGAGATTACAGAGACGGAGGAGTGTAGGACCCGGAGGAAATTACAGAGACGGAGGAATGGAGGACCCGGAGGAGATTACAGAGACGGAGGAGTGTAGGACCCGGAGGAAATTATAAAGACGGAGGGATGGAGGACCCGGAGGAGATTACAGAGACGGAGGAATGTAGGACCCGGAGGAGCTGAGAAAGACGGAGGTTTGTAGGACCCGGTGGAGATTACAGAGACGGACGAGTGTAGGACCCGGAGGAGATTACAGAGACAGACGGATGGAGGACCCGGAGGAGATTACAGAGACAGAGGAGTGTAGGACCCGGAGAAGATGACAGAGACGGAGGGATGCAGGGCCCGGAGGAGATGACGGAGACGGAGGAGTGTAGAACCCGGAGGGAATTACAGAGACAGGGGGATGGAGGACCCGGAGGAGATGACAGAGACGGAGGAGTGTTGGACCCGGAGGAGATTACAGAGACGGAGGAGTGTAGGACCCGTAGGAGATTACAGAGACGGAGGAGGGTAGGATCCGGAGGGGATTACAGCGACGGAGGGATGGAGGACCCTGAGCAGATTACAGAGACGGAGGAGTGTACGACCCGTCGGAGATTACAGAGACGGAGGAGTGTAGGACCAGGAGGAGATTACAGAAACGGAGGAGTGTAGAACACAGAGGAGATTACTGAGACGGAGAAGTGTCGGACCCGGAGGAGATTAAAGAGCCGGAGGGATGGAGGACCCGGTGGAGAATACAGAGACTGTGGAGTGTAGGACCTGGAGAAGATTACAGAGACGTAACAGTGTAGGACCCGGAGGAGATTACAGAGATGGAGGAGTGTAGAACCCGGAGGAGGTTACAGAGACGGAAGGATGGAGGACCCGGAGGAGATAACAGAGACGGAGGAGTGTAGGACCAGGAGGAGATTACACAGACGGAGGGATGGAGGACCCGGTGGAGAATATAGAGACTGAGGAGTGTGGGACCCGGAGGAGATTACAGAGACGGCGGGATGGAGGACCCGGAGGAGATAACAGAGACGGAGCAGTGCAGAACCCGGAGGAGTTTACAGAAACAGAGGAGTGTAGGACCCGTAGGAGATTACAGAGACGGAGGAGTGTAGGACCCGGAGGAAATTACAGAGACGGAGGGATGGAGGACCCGGAGGAGATTACAGAGACGGAAGGATGGAGGACCCGGAGGAGATTACAGAGACGGAGGAGTGTAGGACCCGGAGGAAATTACAGAGACGGAGGGATGGAGGACCCGGAGGAGATTACAGAGACGGAAGGATGGAGGACCCGGAGGAGATTACAGAGAAGGAGCAGTGTAGGACCCGGAGGAGGTAACAAAGACGGATGGATGGAGGACCCGGAGGAGATAACAGAGACGGAGCAGTGCAGGATCCGGAGGAGATAACAGAGACGGAGCAGTGTAGAACCCGGAGGAGATTACAGACACAGAAGGGTGTATGAACAAAAGGAGATTACAGAGACGGAGGAGTATCGGACCCACAGAAAGATTACAGAGACTGAGGCGTGTAGGACACAGAGGAGATTACAGAGACGGAGGGATGGAGGACCCGGAGAAGATTACAGAGACGGAGGAGTTTAGGACCTGGAGGAGATTACAGAGACGGAGGGATGGAGGACCCGGAGCAGATTACAGAGACGGAGGAGTGTAGGACCAGGAGGAGATTACACAGACGGAGAAGTGTAGGACCCGGAGGAGCATTAGGAGTCGGAGGGATGGAGGACCCGGTGGAGAATACAGAGATTGAGGAGTGTAGGACCCGGAGGAGATTACAGAGACGGAGGGATGGAGCACCCGGAGGAAATAACAGAGACGGAGCAGTGTAGGACCTGGAGGAGTTTACAGAAACGGAGGAGTGTAGGACCCATAGGAGATTACAGAGACGGACGAGTGTAGGGCCCGGAGGAGATTACAGAGACGGAGGAGTGTAGGACCCGGAGGAAATTACAGAGACGGAGGGATGGAGGACCCGGAGGAGATTACAGAGACGGAAGGATGGAGGACCCGGAGGAGATTACAGAGAAGGAGGGATGCAAGGCCCGGAGGATATTACAGACACGGAGGGACGGAGGACCGGGTGGAGATAACGGAGATGGAGGAGCGTAGGACCCAGAGGACATTACAGAGACAGAGGGATGGAGGATCCGGAGAAGATTGCAGAGAAAGAGACGTGTAGGACCCGGAGGAGATTAAGGAGCCGGAGGGATGGAGGACCCGGTGGAGAATACGGAGACTGTGGAATATAGGACCCGGAGGAGATTATGGAGACGGAGAAGCGTAGGACCCGGAGTAAATTACAGAGACAGAGGGATGGAGGATCCGGAGGAGATTAAGGAGCCGGAGGGATGGAGGACCCGCAGGAGATTAAGGAGCCGGAGGGGTGGAGGACCCGGTGCAGAATACAGAGACTGAGGAGTGTAGGACCCGGAGGAATTTACAGAGACGGAGGGATGGAGGACCCGGAGGAGATTACAGAGACGGAGGAATGTAGGACCCGGAGAAGGTTACAAAGACGGAAGGATGGAGGACCCGGAAGAGATAACAGAGATGGAGCAGTGTAGGATCCGGAGGAGATAACAGAGACGGAGCAGTGTAGGACCCGGAGGAGATTACAGAGACGGAAGGGTGTACGAACAAAAGGAGATTACAGAGACGGAGGAGTATCGGACCCACAGGAGATTACAGAGACTGAGGCGTGTAGGACACAGAGGAGATTACAGAGACGGAGGGATGGAGGACCCGGAGAAGATTACAGAGACGGATGAGTGTAGGACCTGGAGGAGATTACAGAGACGGAGGGATGGAGGACCCGGAGCAGATTACAGAGACGGAGGAGTGTAGGACCAGGAGGAGATTACACAGACGGAGAAGTGTAGGACCCGGAGGAGATTTAGCAGTCGGAGGGATGGAGGACCCGGTGGAAAATACAGAGATTGAGGAGTGTAGGACCCGGAGGAGATTACAGAGACGGAGGGATGGAGCACCCGGAGGAGATAACAGAGACGGAGCAGTGTAGGACCTGGAGGAGTTTACAGAAACGGAGGAGTGTAGGACCCGGAGGAAATTACAGAGACGGGGGGATGGAGGACCCGGAGGAGATTACAGAGACGGAAGGATGGAGGACCCGGAGGAGATTACAGAGAAGGAGCAGTGTAGGACCCGGAGGAGATTACAGAGAAGGAGGGATGCAAGGCCCGGAGGATATTATAGACACGGAGGAACGGAGGACCGGGAGGAGATAACAGAGATGGAGGAGTGTAGGACCCAGAGGACATTACAGAGACAGAGGGATGGAGGATCCGGAGAAGATTACAGAGAAAGAGACGTGTAGGACCCGGAGGAGATTAAGGAGCCGGAGGGATGGAGGACCCCGTGGAGAATACGGAGACTGTGGAATATAGGACCCGGAGGAGATTATGGAGACGGAGAAGCGTAGGACCCGGAGTAAATTACAGAGACAGAGGGATGGAGGATCCGGAGGAGATTAAGGAGCCGGAGGGGTGGAGGACCCGCAGGAGATTAAGGAGCCGGAGGGCTGGAGGACCCGGTGGAGAATACAGAGACTGAGGAGTGTAGGACCCGGAGGAGATTACAGAGACCGAGGGATGGAGGACCCGGAGGATTTTACGGAGACGGATGAGTGTAGGATCCGGAGGAGATGACAGAGACGGAGGAGTGTAGGACCCGGAGGAGATTACAGAGACGGAGGAGTGTAGAACACAGAGAAGATTACGGAGACAGAGCAGTGTAGGACCCGGAGGAGATTACACAGACGGAGGATTGTAGGACCCGGAGGAGATTACACAGACAGAGGAGTGTAGGACCCGGAGGAGATTACAGAGACGGAGGGATGGAGGACCCGTTGGAGATTACAGAGACGGAGGAGTGTAGGACCCGGAGGAGATTAAGGAGCCGGAGGGGTGGAGGACCCGGAGAAGATTAAGGAGCCGGAGGGGTGGAGGACCCGGAGGAGATTACAGAGACGGCGGAGTGTAGGACCTGGAGGAGATTACAGAAACTGAGGGATGGAGGACCCGGAAGGAGATTAAGGAGCCTGAGGGGTGGAGGACCCGGTGGAGAATACAGAGACTGAGGAGTGTAGGACCCGGAGGAGCTGAGAAAGACGGAGGTGTGTAGGACCCGGTGGAGATTACAGAGACGGACGAGTGTAGGACCCGGAGGAGATTACAGAGACAGACGGATGGAGGACCCGGAGGAGATTACAGAGACGGAGGAGTGTAGGACCCGGAGAAGATGACAGAGACGGAGGGATGCAGGGCCCGGAGGAGATGACGGAGACGGAGGAGTGTAGAACCCGGAGGGAATTACAGAGACAGGGGGATGGAGGACCCGGAGGAGATGACAGAGACGGAGGAGTGTAGGACCCGGAGGAGATTACAGAGACGGAGGAGTGTAGGACCCGGAGGAAATTACAGAGACGGAGGGATGGAGGACCCGGAGGAGATTACAGAGACAGAGGGATGGAGGACCCGGAGGATTTTACGGAGACGGATGAGTGTAGGACCCGGAGGAGATTACAGAGACAGAGGAGTGTAGGACTGGAGGAGATTACAGAGAAGGAGGGATGCAAGGCCCGGAGGATATTACAGACACGGAGGGACGGAGGACCCGGAGGAGATTACGGAGATGGAGGAGTGTAGGACCCAGAGGACATTACAGAGACGGAGGGATGGAGGACCCGGAGGAGATTACAGAGACGGAGGAGTGTAGGACCAGGAGGAGATTACAGAGACGGAGGAGTGTAGGACCAGGAGGAGATTACAGAGATGGAGGAGTGTAGAACACAGAGGAGATTACTGAGACGGAGAAGTGTAGGACCCGGAGGAGATGAAGGAGCCGGAGGGATGGAGGACCCGGTGGAGAATACAGAGACTGCGGAATATAGGACCCGGAGGAAATTACAGAAACGTAAGAGTGTAGGACCCGGAGGAGATTATGGAGACGGAGGAGCGTAGGACCCGGAGTATATTACAGAGACAGAGGGATGGAGGATCCGGAGGAGATTACTGAGATGGAGGGATGGAGGACCCCGAGGAGATTATAGAGACGGTGGAGTGTAGAACCCGGAGGATGTTACATAGACAGAAGGATGGACGACCCGGAAGAGATAACAGAGACGGAGCAGTGTCGGACCCGGAGGAGATTACAGAGATGGAAGAGTGTAGGACCCAAAGGACATTACAGAGACAGAGGAGTGTAGGACCCGGAGGAGATTACAGAGACCGAGGGATGGAGGACCCGGAGGAGATTACGGAGACGGATGAGTGTAGTATCCGGAGGAGATGACAGAGACGGAGGAGTGTAGGACCCGGAGGAGATTACAGAGACGGAGGAGTGTAGAACACAGAGAAGATTACGGAGACAGAGCAGTGTTGGACCCGGAGGAGATTACACAGACGGAGGATTGCAGGACCCGGAGGAGATTACACAGACAGAGGAGTGTAGGACCCGGAGGAGATTACAGAGGCGGAGGGATGGAGGACCCGGAGGAGATTAAGGAGCCGGAGGAGTGTAGGACCCGGAGGAGATTAAGGAGCCGGAGGGGTGGAGGACCCGCAGGAGATTAAGGAGCCGGAGGGGTGGAGGACCCGGTGGAGAATACAGAGACTGAGGAGTGTAGGACCCGGAGGAAATTACAAAGACGGAGGGATGGAGGACCCGGAGAAGATGACAGAGACGGAGGGATGCAGGGCCCGGAGGAGATGACGGAGACGGAGGAGTGTAGAACCCGGAGGGAATTACAGAGACAGAGGGATGGAGGACCCGGAGGAGATGACAGAGACGGAGGAGTGTAGGACCCGGAGGAGATTACAGAGACGGAGGAGTGTAGGACCCGTAGGAGATTACAGAGACGGAGGAGGGTAGGATCCGGAGGGGATTACAGCGACGGAGGGATGGAGGACCCTGAGCAGATTACAGAGACGGAGGAGTGTACGACCCGTCGGAGATTACAGAGACGGAGGAGTGTAGGACCAGGAGGAGATTACAGAAACGGAGGAGTGTAGAACACAGAGGAGATCACTGAGACGGAGAAGTGTAGGACCCGGAGGAGATTAAAGAGCCGGATGGATGGACGACCCGGTGGAGAATACAGTGACTGTGGAGTGTAGGACCTGGAGAAGATTACAGAGACGTAACAGTGTAGGACCCGGAGGAGATTACAGAGATGGAGGAGTGTAGAACCCGGAGGAGGTTACAGAGACGGAAGGATGGAGGACCCGGAGGAGATAACAGAGACGGAGGAGTGTAGGACCAGAAGGAGATTACACAGACGGAGGGATGGAGGACCCGGTGGAGAATATAGAGACTGAGGAGTGTAGGACCCGGAGGAGATTACAGAGACGGCGGGATGGAGGACCCGGAGGAGATAACAGAGATGGAGCAGTGCAGAACCCGGAGGAGTTTACAGAAACAGAGGAGTGTAGGACCCGTAGGAGATTACAGAGACGGAGGGATGGAGGACCCGGAGGAGATTACAGAGACGGAAGGATGGAGGACCCGGAGGAGATTACAGAGAAGGAGCAGTGTAGGACCGGAGGAGATTACAGAGAAGGAGGGATGCAAGGCCCGGAGGAGATTACAGAGAAGGAGGGATGCAAGGCCCGGAGGATATTACAGACACGGAGGGACGGAGGACCGGGAGGAGATAACGGAGATGGAGGAGTGTAGGACCCAGAGGACATTACAGAGACAGAGGGATGGAGGATCCGGAGAAGATTACAGAGAAAGAGACGTGTAGGACCCGAAGGAGATTAAGGAGCCGGAGGGATGGAGGACCCGGTGGAGAATACGGAGACTGTGGAATATAGGACCCGGAGGAGATTACAGAGACGGAGAAGCGTAGGACCCGGAGTAAATTACAGAGACAGAGGGATGGAGGATCCGGAGGAGATTAAGGAGCCGGAGGGGTGGAGGACCCGGTGGAGAATACAGAGACTGAGGAGTGTAGGACCCGGAGGAAATTACAGAGACGGAGGGATGGAGGACCCGGAGGAGATTACAGAGACGGAGGAATGTAGGACCCGGAGGAGCTGAGAAAGACGGAGGTGTGTAGGACCCGGTGGAGATTACAGAGACGGAGGAGTGTAGGACCCGGAGGAGATTACAGAGACGGAGGAGTGTAGGACCCGGAGGAGATTACAGAGACGGACGAGTGTAGGACCCGGAGGTGATTACAGAGACAGACGGATGGAGGACCCGGAGGAGATTACAGAGACGGAGGAGTGTAGGACCCGGAGAAGGTGACAGAGACGGAGGGATGCAGGGCCCGGAGGAGATGACGGAGACGGAGGAGTGTAGAACCCGGAGGGAATTACAGAGACAGAAGGATGGAGGACCCGGAGGAGATGACAGAGACGGAGGAGTGTAGGACCCGGAGGAGATTACAGAGACGGAGGAGTATAGGACCCGTAGGAGATTACAGAGACGGAGGAGGGTAGGATCCGGAGGGGATTACAGCGACGGAGGGATGGAGGACCCTGAGCAGATTACAGAGACGGAGGAGTGTACGACCCGTCGGAGATTACAGAGACGGAGGGGTGTAGGACCCGGAGGAATTTACAGAGACGGAGGGATGGAGGACCCGGAGGAGATTACAGAGACGGAGGAATGTAGGACCCGGAGAAGGTTACAAAGATGGAAGGATGGAGGACCCGGAAGAGATAACAGAGATGGAGCAGTGTAGGATCCGGAGGAGATAACAGAGACGGAGCAGTGTAGGACCCGGAGGAGATTACAGAGACGGAAGGGTGTACGAACAAAAGGAGATTACAGAGACGGAGGAGTATCGGACCCACAGGAGATTACAGAGACTGAGGCGTGTAGGACACAGAGGAGATTACAGAGACGGAGGGATGGAGGACCCGGAGAAGATTACAGAGACGGATGAGTGTAGGACCTGGAGGAGATTACAGAGACGGAGGGATGGAGGACCCGGAGCAGATTACAGAGACGGAGGAGTGTAGGACCAGGAGGAGATTACACAGACGGAGAAGTGTAGGACCCGGAGGAGATTTAGCAGTCGGAGGGATGGAGGACCCGGTGGAAAATACAGAGATTGAGGAGTGTAGGACCCGGAGGAGATTACAGAGACGGAGGGATGGAGCACCCGGAGGAGATAACAGAGACGGAGCAGTGTAGGACCTGGAGGAGTTTACAGAAACGGAGGAGTGTAGGACCCGGAGGAAATTACAGAGACGGGGGGATGGAGGACCCGGAGGAGATTACAGAGACGGAAGGATGGAGGACCCGGAGGAGATTACAGAGACGGAGGAATGTAGGACCCGGAGGAGCTGAGAAAGACGGAGGTGTGTAGGACCCGGTGGAGATTACAGAGACGGAGGAGTGTAGGACCCGGAGGAGATTACAGAGACGGAGGAGTGTAGGACCCGGAGGAGATTACAGAGACGGACGAGTGTAGGACCCGGAGGTGATTACAGAGACAGACGGATGGAGGACCCGGAGGAGATTACAGAGACGGAGGAGTGTAGGACCCGGAGAAGGTGACAGAGACGGAGGGATGCAGGGCCCGGAGGAGATGACGGAGACGGAGGAGTGTAGAACCCGGAGGGAATTACAGAGACAGAAGGATGGAGGACCCGGAGGAGATGACAGAGACGGAGGAGTGTAGGACCCGGAGGAGATTACAGAGACGGAGGAGTGTAGGACCCGTAGGAGATTACAGAGACGGAGGAGGGTAGGATCCGGAGGGGATTACAGCGACGGAGGGATGGAGGACCCTGAGCAGATTACAGAGACGGAGGAGTGTACGACCCGTCGGAGATTACAGAGACGGAGGGGTGTAGGACCAGGAGGAGATTACAGAAACGGAGGAGTGTAGAACACAGAGGAGATTACTGAGACGGAGAAGTGTAGGACCCGGAGGAGATTAAAGAGCTGGAGGGATGGAGGACCCGGTGGAGAATATAGTGACTGTGGAGTGTAGGACCTGGAGAAGATTACAGAGACGTAACAGTGTAGGACCCGGAGGAGATTACAGAGATGGAGGAGTGTAGAACCCGGAGGAGATTACAGAGACTGAGGCGTGTAGGACACAGAGGAGGTTACAGAGACGGAAGGATGGAGGACCCGGAGAAGATAACAGAGACGGAGGAGTGTAGGACCAGGAGGAGATTACACAGACGGAGGGATGGAGGACCCGGTGGAGAATATAGACACTGAGGAGTGTAGGACCCGGAGGAGATTACAGAGACGGCGGGATGGAGGACCCGGAGGAGATAACAGAGACGGAGCAGTGTAGGACCTGGAGGAGTTTACAGAAACGGAGGAGTGTAGGATCCGTAGGAGATTAAAGAGACGGACGAGTGTAGGGCCCGGAGGAGATTACAGAGACGGAGCAGTATAGGACCGGAGGAGATTACAGAGAAGGAGGGATGCAAGGCCCGGAGGAGATTACAGAGACGGAGGAGTGTAGGACCCGGAGGAGATTACAGAGACTGAGGCGTGTAGGACACAGAGGAGGTTACAGAGACGGAAGGATGGAGGACCCGGAGGAGATTAAGGAGCCGGAGGAGTGTAGGACCCGGAGGAGATTAAGGAGCCGGAGGGGTGGAGGACCCGCAGGAGATTAAGGAGCCGGAGGGGTGGAGGACCCGGTGGAGAATACAGAGACTGAGGAGTGTAGGACCCGGAGGAAATTACAGAGACGGAGGAATGTAGGACCCGGAGGAGCTGAGAAAGACGGAGGTGTGTAGGACCCGGTGGAGATTACAGAGACGGACGAGTGTAGGACCCGGAGGAGATTACAGAGACAGACGGATGGAGGAGCCGGAGGAGATTACAGAGACGGAGGAGTGTAGGACCCGGAGAAGATGACAGAGACGGAGGGATGCAGGGCCCGGAGGAGATGACGGAGACGGAGGAGTGTAGAACCCGGAGGGAATTACAGAGACAGAGGGATGGAGGACCCGGAGGAGATGACAGAGACGGAGGAGTGTAGGACCCGGAGGAGATTACAGAGACGGAGGAGTGTAGGACCCGTAGGAGATTACAGAGACGGAGGAGGGTAGGATCCGGAGGGGATTACAGCGACGGAGGGATGGAGGACCCTGAGCAGATTACAGAGACGGAGGAGTGTACGACCCGTCGGAGATTACAGAGACGGAGGAGTGTAGGACCAGGAGGAGATTACAGAAACGGAGGAGTGTGGAACACAGAGGAGATCACTGAGACGGAGAAGTGTAGGACCCGGAGGAGATTAAAGAGCCGGATGGATGGACGACCCGGTGGAGAATACAGTGACTGTGGAGTGTAGGACCTGGAGAAGATTACAGAGACGTAACAGTGTAGGACCCGGAGGAGATTACAGAGATGGAGGAGTGTAGAACCCGGAGGAGGTTACAGAGACGGAAGGATGGAGGACCCGGAGGAGATAACAGAGACGGAGGAGTGTAGGACCAGAAGGAGATTACACAAACGGAGGGATGGAGGACCCGGTGGAGAATATAGAGACTGAGGAGTGTAGGACCCGGAGGAGATTACAGAGACGGCGGGATGGAGGACCCGGAGGAGATAACAGAGATGGAGCAGTGCAGAACCCGGAGGAGTTTACAGAAACAGAGGAGTGTAGGACCCGTAGGAGATTACAGAGACGGAGGAGTGTAGGATCCGGAGGAAATTACAGAGACGGAGGGATGGAGGACCCGGAGGAGATTACAGAGACGGAAGGATGGAGGACCGGGAGAAGATTACAGAGACGGAGGAGTTTAGGACCTGGAGGAGATTACAGAGACGGAGGGATGGAGGACACGGAGCAGATTACAGAGACGGAGGAGTGTAGGACCAGGAGGAGATTACACAGACGGAGAAGTGTAGGACCCGGAGGAGATTTAGCAGTCGGAGGGATGGAGGACCCGGTGGAAAATACAGAGATTGAGGAGTGTAGGACCCGGAGGAGATTACAGAGACGGAGGGATGGAGCACCCGGAGGAGATAACAGAGACGGAGCAGTGTAGGACCTGGAGGAGTTTACAGAAACGGAGGAGTGTAGGACCCGGAGGAAATTACAGAGACGGGGGGATGGAGGACCCGGAGGAGATTACAGAGACGGAAGGATGGAGGACCCGGAGGAGATTACAGAGACGGAGGAATGTAGGACCCGGAGGAGCTGAGAAAGACGGAGGTGTGTAGGACCCGGTGGAGATTACAGAGACGGAGGAGTGTAGGACCCGGAGGAGATTACAGAGACGGAGGAGTGTAGGACCCGGAGGAGATTACAGAGACGGACGAGTGTAGGACCCGGAGGTGATTACAGAGACAGACGGATGGAGGACCCGGAGGAGATTACAGAGACGGAGGAGTGTAGGACCCGGAGAAGGTGACAGAGACGGAGGGATGCAGGGCCCGGAGGAGATGACGGAGACGGAGGAGTGTAGAACCCGGAGGGAATTACAGAGACAGAAGGATGGAGGACCCGGAGGAGATGACAGAGACGGAGGAGTGTAGGACCCGGAGGAGATTACAGAGACGGAGGAGTGTAGGACCCGTAGGAGATTACAGAGACGGAGGAGGGTAGGATCCGGAGGGGATTACAGCGACGGAGGGATGGAGGACCCTGAGCAGATTACAGAGACGGAGGAGTGTACGACCCGTCGGAGATTACAGAGACGGAGGGGTGTAGGACCAGGAGGAGATTACAGAAACGGAGGAGTGTAGAACACAGAGGAGATTACTGAGACGGAGAAGTGTAGGACCCGGAGGAGATTAAAGAGCTGGAGGGATGGAGGACCCGGTGGAGAATATAGTGACTGTGGAGTGTAGGACCTGGAGAAGATTACAGAGACGTAACAGTGTAGGACCCGGAGGAGATTACAGAGATGGAGGAGTGTAGAACCCGGAGGAGATTACAGAGACTGAGGCGTGTAGGACACAGAGGAGGTTACAGAGACGGAAGGATGGAGGACCCGGAGAAGATAACAGAGACGGAGGAGTGTAGGACCAGGAGGAGATTACACAGACGGAGGGATGGAGGACCCGGTGGAGAATATAGACACTGAGGAGTGTAGGACCCGGAGGAGATTACAGAGACGGCGGGATGGAGGACCCGGAGGAGATAACAGAGACGGAGCAGTGTAGGACCTGGAGGAGTTTACAGAAACGGAGGAGTGTAGGATCCGTAGGAGATTAAAGAGACGGACGAGTGTAGGGCCCGGAGGAGATTACAGAGACGGAGCAGTATAGGACCGGAGGAGATTACAGAGAAGGAGGGATGCAAGGCCCGGAGGAGATTACAGAGACGGAGGAGTGTAGGACCCGGAGGAGATTACAGAGACTGAGGCGTGTAGGACACAGAGGAGGTTACAGAGACGGAAGGATGGAGGACCCGGAGGAGATTAAGGAGCCGGAGGAGTGTAGGACCCGGAGGAGATTAAGGAGCCGGAGGGGTGGAGGACCCGCAGGAGATTAAGGAGCCGGAGGGGTGGAGGACCCGGTGGAGAATACAGAGACTGAGGAGTGTAGGACCCGGAGGAAATTACAGAGACGGAGGAATGTAGGACCCGGAGGAGCTGAGAAAGACGGAGGTGTGTAGGACCCGGTGGAGATTACAGAGACGGACGAGTGTAGGACCCGGAGGAGATTACAGAGACAGACGGATGGAGGAGCCGGAGGAGATTACAGAGACGGAGGAGTGTAGGACCCGGAGAAGATGACAGAGACGGAGGGATGCAGGGCCCGGAGGAGATGACGGAGACGGAGGAGTGTAGAACCCGGAGGGAATTACAGAGACAGAGGGATGGAGGACCCGGAGGAGATGACAGAGACGGAGGAGTGTAGGACCCGGAGGAGATTACAGAGACGGAGGAGTGTAGGACCCGTAGGAGATTACAGAGACGGAGGAGGGTAGGATCCGGAGGGGATTACAGCGACGGAGGGATGGAGGACCCTGAGCAGATTACAGAGACGGAGGAGTGTACGACCCGTCGGAGATTACAGAGACGGAGGAGTGTAGGACCAGGAGGAGATTACAGAAACGGAGGAGTGTGGAACACAGAGGAGATCACTGAGACGGAGAAGTGTAGGACCCGGAGGAGATTAAAGAGCCGGATGGATGGACGACCCGGTGGAGAATACAGTGACTGTGGAGTGTAGGACCTGGAGAAGATTACAGAGACGTAACAGTGTAGGACCCGGAGGAGATTACAGAGATGGAGGAGTGTAGAACCCGGAGGAGGTTACAGAGACGGAAGGATGGAGGACCCGGAGGAGATAACAGAGACGGAGGAGTGTAGGACCAGAAGGAGATTACACAAACGGAGGGATGGAGGACCCGGTGGAGAATATAGAGACTGAGGAGTGTAGGACCCGGAGGAGATTACAGAGACGGCGGGATGGAGGACCCGGAGGAGATAACAGAGATGGAGCAGTGCAGAACCCGGAGGAGTTTACAGAAACAGAGGAGTGTAGGACCCGTAGGAGATTACAGAGACGGAGGAGTGTAGGATCCGGAGGAAATTACAGAGACGGAGGGATGGAGGACCCGGAGGAGATTACAGAGACGGAAGGATGGAGGACCGGGAGAAGATTACAGAGACGGAGGAGTTTAGGACCTGGAGGAGATTACAGAGACGGAGGGATGGAGGACACGGAGCAGATTACAGAGACGGAGGAGTGTAGGACCAGGAGGAGATTACACAGACGGAGAAGTGTAGGACCCGGAGGAGATTTAGGAGTCGGAGGGATGGAGGACCCGGTGGAGAATACAGAGATTGAGGAGTGTAGGACCCGGAGGAGATAACAGAGACGGAGCAGTGTAGGACCTGGAGGAGTTTACAGAAACGGAGGAGTGTAGGATCCGTAGGAGATTACAGAGACGGACGAGTGTAGGGCCCGGAGGAGATTACAGAGACGGAGGAGTGTAGGACCCGGAGGAAATTACAGAGACGGAGGGATGGAGGACCCGGAGCAGATTACAGAGACGGAGGAGTGTAGGACCAGGAGGAGATTACACAGACGGAGAAGTGTAGGACCCGGAGGAGATTTAGCAGTCGGAGGGATGGAGGACCCGGTGGAAAATACAGAGATTGAGGAGTGTAGGACCCGGAGGAGATTACAGAGACGGAGGGATGGAGCACCCGGAGGAGATAACAGAGACGGAGCAGTGTAGGACCTGGAGGAGTTTACAGAAACGGAGGAGTGTAGGACCCGGAGGAAATTACAGAGACGGGGGGATGGAGGACCCGGAGGAGATTACAGAGACGGAAGGATGGAGGACCCGGAGGAGATTACAGAGACGGAGGAATGTAGGACCCGGAGGAGCTGAGAAAGACGGAGGTGTGTAGGACCCGGTGGAGATTACAGAGACGGAGGAGTGTAGGACCCGGAGGAGATTACAGAGACGGAGGAGTGTAGGACCCGGAGGAGATTACAGAGACGGACGAGTGTAGGACCCGGAGGTGATTACAGAGACAGACGGATGGAGGACCCGGAGGAGATTACAGAGACGGAGGAGTGTAGGACCCGGAGAAGGTGACAGAGACGGAGGGATGCAGGGCCCGGAGGAGATGACGGAGACGGAGGAGTGTAGAACCCGGAGGGAATTACAGAGACAGAAGGATGGAGGACCCGGAGGAGATGACAGAGACGGAGGAGTGTAGGACCCGGAGGAGATTACAGAGACGGAGGAGTGTAGGACCCGTAGGAGATTACAGAGACGGAGGAGGGTAGGATCCGGAGGGGATTACAGCGACGGAGGGATGGAGGACCCTGAGCAGATTACAGAGACGGAGGAGTGTACGACCCGTCGGAGATTACAGAGACGGAGGGGTGTAGGACCAGGAGGAGATTACAGAAACGGAGGAGTGTAGAACACAGAGGAGATTACTGAGACGGAGAAGTGTAGGACCCGGAGGAGATTAAAGAGCTGGAGGGATGGAGGACCCGGTGGAGAATATAGTGACTGTGGAGTGTAGGACCTGGAGAAGATTACAGAGACGTAACAGTGTAGGACCCGGAGGAGATTACAGAGATGGAGGAGTGTAGAACCCGGAGGAGATTACAGAGACTGAGGCGTGTAGGACACAGAGGAGGTTACAGAGACGGAAGGATGGAGGACCCGGAGAAGATAACAGAGACGGAGGAGTGTAGGACCAGGAGGAGATTACACAGACGGAGGGATGGAGGACCCGGTGGAGAATATAGACACTGAGGAGTGTAGGACCCGGAGGAGATTACAGAGACGGCGGGATGGAGGACCCGGAGGAGATAACAGAGACGGAGCAGTGTAGGACCTGGAGGAGTTTACAGAAACGGAGGAGTGTAGGATCCGTAGGAGATTAAAGAGACGGACGAGTGTAGGGCCCGGAGGAGATTACAGAGACGGAGCAGTATAGGACCGGAGGAGATTACAGAGAAGGAGGGATGCAAGGCCCGGAGGAGATTACAGAGACGGAGGAGTGTAGGACCCGGAGGAGATTACAGAGACTGAGGCGTGTAGGACACAGAGGAGGTTACAGAGACGGAAGGATGGAGGACCCGGAGGAGATTAAGGAGCCGGAGGAGTGTAGGACCCGGAGGAGATTAAGGAGCCGGAGGGGTGGAGGACCCGCAGGAGATTAAGGAGCCGGAGGGGTGGAGGACCCGGTGGAGAATACAGAGACTGAGGAGTGTAGGACCCGGAGGAAATTACAAAGACGGAGGGATGGAGGACCCGGAGGAGATTACAGAGACGGAGGAATGTAGGACCCGGAGGAGCTGAGAAAGACGGAGGTGTGTAGGACCCGGTGGAGATTACAGAGACGGACGAGTGTAGGACCCGGAGGAGATTACAGAGACAGACGGATGGAGGAGCCGGAGGAGATTACAGAGACGGAGGAGTGTAGGACCCGGAGAAGATGACAGAGACGGAGGGATGCAGGGCCCGGAGGAGATGACGGAGACGGAGGAGTGTAGAACCCGGAGGGAATTACAGAGACAGAGGGATGGAGGACCCGGAGGAGATGACAGAGACGGAGGAGTGTAGGACCCGGAGGAGATTACAGAGACGGAGGAGTGTAGGACCCGTAGGAGATTACAGAGACGGAGGAGGGTAGGATCCGGAGGGGATTACAGCGACGGAGGGATGGAGGACCCTGAGCAGATTACAGAGACGGAGGAGTGTACGACCCGTCGGAGATTACAGAGACGGAGGAGTGTAGGACCAGGAGGAGATTACAGAAACGGAGGAGTGTGGAACACAGAGGAGATCACTGAGACGGAGAAGTGTAGGACCCGGAGGAGATTAAAGAGCCGGATGGATGGACGACCCGGTGGAGAATACAGTGACTGTGGAGTGTAGGACCTGGAGAAGATTACAGAGACGTAACAGTGTAGGACCCGGAGGAGATTACAGAGATGGAGGAGTGTAGAACCCGGAGGAGGTTACAGAGACGGAAGGATGGAGGACCCGGAGGAGATAACAGAGACGGAGGAGTGTAGGACCAGAAGGAGATTACACAAACGGAGGGATGGAGGACCCGGTGGAGAATATAGAGACTGAGGAGTGTAGGACCCGGAGGAGATTACAGAGACGGCGGGATGGAGGACCCGGAGGAGATAACAGAGATGGAGCAGTGCAGAACCCGGAGGAGTTTACAGAAACAGAGGAGTGTAGGACCCGTAGGAGATTACAGAGACGGAGGAGTGTAGGATCCGGAGGAAATTACAGAGACGGAGGGATGGAGGACCCGGAGGAGATTACAGAGACGGAAGGATGGAGGACCGGGAGAAGATTACAGAGACGGAGGAGTTTAGGACCTGGAGGAGATTACAGAGACGGAGGGATGGAGGACACGGAGCAGATTACAGAGACGGAGGAGTGTAGGACCAGGAGGAGATTACACAGACGGAGAAGTGTAGGACCCGGAGGAGATTTAGGAGTCGGAGGGATGGAGGACCCGGTGGAGAATACAGAGATTGAGGAGTGTAGGACCCGGAGGAGATAACAGAGACGGAGCAGTGTAGGACCTGGAGGAGTTTACAGAAACGGAGGAGTGTAGGATCCGTAGGAGATTACAGAGACGGACGAGTGTAGGGCCCGGAGGAGATTACAGAGACGGAGGAGTGTAGGACCCGGAGGAAATTACAGAGACGGAGGAATGGAGGACCCGGAGGAGATTACAGAGACGGAGGAGTGTAGGACCCGGAGGAAATTACAAAGACGGAAGGATGGAGGACCCGGAGGAGATTACAGAGAAGGAGCAGTGTAGGACCGGAGGAGATTACAGAGAAGGAGGGATGCAAGGCCCGGAGGAGATTACAGAGAAGGAGGGATGCAAGGCCCGGAGGATATTACAGACACGGAGGGACGGAGGACCGGGAGGAGATAACGGAGATGGAGGAGTGTAGGACCCAGAGGACATTACAGAGACAGAGGGATGGAGGATCCGGAGAAGATTACAGAGAAAGAGACGTGTAGGACCCGAAGGAGGTTAAGGAGCCGGAGGGATGGAGGACCCGGTGGAGAATACGGAGACTGTGGAATATAGGACCCGGAGGAGATTACAGAGACGGAGAAGCGTAGGACCCGGAGTAAATTACAGAGACAGAGGGATGGAGGATCCGGAGGAGATTAAGGAGCCGGAGGGGTGGAGGACCCGGTGGAGAATACAGAGACTGAGGAGTGTAGGACCCGGAGGAAATTACAGAGACGGAGGGATGGAGGACCCGGAGGAGATTACAGAGACGGAGGAATGTAGGACCCGGAGGAGCTGAGAAAGACGGAGGTGTGTAGGACAAGGTGGAGATTACAGAGACGGAGGAGTGTAGGACCCGGAGGAGATTACAGAGACGGAGGAGTGTAGGACCCGTAGGAGATTACAGAGACGGAGGAGGGTAGGATCCGGAGGGGATTACAGCGACGGAGGGATGGAGGACCCTGAGCAGATTACAGAGACGGAGGAGTGTACGACCCGTCGGAGATTACAGAGACGGAGGGGTGTTGGACCAGGAGGAGATTACAGAAACGGAGGAGTGTAGAACACAGAGGAGATTACTGAGACGGAGAAGTGTAGGACCCGGAGGAGATTAAAGAGCCGGAGGGATGGAGGACCCGGTGGAGAATACAGTGACTGTGGAGTGTAGGACCTGGAGAAGATTACAGAGACGTAACAGTGTCGGACCCGGAGGAGATTACAGAGATGGAGGAGTGTAGAACCCGGAGGAGATTACAGAAACGGAAGGATGGAGGACCCGGAGAAGATAACAGAGACGGAGGAGTGTAGGACCAGGAGGAGATTACACAGACGGAGGGATGGAGGACCCGGTGGAGAATATAGACACTGAGGAGTGTAGGACCCGGAGGAGATTACAGAGACGGCGGGATGGAGGACCCGGAGGAGATAACAGAGACGGAGCAGTGCAGAACCCGGAGGAGTTTACAGAAACAGAGGAGTGTAGGACCCGTAGGAGATTACAGAGACGGAGGAGTGTTGGACCCGGAGGAAATTACAGAGACGGAGGGATGGAGGACCCGGAGGAGATTACAGAGACGGAAGGATGGAGGACCCGGAGGAGATTACAGAGAAGGAGCAGTGTAGGACCCGGAGGAGATTACAGAGACGGAGAACTGTAGGAACCGGAGGACATTACAGAGACGGAGGAGTGTAGGACCCGGAGTAGGTTACAAAGACGGAAGGATGGAGGACCCGGAGGAGATAACAGAGACGGTGCAGTGTAGGATCCGGAGGAGATAACAGAGACGGAGCAGTGTAGGACCCGGAGGAGATTACAGAGACGGAAGGGTGTACGAACAAAAGGAGATTACAGAGACGGAGGAGTATCGGACCCACAGGAGATTACAGAGACTGAGGCGTGTAGGACACAGAGGAGATTACAGAGACGGAGGGATGGAGGACCCGGAGAAGATTACAGAGACGGAGGAGTGTAGGACCAGGAGGAGATTACACAGACGGAGAAGTGTAGGACCCGGAGGAGATTTAGGAGTCGGAGGGATGGAGGACCCGGTGGAGAATACAGAGATTGAGGAGTGTTGGACCCGGACGAGATTACAGAGACGGAGGGATGGAGCACCCGGAGGAGATAACAGAGACGGAGCAGTGTCGGACCTGGAGGAGTTTACAGAAACAGAGGAGTGTTGGACCCGTAGGAGATTACAGAAACGGACGAGTGTAGGGCCCGGAGGAGATTACAGAGACGGAGGAGTGTAGGACCCGGAGGAAATTACAGAGACGGAGGGATGGAGGACCCGGAGGAGATTACAGAGACGGAAGGATGGAGGACCCGGAGGAGATTACAGAGACGGAGCAGTGTAGGACCCGGAGGAGATTACAGAGACAGAGGGACGGAGGACCGGGAGGAGATTACAGAGACGGAGCAGTGTAGGACCCGGAGGAGATTACAGACACAGAGGGATGGAGGATCCGGAGAAGATTACAGAGAAAGAGACGTGTAGGACCCGGAGGAGATTAAGGAGCCGGAGGGATGGAGGACCCGGTGGAGAATACGGAGACTGTGGAATATAGGACCCGGAGGAGATTATGGAGACGGAGGGATGGATGACCCGGAGGAGATTACAGAGACGGAGGAGCGTAGGACCCGGAGAATGTTACAGAGACGGAAGGATGGAGGACCCGGAGGAGATAACAGAGACGGAGCAGTGTAGGACCCGGAGGAGATTACAGAGACGGAGGAGTGTAGAACACAGAGAAGATTACGGAGACAGAGAAGTGTAGGTCCCGGAGGAGATTACACAGACGGTGGAGTGTAAGACATGGAGGAGATTACAGAGACGGAGGAGTGTAGGACCCGGAGGAAATTACAGAGACGGAGGGATGGAGGACCCGGAGGAGATTACAGAGACGGAAGGATGGAGGACCCGGAGGAGATTACAGAGAAGGAGCAGTGTAGGACCCGGAGGAGATTACAGAGACGGAGAACTGTAGGAACCGGAGGACATTACAGAGACGGAGGAGTGTTGGACCCGGAGGAGGTTACAAAGACGGAAGGATGGAGGACCCGGAGGAGATAACAGAGACGGAGCAGTGTAGGATCCGGAGGAGATAACAGAGACGGAGCAGTGTAGGACCCGGAGGAGATTACAGAGACGGAAGGGTGTACGAACAAAAGGAGATTACAGAGACGGAGGAGTATCGGACCCACAGGAGATTACAGAGACTGAGGCGTGTAGGACACAGAGGAGATTACAGAGACGGAGGGATGGAGGACCCGGAGAAGATTACAGAGACGGAGGAGTGTAGGACCAGGAGGAGATTACACAGACGGAGAAGTGTAGGACCCGGAGGAGATTTAGGAGTCGGAGGGATGGAGGTCCCGGTGGAGAATACAGAGATTGAGGAGTGTAGGACCCGGACGAGATTACAGAGACGGAGGGATGGAGCACCCGGAGGAGATAACAGAGACGGAGCAGTGTCGGACCTGGAGGAGTTTACAGAAACAGAGGAGTGTAGGACCCGTAGGAGATTACAGAAACGGACGAGTGTAGGGCCCGGAGGAGATTACAGAAAAGGAGGAGTGTAGGACCCGGAGGAAATTACAGAGACGGAGGGATGGAGGACCCGGAGGAGATTACAGAGACGGAAGGATGGAGGACCCGGAGGAGATTACAGAGACGGAGCAGTGTAGGACCCGGAGGAGATTACAGAGACAGAGGGATGGAGGATCCGGAGAAGATTACAGAGAAAGAGACGTGTAGGACCCGGAGGAGATTAAGGAGCCGGAGGGATGGAGGACCCGGTGGAGAATACGGAGACTGTGGAATATAGGACCCGGAGGAGATTATGGAGACGGAGGGATGGATGACCCGGAGGAGATTACAGAGACGGAGGAGCGTAGGACCCGGAGAATGTTACAGAGACGGAAGGATGGAGGACCCGGAGGAGATAACAGAGACGGAGCAGTGTAGGACCCGGAGGAGATTACACAGACGGTGGAGTGTAAGACATGGAGGAGATTACAGAGACGGAGGATTGTAGGACTCGGAGGAGATTACAGAGACGGGGGAGTGTAGGACCCGGGGGAGATTACAGAGACGGAGGAATGGAGGACCCGGAGGAGATTACAGAGACAGCGGAGTGTAGGACCTGGAGGAGATTACAGACACGAAGGGATGGAGGACCCGGAGCAGATTACAGAGACGGAGGAGTGAAGGACCCGGAGGAGATTAAAGAGCCGGAGGGATGGAGGACCCGGTGGAGAATACAGAGACTGTGGACTGTAAGACCTGGAGGAGATTACAGAGACGTAACAGTGTAGGACCCGGAGGAGATTATGGAGACGGAGGAGTGTAGGACCCGGAGGAGATTATGGAGACGGAGGAGTGTAGGACCCGGAGTAAATTACGGAGACAGAGGGATGAAGGACCCGGAGGAGATTACAGAGACAGAGGGATGGAGGACCCGGAGGAGATTGCAGAGACGGAGGGATGGAGGACCCGGAGGAGATTACAGAGACGGAGGGATGGAGGACCCAGAGGAGATTACGGAGACGGATCAGTGTAGGACCCGGAGGAGATGACTGAGACGGAGGAGTGTAGGACCAGGAGGAGATTACAGAGACGGAGGAGTGTAGGACCAGGAGGAGATTACAGAGACGGAGGAGTGTAGAACCCGGAGGAGATTAAGGAGCCGGAGGAGTGTAGGACCCAGAGGAGATTAAGGAGCCGGAGGGGTGGAGGACCCGCAGGAGATTAAGGAGCCGGAGGGGTGGAGGACCCGGTGGAGAATACAGAGACTGAGGAGTGTAGGACCCGGAGGAAATTACAGAGACGGAGGGATGGAGGACCCGGAGGAGATTACAGAGACGGAGGAGTGTAGGACCCGGAGAAGATGACAGAGACGGAGGGATGCAGGGCCCGGAGGAGATGACGGAGACGGAGGAGTGTAGAACCCGGAGGGAATTACAGAGACAGAGGGATGGAGGACCCGGAGGAGATGACAGAGACGGAGGAGTGTAGGACCCGGAGGAGATTACAGAGACGGAGAAGTGTAGGACCCGTAGGAGATTACAGAGACGGAGGAGGGTAGGATCCGGAGGGGATTACAGCGACGGAGGGATGGAGGACCCTGAGCAGATTACAGAGACGGAGGAGTGTACGACCCATCGGAGATTACAGAGACGGAGGAGTGTAGGACCAGGAGGAGATTACAGAAACGGAGGAGTGTAGAACACAGAGGAGATCACTGAGACGGAGAAGTGTAGGACCCGGAGGAGATTAAAGAGCCGGAGGGATGGACGACCCGGTGGAGAATACAGTGACTGTGGAGTGTAGGACCTGGAGAAGATTACAGAGACGTAACAGTGTAGGACCCGGAGGAGATTACAGAGATGGAGGAGTGTAGAACCCGGAGGAGGTTACAGAGACGGAAGGATGGAGGACCCGGAGGAGATAACAGAGACGGAGGAGTGTAGGACCAGAAGGAGATTACACAGACGGAGGGATGGAGGACCCGGTGGAGAATATAGAGACTGAGGAGTGTAGGACCCGGAGGAGATTACAGAGACGGCGGGATGGAGGACCCGGAGGAGATAACAGAGATGGAGCAGTGCAGAACCCCGAGGAGTTTACAGAAACAGAGGAGTGTAGGACCCGTAGGAGATTACAGAGACGGAGGAGTGTAGGACCCGGAGGAAATTACAGAGACGGAGGGATGGAGGACCCGGAGGAGATTACAGAGACGGAAGGATGGAGGACCCGGAGAAGATTACAGAGGTGGAGGAGTGTAGGACCTGGAGGAGATTACAGAGACGGAGGGATGGAGGACCCGGAGCAGATTACAGAGACGGAGGAGTGTAGGACCAGGAGGAGATTACACAGACGGAGAAGTGTAGGACCCGGAGGAGATTTAGGAGTCGGAGGGATGGAGGACCCGGTGGAGAATACAGAGTTTGAGGAGTGTAGGACCCGGAGGAGATAACAGAGACGGAGCAGTGTAGGACCTGGAGGAGTTTAAAGAAACGGAGGAGTGTAGGATCCGTAGGAGATTACAGAGACAGAGGAGTGTAGGACCCGGAGGAAATTACAAAGACGAAAGGATGGAGGACCCGGAGGAGATTACAGAGACAGAGGAGTGTAGGACCCCGAGGAGATGACAGAGAAGGAGGGATGCAAGGCCGGGAGGATATTACAGACACGGAGGGACGGAGGACCGGGAGGAGATAACGGAGATGGAGGAGTGTAGGACCCAGAGGACATTACAGAGACAGAGGGATGGAGGATCCGGAGAAGATTACAGAGAAAGAGACGTGTAGGACCCGGAGGAGATTAAAGAGCCGGAGGGATGGAGGACCCGGTGGAGAATACGGAGACTGTGGAATATAGGACCCGGAGGAGATTACAGAGACGGAGAAGCGTAGGACCCGGAGTAAATTACAGAGACAGAGGGATGGAGGATCCGGAGGAGATTAAGGAGCCAGAGGAATGTAGGACCCGGAGGAGCTGAGAAAGACGGAGGTGTGTAGGACCCGGTGGAGATTACAGAGACGGAGGAGTGTAGGACCCGGAGGAGATTACAGAGACGGACGAGTGTAGGACCCGGAGGAGATTACAGAGACAGACGGATGGAGGACCCGGAGGAGATTACAGAGACGGAGGAGAGTAGGACCCGGAGGAGATTACAGAGACGGAGGAGAGTAGGACCCGGAGAAGGTGACAGAGACGGAGGGATGCAGGGCCCGGAGGAGATGACGGAGACGGAGGAGTGTAGAACCCGGAGGGAATTACAGAGACAGAAGGATGGAGGACCCGGAGGAGATGACAGAGACGGAGGAGTGTAGGACCCGTAGGAGATTACAGAGACGGAGGAGGGTAGGATCCGGAGGGGATTACAGCGACGGAGGGATGGAGGACCCTGAGCAGATTACAGAGACGGAGGAGTGTACGACCCGTCGGAGATTACAGAGACGGAGGAGTGTAGGACCAGGAGGAGATTACAGAAACGGAGGAGTGTAGAACACAGAGGAGATTACTGAGACGGAGAAGTGTAGGACCCGGAGGAGATTAAAGAGCCGGAGGGATGGAGGACCCGGTGGAGAATACAGTGACTGTGGAGTGTAGGACCTGGAGAAGATTACAGAGACGTAACAGTGTAGGACCCGGAGGAGATTACAGAGATGGAGGAGTGTAGAACCCGGAGGAGGTTACAGAGACGGAAGGATGGAGGACCCGGAGAAGATAACAGAGACGGAGGAGTGTAGGACCAGGAGGAGATTACACAGACGGAGGGATGGAGGACCCGGTGGAGAATATAGACACTGAGGAGTGTAGGACCCGGAGGAGATTACAGAGACGGCGGGATGGAGGACCCGGAGGAGATAACAGAGACGGAGCAGTGCAGAACCCGGAGGAGTTTACAGAAACAGAGGAGTGTTGGACCCGTAGGAGATTACAGAGACGGAGGAGTGTAGGACCCGGAGGAAATTACAGAGACGGAGGGATGGAGGACCCGGAGGAGATAACGGAGATGGAGGAGTGTAGGACCCAGAGGACATTACAGAGACAGAGGGATGGAGGATCCGGAGAAGATTACAGAGAAAGAGACGTGTCGGACCCGGAGGAGATTAAGGAGCCGGAGGGATGGAGGACCCGGTGGAGAATACGGAGACTGTGGAATATAGGACCTGGAGGAGATTACAGAGACGGAGAAGCGTAGGACCCGGAGGAGATTATGGAGACGGAGGAGTGTAGGACCCGGAGGAGATTATGGAGACGGAGGGATGGAGGACCCGGTGGAGAATACAGAGACTGTGGACTGTAAGACCTGGAGGAGATTACAGAGACGTAACAGTGTAGGACCCGGAGGAGATTATGGAGACGGAGGAGTGTAGGACCCGGAGGAGATTATGGAGACGGAGGAGTGTAGGACCCGGAGTAAATTACGGAGACAGAGGGATGAAGGACCCGGAGGAGATTACAGAGACAGAGGGATGGAGGACCCGGAGGAGATTGCAGAGACGGAGGGATGGAGGACCCGGAGGAGATTACAGAGACGGAGGGATGGAGGACCCAGAGGAGATTACGGAGACGGATCAGTGTAGGACCCGGAGGAGATGACTGAGACGGAGGAGTGTAGGACCAGGAGGAGATTACAGAGACGGAGGAGTGTAGGACCAGGAGGAGATTACAGAGACGGAGGAGTGTAGAACCCGGAGGAGATTAAGGAGCCGGAGGAGTGTAGGACCCAGAGGAGATTAAGGAGCCGGAGGGGTGGAGGACCCGCAGGAGATTAAGGAGCCGGAGGGGTGGAGGACCCGGTGGAGAATACAGAGACTGAGGAGTGTAGGACCCGGAGGAAATTACAGAGACGGAGGGATGGAGGACCCGGAGGAGATTACAGAGACGGAGGAGTGTAGGACCCGGAGAAGATGACAGAGACGGAGGGATGCAGGGCCCGGAGGAGATGACGGAGACGGAGGAGTGTAGAACCCGGAGGGAATTACAGAGACAGAGGGATGGAGGACCCGGAGGAGATGACAGAGACGGAGGAGTGTAGGACCCGGAGGAGATTACAGAGACGGAGGAGTGTAGGACCCGTAGGAGATTACAGAGACGGAGGAGGGTAGGATCCGGAGGGGATTACAGCGACGGAGGGATGGAGGACCCTGAGCAGATTACAGAGACGGAGGAGTGTACGACCCATCGGAGATTACAGAGACGGAGGAGTGTAGGACTAGGAGGAGATTACAGAAACGGAGGAGTGTAGAACACAGAGGAGATCACTGAGACGGAGAAGTGTAGGACCCGGAGGAGATTAAAGAGCCGGAGGGATGGAAGATCCGGTGGAGAATACAGTGACTGTGGAGTGTAGGACCTGGAGAAGATTACTGAGACGTAACAGTGTAGGACCCGGAGGAGATTACAGAGATGGAGGAGTGTAGAACCCGGAGGAGGTTACAGAGACGGAAGGATGGAGGACCCGGAGGAGATAACAGAGACGGAGGAGTGTAGGACCAGAAGGAGATTACACAGACGGAGGGATGGAGGACCCGGTGGAGAATATAGAGACTGAGGAGTGTAGGACCCGGAGGAGATTACAGAGACGGCGGGATGGAGGACCCGGAGGAGATAACAGAGATGGAGCAGTGCAGAACCCCGAGGAGTTTACAGAAACAGAGGAGTGTAGGACCCGTAGGAGATTACAGAGACGGAGGAGTGTAGGACCCGGAGGAAATTACAGAGACGGAGGGATGGAGGACCCGGAGGAGATTACAGAGACGGAAGGATGGAGGACCCGGAGAAGATTACAGAGGTGGAGGAGTGTAGGACCTGGAGGAGATTACAGAGACGGAGGGATGGAGGACCCGGAGCAGATTACAGAGACGGAGGAGTGTAGGACCAGGAGGAGATTACACAGACGGAGAAGTGTAGGACCCGGAGGAGATTTAGGAGTCGGAGGGATGGAGGACCCGGTGGAGAATACAGAGTTTGAGGAGTGTAGGACCCGGAGGAGATAACAGAGACGGAGCAGTGTAGGACCTGGAGGAGTTTAAAGAAACGGAGGAGTGTAGGATCCGTAGGAGATTACAGAGACGGAGGAGTGTAGGACCCGGAGGAAATTACAAAGACGAAAGGATGGAGGACCCGGAGGAGATTACAGAGAAGGAGCAGTGTAGGACCCGGAGGAGATTACAGAGACAGAGGAGTGTAGGACCCCGAGGAGATTACAGAGAAGGAGGGATGCAAGGCCGGGAGGATATTACAGACACGGAGGGACGGAGGACCGGGAGGAGATAACGGAGATGGAGGAGTGTAGGACCCAGAGGACATTACAGAGACAGAGGGATGGAGGATCCGGAGAAGATTACAGAGAAAGAGACGTGTAGGACCCGGAGGAGATTAAAGAGCCGGAGGGATGGAGGACCCGGTGGAGAATACGGAGACTGTGGAATATAGGACCCGGAGGAGATTACAGAGACGGAGAAGCGTAGGACCCGGAGTAAATTACAGAGACAGAGGGATGGAGGATCCGGAGGAGATTAAGGAGCCGGAGGAATGTAGGACCCGGAGGAGCTGAGAAAGACGGAGGTGTGTAGGACCCGGTGGAGATTACAGAGACGGAGGAGTGTAGGACCCGGAGGAGATTACAGAGACGGACGAGTGTAGGACCCGGAGGAGATTACAGAGACAGACGGATGGAGGACCCGGAGGAGATTACAGAGACGGAGGAGAGTAGGACCCGGAGAAGGTGACAGAGACGGAGGGATGCAGGGCCCGGAGGAGATGACGGAGACGGAGGAGTGTAGAACCCGGAGGGAATTACAGAGACAGAAGGATGGAGGACCCGGAGGAGATGACAGAGACGGAGGAGTGTAGGACCCGGAGGAGATTACAGAGACGGAGGAGTGTAGGACCCGTAGGAGATTACAGAGACGGAGGAGGGTAGGATCCGGAGGGGATTACAGCGACGGAGGGATGGAGGACCCTGAGCAGATTACAGAGACGGAGGAGTGTACGACCCGTCGGAGATTACAGAGACGGAGGAGTGTAGGACCAGGAGGAGATTACAGAAACGGAGGAGTGTAGAACACAGAGGAGATCACTGAGACGGAGAAGTGTAGGACCCGGAGGAGATTAAAGAGCCGGAGGGATGGACGACCCGGTGGAGAATACAGTGACTGTGGAGTGTAGGACCTGGAGAAGATTACAGAGACGTAACAGTGTAGGACCCGGAGGAGATTACAGAGATGGAGGAGTGTAGAACCCGGAGGAGGTTACAGAGACGGAAGGATGGAGGACCCGGAGGAGATAACAGAGACGGAGGAGTGTAGGACCAGAAGGAGATTACACAGACGGAGGGATGGAGGACCCGGTGGAGAATATAGAGACTGAGGAGTGTAGGACCCGGAGGAGATTACAGAGACGGCGGGATGGAGGACCCGGAGGAGATAACAGAGATGGAGCAGTGCAGAACCCCGAGGAGTTTACAGAAACAGAGGAGTGTAGGACCCGTAGGAGATTACAGAGACGGAGGAGTGTAGGACCCGGAGGAAATTACAAAGACGGAGGGATGGAGGACCCGGAGGAGATTACAGAGACGGAAGGATGGAGGACCCGGAGAAGATTACAGAGGTGGAGGAGTGTAGGACCTGGAGGAGATTACAGAGACGGAGGGATGGAGGACCCGGAGCAGATTACAGAGACGGAGGAGTGTAGGACCAGGAGGAGATTACACAGACGGAGAAGTGTAGGACCCGGAGGAGATTTAGGAGTCGGAGGGATGGAGGACCCGGTGGAGAATACAGAGTTTGAGGAGTGTAGGACCCGGAGGAGATAACAGAGACGGAGCAGTGTAGGACCTGGAGGAGTTTACAGAAACGGAGGAGTGTAGGATCCGTAGGAGATTACAGAGACGGAGGAGTGTAGGACCCGGAGGAAATTACAAAGACGAAAGGATGGAGGACCCGGAGGAGATTACAGAGAAGGAGCAGTGTAGGACCCGGAGGAGATTACAGAGACAGAGGAGTGTAGGACCCGGAGGAGATTACAGAGAAGGAGGGATGCAAGGCCGGGAGGATATTACAGACACGGAGGGACGGAGGACCGGGAGGAGATAACGGAGATGGAGGAGTGGAGGACCCAGAGGACATTACAGAGACAGAGGGATGGAGGATCCGGAGAAGATTACAGAGAAAGAGACGTGTAGGACCCGGAGGAGATTAAAGAGCCGGAGGGATGGAGGACCCGGTGGAGAATACGGAGACTGTGGAATATAGGACCCGGAGGAGATTACAGAGACGGAGAAGCGTAGGACCCGGAGTAAATTACAGAGACAGAGGGATGGAGGATCCGGAGGAGATTAAGGAGCCGGAGGAATGTAGGACCCGGAGGAGCTGAGAAAGACGGAGGTGTGTAGGACCCGGTGGAGATTACAGAGACGGAGGAGTGTAGGACCCGGAGGAGATTACAGAGACGGACGAGTGTAGGACCCGGAGGAGATTACAGAGACAGACGGATGGAGGACCCGGAGGAGATTACAGAGACGGAGGAGAGTAGGACCCGGAGAAGGTGACAGAGACGGAGGGATGCAGGGCCCGGAGGAGATGACGGAGACGGAGGAGTGTAGAACCCGGAGGGAATTACAGAGACAGAAGGATGGAGGACCCGGAGGAGATGACAGAGACGGAGGAGTGTAGGACCCGGAGGAGATTACAGAGACGGAGGAGTGTAGGACCCGTAGGAGATTACAGAGACGGAGGAGGGTAGGATCCGGAGGGGATTACAGCGACGGAGGGATGGAGGACCCTGAGCAGATTACAGAGACGGAGGAGTGTACGACCCGTCGGAGATTACAGAGACGGAGGAGTGTAGGACCAGGAGGAGATTACAGAAACGGAGGAGTGTAGAACACAGAGGAGATTACTGAGACGGAGAAGTGTAGGACCCGGAGGAGATTAAAGAGCCGGAGGGATGGAGGACCCGGTGGAGAATACAGTGACTGTGGAGTGTAGGACCTGGAGAAGATTACAGAGACGTAACAGTGTAGGACCCGGAGGAGATTACAGAGATGGAGGAGTGTAGAACCCGGAGGAGGTTACAGAGACGGAAGGATGGAGGACCCGGAGAAGATAACAGAGACGGAGGAGTGTAGGACCAGGAGGAGATTACACAGACGGAGGGATGGAGGACCCGGTGGAGAATATAGACACTGAGGAGTGTAGGACCCGGAGGAGATTACAGAGACGGCGGGATGGAGGACCCGGAGGAGATAACAGAGACGGAGCAGTGCAGAACCCGGAGGAGTTTACAGAAACAGAGGAGTGTAGGACCCGTAGGAGATTACAGAGACGGAGGAGTGTCGGACCCGGAGGAAATTACAGAGACGGAGGGATGGAGGACCCGGAGGAGATAACGGAGATGGAGGAGTGTAGGACCCAGAGGACATTACAGAGACAGAGGGATGGAGGATCCGGAGAAGATTACAGAGAAAGAGACGTGTAGGACCCGGAGGAGATTAAGGAGCCGGAGGGATGGAGGACCCGGTGGAGAATACGGAGACTGTGGAATATAGGACCCGGAGGAGATTACAGAGACGGAGAAGCGTAGGACCCGGAGTAAATTACAGAGACAGAGGGATGGAGGATCCGGAGGAGATTAAGGAGCCGGAGGGGTGGAGGACCCGGTGGAGAATACAGAGACTGAGGAGTGTAGGACCCGGAGGAAATTACAGAGACGGAGGGATGGAGGACCCGGAGGAGATTACAGAGACGGAGGAATGTAGGACCCGGAGGAGCTGAGAAAGACGGAGGTGTGTAGGACCCGGTGGAGATTACAGAGACGGAGGTGTGTAGGACCCGGAGGAGATTACAGAGACGGACGAGTGTAGGACCCGGAGGAGATTACAGAGACAGACGGATGGAGGACCCGGAGGAGATTACAGAGACGGAGGAGTGTAGGACCCGGAGAAGGTGACAGAGACGGAGGGATGCAGGGCCCGGAGGAGATGACGGAGACGGAGGAGTGTAGAACCCGCAGGAATCACAGAGACAGAAGGATGGAGGACCCGGAGGAGATGACAGAGACGGAGGAGTGTAGGACCCGGAGGAGATTACAGAGACGGAGGAGTGTAGGACCCGTAGGAGATTACAGAGACGGAGGAGGGTAGGATCCGGAGGGGATTACAGCGACGGAGGGATGGAGGACCCTGAGCAGATTACAGAGACGGAGGAGTGTACGACCCGTCGGAGATTACAGAGACGGAGGAGTGTAGGACCAGGAGGAGATTACAGAAACGGAGGAGTGTAGAACACAGAGGAGATTACTGAGACGGAGAAGTGTAGGACCCGGAGGAGATTAAAGAGCCGGAGGGATGGAGGACCCGGTGGAGAATACAGTGACTGTGGAGTGTAGGACCTGGAGAAGATTACAGAGACGTAACAGTGTAGGACCCGGAGGAGATTACAGAGATGGAGGAGTGTAGAACCCGGAGGAGATTACAGAGACTGGGGCGTGTAGGACACAGAGGAGGTTACAGAGACGGAAGGATGGAGGACCCGGAGAAGATAACAGAGACGGAGGAGTGTAGGACCAGGAGGAGATTACACAGACGGAGGGATGGAGGACCCGGTGGAGAATATAGACACTGAGGAGTGTAGGACCCGGAGGAGATTACAGAGACGGCGGGATGGAGGACCCGGAGGAGATAACAGAGACGGAGCAGTGCAGAACCCGGAGGAGTTTACAGAAACAGAGGAGTGTAGGACCCGTAGGAGATTACAGAGACGGAGGAGTGTAGGACCCGGAGGAAATTACAGAGACGGAGGGATGGAGGACCCGGAGGAGATTACAGAGACGGAAGCATGGAGGACCCGGAGGAGATAACAGAGACGGAGCAGTGTAGGACCCGGAGGAGATTACAGAGACGGAGGAGTGTAGAACACAGAGAAGATTACGGAGACAGAGAGGTGTAGGTCCCGGAGGGGATTACACAGACGGTGGAGTGTAAGACATGGAGGAGATTACAGAGACGGAGGATTGTAGGACTCGGAGGAGATTACAGAGACGGAGGAGTGTAGGACCCGGGGGAGATTACAGAGACGGAGGAATGGAGGACCCGGAGGAGATTACAGAGACAGCTGAGTGTAGGACCTGGAGGAGATTACAGACACGAAGGGATGGAGGACCCGGAGCAGATTACAGAGACGGAGGAGTGAAGGACCCGGAGGAGATTAAAGAGCCGGAGGAATGGAGGACCCGGTGGAGAATACAGAGACTGTGGACTGTAAGACCTGGAGGAGATTACAGAGACGGAGGGATGGAGGACCCGGAGGAGATTACAGAGACAGAGGAGTGTAGGACCCGGAGGAGATTACAGAGACCGAGGGATGGAGGACCCGGAGGAGATTACGGAGACGGATGAGTGTAGTATCCGGAGGAGATGACAGAGACGGAGGAGTGTAGGACCCGGAGGAGATTACAGAGACGGAGGAGTGTAGAACACAGAGAAGATTACGGAGACAGAGCAGTGTAGGACCCGGAGGAGATTACAGAGACGGAGGATTGCAGGACCCGGAGGAGATTACACAGACAGAGGAGTGTAGGACCCGGAGGAGATTACAGAGGCGGAGGGATGGAGGACCCGGAGGAGATTAAGGAGCCGGAGGAGTGTAGGACCCGGAGGAGATTAAGGAGCCGGAGGGGTGGAGGACCCGCAGGAGATTAAGGAGCCGGAGGGGTGGAGGACCCGGTGGAGAATACAGAGACTGAGGAGTGTAGGACCCGGAGGAAATTACAGAGACGGAGGGATGGAGGACCCGGAGGAGATTACAGAGACGGAGGAGTGTAGGACCCGGAGAAGATGACAGAGACGGAGGGATGCAGGGCCCGGAGGAGATGACGGAGACGGAGGAGTGTAGAACCCGGAGGGAATTACAGAGACAGAGGGATGGAGGACCCGGAGGAGATGACAGAGACGGAGGAGTGTAGGACCCGGAGGAGATTACAGAGACGGAGAAGTGTAGGACCCGTAGGAGATTACAGAGACGGAGGAGGGTAGGATCCGGAGGGGATTACAGCGACGGAGGGATGGAGGACCCTGAGCAGATTACAGAGACGGAGGAATGTACGACCCGTCGGAGATTACAGAGACGGAGGAGTGTAGGACCAGGAGGAGATTACAGAAACGGAGGAGTGTAGAACACAGAGGAGATCACTGAGACGGAGAAGTGTAGGACCCGGAGGAGATTAAAGAGCCGGAGGGATGGACGACCCGGTGGAGAATACAGTGACTGTGGAGTGTAGGACCTGGAGAAGATTACAGAGACGTAACAGTGTAGGACCCGGAGGAGATTACAGAGATGGAGGAGTGTAGAACGCGGAGGAGGTTACAGAGACGGAAGGATGGAGGACCCGGAGAAGATAACAGAGACGGAGGAGTGTAGGACCAGGAGGAGATTACACAGACGGAGGGATGGAGGACCCGGTGGAGAATATAGACACTGAGGAGTGTAGGACCAGAAGGAGATTACAGAAACGGAGGAGTGTAGAACACAGAGGAGATCACTGAGACGGAGGAGTGTAGGACCAGAAGGAGATTACACAGACGGAGGGATGGAGGACCCGGTGGAGAATATAGAGACTGAGGAGTGTAGGACCCGGAGGAGATTACAGAGACGGAGGAGTGTAGGACCAGGAGGAGATTACAGAAACGGAGGAGTGTAGAACACAGAGGAGATTACTGAGACGGAGAAGTGTAGGACCCGGAGGAGATTAAAGAGCCGGAGGGATGGAGGACCCGGTGGAGAATACAGTGAATGTGGAGTGTAGGACCTGGAGAAGATTACAGAGACGTAACAGTGTAGGACCCGGAGGAGATTACAGAGATGGAGGAGTGTAGAACCCGGAGGAGGTTACAGAGACGGAAGGATGGAGGACCCGGAGAAGATAACAGAGACGGAGGAGTGTAGGACCAGGAGGAGATTACACAGACGGAGGGATGGAGGACCCGGTGGAGAATATAGACACTGAGGAGTGTAGGACCTGGAGGAGATTACAGAGACGGCGGGATGGAGGACCCGGAGGAGATAACAGAGACGGAGCAGTGCAGAACCCGGAGGAGTTTACAGAAACAGAGGAGTGTAGGACCCGTAGGAGATTACAGAGACAGCTGAGTGTAGGACCTGGAGGAGATTACAGACACGAAGGGATGGAGGACCCGGAGCAGATTACAGAGACGGAGGAGTGAAGGACCCGGAGGAAATTACAGAGACGGAGGAGGGTAGGATCCGGAGGGGATTACAGCGACGGAGGGATGGAGGACCCAGAGCAGATTACAGTGACGGAGGAGTGTACGACCCGTCGGAGATTACAGAGACGGAGGAGTGTAGGACCAGGAGGAGATTACAGAAACGGAGGAGTGTAGAACACAGAGGAGATTACTGAGACGGAGGAGTGAAGGACCCGGAGGAGATTAAAGAGCCGGAGGGATGGAGGACCCGGTGGAGAATACAGAGACTGTGGACTGTAAGACCTGGAGGAGATTACAGAGACGTAACAGTGTAGGACCCGGAGGAGATTATGGAGACGGAGGAGTGTAGGACCCGGAGGAGATTATGGAGACGGAGGAGTGTAGGACCCGGAGTAAATTACAGAGACAGAGGGATGGAGGACCCGGAGGAGATTACAGAGACGGAGGGATGGAGGACCCGGAGTAAATTACAGAGACAGAGGGATGGAGGACCCGGAGGAGATTACAGAGACGGAGGGATGGAGGACCCGGAGCAGATTACAGAGACGGAGGAGTGTAGAACCCGGAAGAGATTACAGAGACGGAGGGGTGTAGGACCCGGAGGAGATTGCAGAGACGGAGGGATGGAGGACCCGGAGGAGATTACAGAGACCGAGGGATGGAGGACCCGGAGTAAATTACAGAGACAGAGGGATGGAGGACCCGGAGGAGATTACAGAGACGGAGGGATGGAGGACCCGGAGGAGATTACAGAGACAGAGGAGTGTAGGACCCGGAGGAGATTACAGAGACCGAGGGATGGAGGACCCGGAGGAGATTACGGAGACGGATGAGTGTAGTATCCGGAGGAGATGAAAGAGACGGAGGAGTGTAGGACCCGGAGGAGATTACAGAGACGGAGGAGTGTAGAACACAGAGAAGATTACGGAGACAGAGCAGTGTTGGACCCGGAGGAGATTACACAGACGGAGGATTGCAGGACCCGGAGGAGATTACACAGACAGAGGAGTGTAGGACCCGGAGGAGATTACAGAGGCGGAGGGATGGAGGACCCGGAGGAGATTAAGGAGCCGGAGGAGTGTAGGACCCGGAGGAGATTAAGGAGCCGGAGGGGTGGAGGACCCGCAGGAGATTAAGGAGCCGGAGGGGTGGAGGACCCGGTGGAGAATACAGAGACTGAGGAGTGTAGGACCCAGAGGAAATTACAGAGACGGAGGGATGGAGGACCCGGAGGAGATTACAGAGACGGAGGAGTGTAGGACCCGGAGAAGATGACAGAGACGGAGGGATGCAGGGCCCGGAGGAGATGACGGAGACGGAGGAGTGTAGAACCCGGAGGGAATTACAGAGACAGAGGGATGGAGGACCCGGAGGAGATGACAGAGACGGAGGAGTGTAGGACCCGGAGGAGATTACAGAGACGGAGGAGTGTAGGACCCGTAGGAGATTACAGAGACGGAGGAGGGTAGGATCCGGAGGGGATTACAGCGACGGAGGGATGGAGGACCCTGAGCAGATTACAGAGACGGAGGAGTGTACGACCCGTCGGAGATTACAGAGACGGAGGAGTGTAGGACCAGGAGGAGATTACGGAAACGGAGGAGTGTAGAACACAGAGGAGACCACTGAGACGGAGAAGTGTAGGACCCGGAGGAGATTAAAGAGCCGGAGGGATGGACGACCCGGTGGAGAATACAGTGACTGTGGAGTGTAGGACCTGGAGAAGATTACAGAGACGTAACAGTGTAGGACCCGGAGGAGATTACAGAGATGGAGGAGTGTAGAACGCGGAGGAGGTTACAGAGACAGAAGGATGGAGGACCCGGAGAAGATAACAGAGACGGAGGAGTGTAGGTCCAGGAGGAGATTACACAGACGGAGGGATGGAGGACCCGGTGGAGAATATAGACACTGAGGAGTGTAGGACCAGGAGGAGATTACAGAAACGGAGGAGTGTAGAACACAGAGGAGATCACTGAGACGGAGGAGTGTAGGACCAGAAGGAGATTACACAGACGGAGGGATGGAGGACCCGGTGGAGAATATAGAGATTGAGGAGTGTAGGACCCGGAGGAGATTACAGAGACGGAGGAGTGTAGGACCAGGAGGAGATTACAGAAACGGAGGAGTGTAGAACACAGAGGAGATTACTGAGACGGAGAAGTGTAGGACCCGGAGGAGATTAAAGAGCCGGAGGGATGGAGGACCCGGTGGAGAATACAGTGAATGTGGAGTGTAGGACCTGGAGAAGATTACAGAGACGTAACAGTGTAGGACCCGGAGGAGATTACAGAGATGGAGGAGTGTAGAACCCGGAGGAGGTTACAGAGACGGAAGGCTGGAGGACCCGGAGAAGATAACAGAGACGGAGGAGTGTAGGACCAGGAGGAGATTACACAGACGGAGGGATGGAGGACCCGGTGGAGAATATAGACACTGAGGAGTGTAGGACCCGGAGGAGATTACAGAGACGGCGGGATGGAGGACCCGGAGGAGATAACAGAGACGGAGCAGTGCAGAACCCGGAGGAGTTTACAGAAACAGAGGAGTGTAGGACCCGTAGGAGATTACAGAGACGGAGGAGTGTAGGACCCGGAGGAAATTACAGAGACGGAGGGATGGAGGACCCGGAGGAGATAACGGAGATGGAGGAGTGTAGGACCCAGAGGATATTACAGAGACAGAGGGATGGAGGATCCGGAGAAGATTACAGAGAAAGAGACGTGTAGGACCCAGAGGAGATTAAGGAGCCGGAGGGATGGAGGACCCGGTGGAGAATACGGACACTGTGGAATATAGGACCCGGAGGAGATTACAGAGACGGAGAAGCGTAGGACCCGGAGTAAATTACAGAGATAGAGGGATGGAGGATCCGGAGGAGATTAAGGAGCCGGAGGGGTGGAGGACCCGGTGGAGAATACAGAGACTGAGGAGTGTAGGACCCGGAGGAAATTACAGAGACGGAGGGATGGAGGACCCGGAGGAGATTACAGAGACGGAGGAATGTAGGACCCGGAGGAGCTGAGAAAGACGGAGGTGTGTAGGACCCGGTGGAGATTACAGAGACGGAGGAGTGTAGGACCCGGAGGAGATTACAGAGACGGAGGAGTGTAGGACCCGTAGGAGATTACAGAGACGGAGGAGGGTAGGATCCGGAGGGGATTACAGCGACGGAGGGATGGAGGACCCTGAGCAGATTACAGAGACGGAGGAGTGTACGACCCGTCGGAGATTACAGAGACGGAGGAGTGTAGGACCAGGAGGAGATTACAGAAACGGAGGAGTGTAGAACACAGAGGAGATTACTGAGACGGAGAAGTGTAGGACCCGGAGGAGATTAAAGAGCCGGAGGGATGGAGGACCCGGTGGAGAATACAGTGACTGTGGAGTGTAGGACCTGGAGAAGATTACAGAGACGTAACAGTGTAGGACCCGGAGGAGATTACAGAGATGGAGGAGTGTAGAACCCGGAGGAGGTTACAGAGACGGAAGGATGGAGGACCCGGAGAAGATAACAGAGACGGAGGAGTGTAGGACCAGGAGGAGATTACACAGACGGAGGGATGGAGGACCCGGTGGAGAATATAGACACTGAGGAGTGTAGGGCCCGGAGGAGATTACAGAGAGGGCGGGATGGAGGACCCGGAGGAGATAACAGAGACGGAGCAGTGCAGAACCCGGAGGAGTTTACAGAAACAGAGGAGTGTAGGACCCGTAGGAGATTACAGAGACGGAGGAGTGTAGGACCCGGAGGAAATTACAGAGACGGAGGGATGGAGGACCCGGAGGAGATTACAGAGACGGAAGGATGGAGGACCCGGAGGAGATAACAGAGACGGAGCAGTGTAGGACCCGGAGGAGATTACAGAGACGGAGGAGTGTAGAACACAGAGAAGATTACGGAGACAGAGAGGTGTAGGTCCCGGAGGAGATTACACAGACAGTGGAGTGTAAGACATGGAGGAGATTACAGAGACGGAGGATTGTAGGACTCGGAGGAGATTACAGAGACGGAGGAGTGTAGGACCCAGGGGAGATTACAGAGACGGACGAATGGAGGACCCGGAGGAGATTACAGAGACAGCTGAGTGTAGGACCTGGAGGAGATTACAGACACGAAGGGATGGAGGACCCGGAGCAGATTACAGAGACGGAGGAGTGAAGGACCCGGAGGAAATTACAGAGACGGAGGAGGGTAGGATCCGGAGGGGATTACAGCGACGGAGGGATGGAGGACCCAGAGCAGATTACAGTGACGGAGGAGTGTACGACCCGTCGGAGATTACAGAGACGGAGGAGTGTAGGACCAGGAGGAGATTACAGAAACGGAGGTGTGTAGAACACAGAGGAGATTACTGAGACGGAGGAGTGAAGGACCCGGAGGAGATTAAAGAGCCGGAGGGATGGAGGACCCGGTGGAGAATACAGAGACTGTGGACTGTAAGACCTGGAGGAGATTACAGAGACGTAACAGTGTAGGACCCGGAGGAGATTATGGAGACGGAGGAGTGTAGGACCCGGAGGAGATTATGGAGACGGAGGAGTGTAGGACCCGGAGTAAATTACAGAGACAGAGGGATGGAGGACCCGGAGGAGATTACAGAGACGGAGGGATGGAGGACCCGGAGTAAATTACAGAGACAGAGGGATGGAGGACCCGGAGGAGATTACAGAGACGGAGGGATGGAGGACCCAGAGGAGATTACAGAGACAGAGGAGTGTAGGACCCGGAGGAGATTACAGAGACCGAGGGATGGAGGACCCGGAGGAGATTACGGAGACGGATGAGTGTAGTATCCGGAGGTGATGAAAGAGACGGAGGAGTGTAGGACCCGGAGGAGATTACAGAGACGGAGGAGTGTAGAACACAGAGAAGATTACGGAGACAGAGCAGTGTTGGACCCGGAGGAGATTACACAGACGGAGGATTGCAGGACCCGGAGGAGATTACACAGACAGAGGAGTGTAGGACCCGGAGGAGATTACAGAGGCGGAGGGATGGAGGACCCGGAGGAGATTAAGGAGCCGGAGGAGTGTAGGACCCGGAGGAGATTAAGGAGCCGGAGGGGTGGAGGACCCGCAGGAGATTAAGGAGCCGGAGGGGTGGAGGACCCGGTGGAGAATACAGAGACTGAGGAGTGTAGGACCCAGAGGAAATTACAGAGACGGAGGGATGGAGGACCCGGAGGAGATTACAGAGACGGAGGAGTGTAGGACCCGGAGAAGATGACAGAGACGGAGGGATGCAGGGCCCGGAGGAGATGACGGAGACGGAGGAGTGTAGAACCCGGAGGGAATTACAGAGACAGAGGGATGGAGGACCCGGAGGAGATGACAGAGACGGAGGAGTGTAGGACCCGGAGGAGATTACAGAGACGGAGGAGTGTAGGACCCGTAGGAGATTACAGAGACGGAGGAGGGTAGGATCCGGAGGGGATTACAGCGACGGAGGGATGGAGGACCCTGAGCAGATTACAGAGACGGAGGAGTGCACGACCCGTCGGAGATTACAGAGACGGAGGAGTGTAGGACCAGGAGGAGATTACGGAAACGGAGGAGTGTAGAACACAGAGGAGACCACTGAGACGGAGAAGTGTAGGACCCGGAGGAGATTAAAGAGCCGGAGGGATGGACGACCCGGTGGAGAATACAGTGACTGTGGAGTGTAGGACCTGGAGAAGATTACAGAGACGTAACAGTGTAGGACCCGGAGGAGATTACAGAGATGGAGGAGTGTAGAACGCGGAGGAGGTTACAGAGACGGAAGGATGGAGGACCCGGAGAAGATAACAGAGACGGAGGAGTGTAGGTCCAGGAGGAGATTACACAGACGGAGGGATGGAGGACCCGGTGGAGAATATAGACACTGAGGAGTGTAGGACCAGGAGGAGATTACAGTAACGGAGGAGTGTAGAACACAGAGGAGATCACTGAGACGGAGGAGTGTAGGACCAGAAGGAGATTACACAGACGGAGGGATGGAGGACCCGGTGGAGAATATAGAGACTGAGGAGTGTAGGACCCGGAGGAGATTACAGAGACGGCGGGATGGAGGACCCGGAGGAGATAACAGAGATGGAGCAGTGCAGAACCCGGAGGAGTTTACAGAAACAGAGGAGTGTAGGACCCGTAGGAGATTACAGAGACGGAGGAGTGTAGGACCCGGAGGAAATTACAGAGACGGAGGGATGGAGGACCCGGAGGAGATTACAGAGACGGAAGGATGGAGGACCCGGAGAAGATTACAGAGATGGAGGAGTGTAGGACCTGGAGGAGATTACAGAGACGGAGGGATGGAGGACCCGGAGCAGATTACAGAGACGGAGGAGTGTAGGACCAGGAGGAGATTACACAGACGGAGAAGTGTAGGACCCGGAGGAGATTTAGGAGTCGGAGGGATGGAGGACCCGGTGGAGAATACAGACTTTGAGGAGTGTAGGACCCGGAGGAGATAACAGAGACGGAGCAGTGTAGGACCTGGAGGAGTTTACAGAAACGGAGGAGTGTAGGATCCGTAGGAGATTAAAGAGACGGACGAGTGTAGGGCCCGGAGGAGATTACAGAGACGGAGCAGTGTAGGACCGGAGGAGATTACAGAGAAGGAGGGATGCAAGGCCCGGAGGAGATTACAGAGACGGAGGAGTGTAGGACCCGGAGGAAATTACAAAGACGGAAGGATGGAGGACCCGGAGGAGATTACAGAGACAGAGGAGTGTAGGACCCGGAGGAGATTACAGAGAAGGAGGGATGCAAGGCCGGGAGGATATTACAGACACGGAGGGACGGAGGACCGGGAGGAGATAACGGAGATGGAGGAGTGTAGGACCCAGAGGACATTACAGAGACAGAGGGATGGAGGATCCGGAGAAGATTACAGAGAAAGAGACGTGTAGGACCCGGAGGAGATTAAGGAGCCGGAGGGATGGAGGACCCGGTGGAGAATACGGAGACTGTGGAATATAGGACCCGGAGGAGATTACAGAGACGGAGAAGCGTAGGACCCGGAGTAAATTACAGAGACAGAGGGATGGAGGATCCGGAGGAGATTAAGGAGCCGGAGGGGTGGAGGACCCGGTGGAGAATACAGAGACTGAGGAGTGTAGGACCCGGAGGAAATTACAGAGACGGAGGGATGGAGGACCCGGAGGAGATTACAGAGACGGAGGAATGTAGGACCCGGAGGAGCTGAGAAAGACGGAGGTGTGTAGGACCCGGTGGAGATTACAGAGACGGAGGAGTGTAGGACCCGGAGGAGATTACAGAGACGGACGAGTGTAGGACCCGGAGGAGATTACAGAGACAGACGGATGGAGGACCCGGAGGAGATTACAGAGACGGAGGAGTGTAGGACCCGGAGAAGGTGACAGAGATGGAGGGATGCAGGGCCCGGAGGAGATGACGGAGACGGAGGAGTGTAGAACCCGGAGGGAATTACAGACACAGAAGGATGGAGGACCCGGAGGAGATGACAGAGACGGAGGAGTGTAGGACCCGGAGGAGATTACAGAGACGGAGGAGTGTAGGACCCGTAGGAGATTACAGAGACGGAGGAGGGTAGGATCCGGAGGGGATTACAGCGACGGAGGGATGGAGGACCCTGAGCAGATTACAGAGACGGAGGAGTGTACGACCCGTCGGAGATTACAGAGACGGAGGAGTGTAGGACCAGGAGGAGATTACAGAAACGGAGGAGTGTAGAACACAGAGGAGATTACAGAGACGGAGGAGTGTAGGACCCGGAGGAGATTACAGAGATGGAGGAGTGTAGAACCCGGAGGAGGTTACAGAGACGGAAGGATGGAGGACCCGGAGAAGATAACAGAGACGGAGGAGTGTAGGACCAGGAGGAGATTACACAGACGGAGGGATGGAGGACCCGGTGGAGAATATAGACACTGAGGAGTGTAGGACCCGGAGGAGATTACAGAGACGGCGGGATGGAGGACCCGGAGGAGATAACAGAGACGGAGCAGTGCAGAACCCGGAGGAGTTTACAGAAACAGAGGAGTGTAGGACCCGTAGTAGATTACAGAGACGGAGGAGTGTAGGACCCGGAGGAAATTACAGAGACGGAGGGATGGAGGACCCGGAGGAGATAACAGAGATGGAGGAGTGTAGGACCCAGAGGACATTACAGAGACAGAGGGATGGAGGATCCGGAGAAGATTACAGAGAAAGAGACGTGTAGGACCCAGAGGAGATTAAGGAGCCGGAGGGATGGAGGACCCGGTGGAGAATACGGAGACTGTGGAATATAGGACCCGGAGAAGATTACAGAGACGGAGAAGCGTAGGACCCGGAGTAAATTACAGAGACAGAGGGATGGAGGATCCGGAGGAGATTAAGGAGCCGGAGGGGTGGAGGACACGGTGGAGAATACAGACACTGAGGAGTGTAGGACCCGGAGGAAATTACAGAGACGGAGGGATGGAGGACCCGGAGGAGCTGAGAAAGACGGAGGTGTGTAGGACCCGGTGGAGATTACAGAGACGGAGGAGTGTCGGACCCGGAGGAGATTACAGAGACGGACGAGTGTAGGACCCGGAGGAGATTACAGAGACAGACGGATGGAGGACCCGGAGGAGATTACAGAGACGGAGGAGTGTAGGACCCGGAGAAGGTGACAGAGACGGAGGGATGCAGGGCCCGGAGGAGATGACGGAGACGGAGGAGTGTAGAACCCGGAGGGAATTACAGAGACAGAAGGATGGAGGACCCGGAGGAGATGACAGAGACGGAGGAGTGTAGGACCCGGAGGAGATTACAGAGACGGAGGAGTGTAGGACCCGTAGGAGATTACAGAGACGGAGGAGGGTAGGATCCGGAGGGGATTACAGCGACGGAGGGATGGAGGACCCTGAGCAGATTACAGATACGGAGGAGTGTACGACCCGTCGGAGATTACAGAGACGGAGGAGTGTAGGACCAGGAGGAGATTACAGAAACGGAGGAGTGTAGAACACAGAGGAGATTACTGAGACGGAGAAGTGTAGGACCCGGAGGAGATTAAAGAGCCGGAGGGATGGAGGACCCGGTGGAGAATACAGTGACTGTGGAGTGTAGGACCTGGAGAAGATTACAGAGACGTAACAGTGTAGGACCCGGAGGAGATTACAGAGATGGAGGAGTGTAGAACCCGGAGGAGGTTACAGAGACGGAAGGATGGAGGACCCGGAGAAGATAACAGAGACGGAGGAGTGTAGGACCAGGAGGAGATTACACAGACGGAGGGATGGAGGACCCGGTGGAGAATATAGACACTGAGGAGTGTAGGACCCGGAGGAGATTACAGAGACGGCGGGATGGAGGACCCGGAGGAGATAACAGAGACGGAGCAGTGTAGGACCTGGAGGAGTTTACAGAAACGGAGGAGTGTAGGATCCGTAGGAGATTAAAGAGACGGACGAGTGTAGGGCCCGGAGGAGATTACAGAGACGGAGCAGTATAGGACCGGAGGAGATTACAGAGAAGGAGGGATGCAAGGCCCGGAGGAGATTACAGAGACGGAGGAGTGTAGGACCCGGAGGAAATTACAAAGACGGAAGGATGGAGGACCCGGAGGAGATTACAGAGACAGAGGAGTGTAGGACCCGGAGGAGATTACAGAGAAGGAGGGATGCAAGGCCGGGAGGATATTACAGACACGGAGGGACGGAGGACCGGGAGGAGATAACGGAGATGGAGCAGTGCAGAACCCGGAGGAGTTTACAGAAACAGAGGAGTGTAGGACCCGTAGGAGATTACAGAAACGGAGGGATGGAGGACCCGGAGGAGATAACGGAGATGGAGGAGTGTAGGACCCAGAGGACATTACAGAGACAGAGGGATGGAGGATCCGGAGAAGATTACAGAGAAAGAGACGTGTAGGACCCAGAGGAGATTAAGGAGCCGGAGGGATGGAGGACCCGGTGGAGAATACGGAGAGTGTGGAATATAGGACCCGGAGGAGATTACAGAGACGGAGAAGCGTAGGACCCGCAGTAAATTACAGAGACAGAGGGATGGAGGATCCGGAGGAGATTAAGGAGCCGGAGGGTTGGAGGACACGGTGGAGAATACAGAGACTGAGGAGTGTAGGACCCGGAGGAAATTACAGAGACGGAGGGATGGAGGACCCGGAGGAGCTGAGAAAGACGGAGGTGTGTAGGACCCGGTGGAGATTACAGAGACGGAGGAGTGTAGGACCCGGAGGAGATTACAGAGACGGACGAGTGTAGGACCCGGAGGAGATTACAGAGACAGACGGATGGAGGACCCGGAGGAGATTACAGAGACGGAGGAGTGTAGGACCCGGAGAAGGTGACAGAGACGGAGGGATGCAGGGCCCGGAGGTGATGACGGAGACGGAGGAGTGTAGAACCCGGAGGGAATTACAGAGACAGAAGGATGGAGGACCCGGAGGAGATGACAGAGACGGAGGAGTGTAGGACCCGGAGGAGATTACAGAGACGGAGGAGTGTAGGACCCGTAGGAGATTACAGAGACGGAGGAGGGTAGGATCCGGAGGGGATTACAGCGACGGAGGGATGGAGGACCCTGAGCAGATTACAGAGACGGAGGAGTGTACGACCCGTCGGAGATTACAGAGACGGAGGAGTGTAGGACCAGGAGGAGATTACAGAAACGGAGGAGTGTAGAACACAGAGGAGATTACTGAGACGGAGAAGTGTAGGACCCGGAGGAGATTAAAGAGCCGGAGGGATGGAGGACCCGGTGGAGAATACAGTGACTGTGGAGTGTAGGACCTGGAGAAGATTACAGAGACGTAACAGTGTAGGACCCGGAGCAGATTACAGAGATGGAGGAGTGTAGAACCCGGAGGAGGTTACAGAGACAGAAGGATGGAGGACCCGGAGAAGATAACAGAGACGGAGGAGTGTAGGACCAGGAGGAGATTACACAGACGGAGGGATGGAGGACCCGGTGGAGAATATAGACACTGAGGAGTGTCGGACCCGGAGGAGATTACAGAGACGGCGGGATGGAGGACCCGGAGGAGATAACAGAGACGGAGCAGTGCAGAACCCGGAGGAGTTTACAGAAACAGAGAAGTGTAGGACCCGTAGGAGATTACAGAGACGGAGGAGTGTAGGACCCGGAGGAAATTACAGAGACGGAGGGATGGAGGACCCGGAGGAGATAACGGAGATGGAGGAGTGTAGGACCCAGAGGACATTACAGAGACAGAGGGATGGAGGATCCGGAGAAGATTACAGAGAAAGAGACGTGTAGGACCCAGAGGAGATTAAGGAGCCGGAGGGATGGAGGACCCGGTGGAGAATACGGACACTGTGGAATATAGGACCCGGAGGAGATTACAGAGACGGAGAAGCGTAGGACCCGGAGTAAATTACAGAGACAGAGGGATGGAGGATCCGGAGGAGATTAAGGAGCCGGAGGGGTGGAGGACCCGGTGGAGAATACAGAGACTGAGGAGTGTAGGACCCGGAGGAAATTACAGAGACGGAGGGATGGAGGACCCGGAGGAGATTACAGAGACGGAGGAATGTAGGACCCGGAGGAGCTGAGAAAGACGGAGGTGTGTAGGACCCGGTGGAGATTACAGAGACGGAGGAGTGTAGGACCCGGAGGAGATTACAGAGACGGACGAGTGTAGGACCCGGAGGAGATTACAGAGACAGACGGATGGAGGACCCGGAGAAGGTGACAGAGACGGAGGGATGCAGGGCCCGGAGGAGATGACGGAGACGGAGGAGTGTAGAACCCGGAGGGAATTACAGAGACAGAAGGATGGAGGACCCGGAGGAGATGACAGAGACGGAGGAGTGTAGGACCCGGAGGAGATTACAGAGACGGAGGAGTGTAGGACCTGGAGGAGATTACAGAGACGGAGGGATGGAGGACACGGAGCAGATTACAGAGACGGAGGAGTGTAGGACCAGGAGGAGATTACACAGACGGAGAAGTGTAGGACCCGGAGGAGATTTAGGAGTCGGAGGGATGGAGGACCCGGTGGAGAATACAGAGATTGAGGAGTGTAGGACCCGGAGGAGATAACAGAGACGGAGCAGTGTAGGACCTGGAGGAGTTTACAGAAACGGAGGAGTGTAGGATCCGTAGGAGATTACAGAGACGGACGAGTGTAGGGCCCGGAGGAGATTACAGAGACGGAGGAGTGTAGGACCCGGAGGAAATTACAGAGACGGAGGAATGGAGGACCCGGAGGAGATTACAGAGACGGAGGAGTGTAGGACCCGGAGGAAATTACAAAGACGGAAGGATGGAGGACCCGGAGGAGATTACAGAGAAGGAGCAGTGTAGGACCGGAGGAGATTACAGAGAAGGAGGGATGCAAGGCCCGGAGGAGATTACAGAGAAGGAGGGATGCAAGGCCCGGAGGATATTACAGACACGGAGGGACGGAGGACCGGGAGGAGATAACGGAGATGGAGGAGTGTAGGACCCAGAGGACATTACAGAGACAGAGGGATGGAGGATCCGGAGAAGATTACAGAGAAAGAGACGTGTAGGACCCGAAGGAGATTAAGGAGCCGGAGGGATGGAGGACCCGGTGGAGAATACGGAGAGTGTGGAATATAGGACCCGGAGGAGATTACAGAGACGGAGAAGCGTAGGACCCGGAGTAAATTACAGAGACAGAGGGATGGAGGATCCGGAGGAGATTAAGGAGCCGGAGGGGTGGAGGACCCGGTGGAGAATACAGAGACTGAGGAGTGTAGGACCCGGAGGAAATTACAGAGACGGAGGGATGGAGGACCCGGAGGAGATTACAGAGACGGAGGAATGTAGGACCCGGAGGAGATTACAGAGACGGAGGAGTGTAGGACCCGGAGGAGATTACAGAGACGGACGAGTGTAGGACCCGGAGGAGATTACAGAGACAGACGGATGGAGGACCCGGAGGAGATTACAGAGACGGAGGAGTGTAGGACCCGGAGAAGGTGACAGAGACGGAGGGATGCAGGGCCCGGAGGAGATGACGGAGACGGAGGAGTGTAGAACCCGGAGGGAATTACAGAGACAGAAGGATGGAGGACCCGGAGGAGATGACAGAGACAGAGGAGTGTAGGACCCGGAGGAGATTACAGAGACGGAGGAGTGTAGGACCCGTAGGAGATTACAGAGACGGAGGAGGGTAGGATCCGGAGGGGATTACAGCGACGGAGGGATGGAGGACCCTGAGCAGATTACAGAGACGGAGGAGTGTACGACCCGTCGGAGATTACAGAGACGGAGGGGTGTAGGACCAGGAGGAGATTACAGAAACGGAGGAGTGTAGAACACAGAGGAGATTACTGAGACGGAGAGATGTAGGACCCGGAGGAGATTAAAGAGCCGGAGGGATGGAGGACCCGGTGGAGAATACAGTGACTGTGGAATGTAGGACCTGGAGAAGATTACAGAGACGTAACAGTGTAGGACCCGGAGGAGATTACAGAGATGGAGGAGTGTAGAACCCGGAGGAGGTTACAGAGACGGAAGGATGGAGGACCCGGAGAAGATAACAGAGACGGAGGAGTGTAGGACCAGGAGGAGATTACACAGACGGAGGGATGGAGGACCCGGTGGAGAATATAGACACTGAGGAGTGTAGGACCCGGAGGAGATTACAGAGACGGTGGGATGGAGGACCCGGAGGAGATAACAGAGACGGAGCAGTGCAGAACCCGGAGGAGTTTACAGAAACAGAGGAGTGTAGGACCCGTAGGAGATTACAGAGACGGAGGAGTGTTGGACCCGGAGGAAATTACAGAGACGGAGGGATGGAGGACCCGGAGGAGATTACAGAGACGGAAGGATGGAGGACCCGGAGGAGATTACAGAGAAGGAGCAGTGTAGGACCCGGAGGAGATTACAGAGACGGAGGAGTGTAGGACCCGGAGGAGGTTACAAAGACGGAAGGATGGAGGACCTGGAGGAGATAACAGAGACGGAGCAGTGTAGGATCCGGAAGAGATTACAGAGACGGAAGGGTGTACGAACAAAAGGAGATTACAGAGACGGAGGAGTATCGGACCCACAGGAGATTACAGAGACTGAGGCGTGTAGGACACAGAGGAGGTTACAGAGACGGAAGGATGGAGGACCCGGAGAAGATAACAGAGACGGAGGAGTGTAGGACCAGGAGGAGATTACACAGACGGAGGGATGGAGGACCCGGTGGAGAATATAGACACTGAGGAGTGTAGGACCCGGAGGAGATTACAGAGACGGCGGGATGGAGGACCCGGAGGAGATAACAGAGACGGAGCAGTGCAGAACCCGGAGGAGTTTACAGAAACAGAGGAGTGTAGGACCCGTAGGAGATTACAGAGACGGAGGGATGGAGGACCCGGAGGAGATAACGGAGATGGAGGAGTGTAGGACCCAGAGGACATTACAGAGACAGAGGGATGGAGGATCCGGAGAAGATTACAGAGAAAGAGACGTGTAGGACCCAGAGGAGATTAAGGAGCCGGAGGGATGGAGGACCCGGTGGAGAATATAGACACTGAGGAGTGTAGGACCCGGAGGAGATTACAGAGACGGAGGGATGGAGGACCCGGAGGAGCTGAGAAAGACGGAGGTGTGCAGGACCCGGTGGAGATTACAAAGACGGAGGAGTGTAGGACCCGGAGGAGATTACAGAGACGGACGAGTGTAGGACCCGGAGGAGATTACAGAGACAGACGGATGGAGGACCCGGAGGAGATTACAGAGACGGAGGAGTGTAGGACCCGGAGAAGGTGACAGAGACGGAGGGATGCAGGGCCCGGAGGAGATGACGGAGACGGAGGAGTGTAGAACCCGGAGGGAATTACAGAGACAGAAGGATGGAGGACCCGGAGGAGATGACAGAGACGGAGGAGTGTAGGACCCGGAGGAGATTACAGAGACGGAGGAGTGTAGGACCCGTAGGAGATTACAGAGACGGAGGAGGGTAGGATCCGGAGGGGATTACAGCGACGGAGGGATGGAGGACCCTGAGCAGATTACAGAGACGGAGGAGTGTACGACCCGTCGGAGATTACAGAGACGGAGGAGTGTAGGACCAGGAGGAGATTACAGAAACGGAGGAGTGTAGAACACAGAGGAGATTACTGAGACGGAGAAGTGTAGGACCCGGAGGAGATTAAAGAGCCGGAGGGATGGAGGACCCGGTGGAGAATACAGTGACTGTGGAGTGTAGGACCTGGAGAAGATTACAGAGACGTAACAGTGTAGGACCCGGAGGAGATTACAGAGATGGAGGAGTGTAGAACCCGGAGGAGGTTACAGAGACGGAAGGCTGGAGGACCCGGAGAAGATGACAGAGACGGAGGAGTGTAGGACCAGGAGGAGATTACACAGACGGAGGGATGGAGGACCCGGTGGAGAATATAAACACTGAGGAGTGTAGGACCCGGAGGAGATTACAGAGACGGCGGGATGGAGGACCCGGAGGAGATAACAGAGACGGAGCAGTGCAGAACCCGGAGGAGTTTACAGAAACAGAGGAGTGTAGGACCCGTAGGAGATTACAGAGACGGAGGGATGGAGGACCCGGAGGAGATAACGGAGATGGAGGAGTGTAGGACCCAGAGGACATTACAGAGACAGAGGGATGGAGGATCCGGAGAAGATTACAGAGAAAGAGACGTGTAGGACCCAGAGGAGATTAAGGAGCCGGAGGGATGGAGGACCCGGTGGAGAATACGGAGAGTGTGGAATATAGGACCCGGAGGAGATTACAGAGACGGAGAAGCGTAGGACCCGGAGTAAATTACAGAGACAGAGGGATGGAGGATCCGGAGGAGATTAAGGAGCCGGAGGGTTGGAGGACACGGTGGAGAATACAGAGACTGAGGAGTGTAGGACCCGGAGGAAATTACAGAGACGGAGGGATGGAGGACCCGGAGGAGCTGAGAAAGACGGAGGTGTGTAGGACCCGGTGGAGATTACAGAGACGGAGGAGTGTAGGACCCGGAGGAGATTACAGAGACGGACGAGTGTAGGACCCGGAGGAGATTACAGAGACAGACGGATGGAGGACCCGGAGGAGATTACAGAGACGGAGGAGTGTAGGACCCGGAGAAGGTGACAGAGACGGAGGGATGCAGGGCCCGGAGGTGATGACGGAGACGGAGGAGTGTAGAACCCGGAGGGAATTACAGAGACAGAAGGATGGAGGACCCGGAGGAGATGACAGAGACGGAGGAGTGTAGGACCCGGAGGAGATTACAGAGACGGAGGAGTGTAGGACCCGTAGGAGATTACAGAGACGGAGGAGGGTAGGATCCGGAGGGGATTACAGCGACGGAGGGATGGAGGACCCTGAGCAGATTACAGAGACGGAGGAGTGTACGACCCGTCGGAGATTACAGAGACGGAGGAGTGTAGGACCAGGAGGAGATTACAGAAACGGAGGAGTGTAGAACACAGAGGAGATTACTGAGACGGAGAAGTGTAGGACCCGGAGGAGATTAAAGAGCCGGAGGGATGGAGGACCCGGTGGAGAATACAGTGACTGTGGAGTGTAGGACCTGGAGAAGATTACAGAGACGTAACAGTGTAGGACCCGGAGCAGATTACAGAGATGGAGGAGTGTAGAACCCGGAGGAGGTTACAGAGACAGAAGGATGGAGGACCCGGAGAAGATAACAGAGACGGAGGAGTGTAGGACCAGGAGGAGATTACACAGACGGAGGGATGGAGGTCCCGGTGGAGAATATAGACACTGAGGAGTGTAGGACCCGGAGGAGATTACAGAGACGGCGGGATGGAGGACCCGGAGGAGATAACAGAGACGGAGCAGTGCAGAACCCGGAGGAGTTTACAGAAACAGAGAAGTGTAGGACCCGTAGGAGATTACAGAGACGGAGGAGTGTAGGACCCGGAGGAAATTACAGAGACGGAGGGATGGAGGACCCGGAGGAGATAACGGAGATGGAGGAGTGTAGGACCCAGAGGACATTACAGAGACAGAGGGATGGAGGATCCGGAGAAGATTACAGAGAAAGAGACGTGTAGGACCCAGAGGAGATTAAGGAGCCGGAGGGATGGAGGACCCGGTGGAGAATACGGACACTGTGGAATATAGGACCCGGAGGAGATTACAGAGACGGAGAAGCGTAGGACCCGGAGTAAATTACAGAGACAGAGGGATGGAGGATCCGGAGGAGATTAAGGAGCCGGAGGGGTGGAGGACCCGGTGGAGAATACAGAGACTGAGGAGTGTAGGACCCGGAGGAAATTACAGAGACGGAGGGATGGAGGACCCGGAGGAGATTACAGAGACGGAGGAATGTAGGACCCGGAGGAGCTGAGAAAGACGGAGGTGTGTAGGACCCGGTGGAGATTACAGAGACGGAGGAGTGTAGGACCCGGAGGAGATTACAGAGACGGACGAGTGTAGGACCCGGAGGAGATTACAGAGACAGACGGATGGAGGACCCGGAGAAGGTGACAGAGACGGAGGGATGCAGGGCCCGGAGGAGATGACGGAGACGGAGGAGTGTAGAACCCGGAGGGAATTACAGAGACAGAAGGATGGAGGACCCGGAGGAGATGAGAGAGACGGAGGAGTGTAGGACCCGGAGGAGATTACAGAGACGGAGGAGTGTAGGACCTGGAGGAGATTACAGAGACGGAGGGATGGAGGACACGGAGCAGATTACAGAGACGGAGGAGTGTAGGACCAGGAGGAGATTACACAGACGGAGAAGTGTAGGACCCGGAGGAGATTTAGGAGTCGGAGGGATGGAGGACCCGGTGGAGAATACAGAGATTGAGGAGTGTAGGACCCGGAGGAGATAACAGAGACGGAGCAGTGTAGGACCTGGAGGAGTTTACAGAAACGGAGGAGTGTAGGATCCGTAGGAGATTACAGAGACGGACGAGTGTAGGGCCCGGAGGAGATTACAGAGACGGAGGAGTGTAGGACCCGGAGGAAATTACAGAGACGGAGGAATGGAGGACCCGGAGGAGATTACAGAGACGGAGGAGTGTAGGACCCGGAGGAAATTACAAAGACGGAAGGATGGAGGACCCGGAGGAGATTACAGAGAAGGAGCAGTGTAGGACCGGAGGAGATTACAGAGAAGGAGGGATGCAAGGCCCGGAGGAGATTACAGAGAAGGAGGGATGCAAGGCCCGGAGGATATTACAGACACGGAGGGACGGAGGACCGGGAGGAGATAACGGAGATGGAGGAGTGTAGGACCCAGAGGACATTACAGAGACAGAGGGATGGAGGATCCGGAGAAGATTACAGAGAAAGAGACGTGTAGGACCCGAAGGAGATTAAGGAGCCGGAGGGATGGAGGACCCGGTGGAGAATACGGAGAGTGTGGAATATAGGACCCGGAGGAGATTACAGAGACGGAGAAGCGTAGGACCCGGAGTAAATTACAGAGACAGAGGGATGGAGGATCCGGAGGAGATTAAGGAGCCGGAGGGGTGGAGGACCCGGTGGAGAATACAGAGACTGAGGAGTGTAGGACCCGGAGGAAATTACAGAGACGGAGGGATGGAGGACCCGGAGGAGATTACAGAGACGGAGGAATGTAGGACCCGGAGGAGATTACAGAGACGGAGGAGTGTAGGACCCGGAGGAGATTACAGAGACGGACGAGTGTAGGACCCGGAGGAGATTACAGAGACAGACGGATGGAGGACCCGGAGGAGATTACAGAGACGGAGGAGTGTAGGACCCGGAGAAGGTGACAGAGACGGAGGGATGCAGGGCCCGGAGGAGATGACGGAGACGGAGGAGTGTAGAACCCGGAGGGAATTACAGAGACAGAAGGATGGAGGACCCGGAGGAGATGACAGAGACAGAGGAGTGTAGGACCCGGAGGAGATTACAGAGACGGAGGAGTGTAGGACCCGTAGGAGATTACAGAGACGGAGGAGGGTAGGATCCGGAGGGGATTACAGCGACGGAGCGATGGAGGACCCTGAGCAGATTACAGAGACGGAGGAGTGTACGACCCGTCGGAGATTACAGAGACGGAGGGGTGTAGGACCAGGAGGAGATTACAGAAACGGAGGAGTGTAGAACACAGAGGAGATTACTGAGACGGAGAGATGTAGGACCCGGAGGAGATTAAAGAGCCGGAGGGATGGAGGACCCGGTGGAGAATACAGTGACTGTGGAATGTAGGACCTGGAGAAGATTACAGAGACGTAACAGTGTAGGACCCGGAGGAGATTACAGAGATGGAGGAGTGTAGAACCCGGAGGAGGTTACAGAGACGGAAGGATGGAGGACCCGGAGAAGATAACAGAGACGGAGGAGTGTAGGACCAGGAGGAGATTACACAGACGGAGGGATGGAGGACCCGGTGGAGAATATAGACACTGAGGAGTGTAGGACCCGGAGGAGATTACAGAGACGGCGGGATGGAGGACCCGGAGGAGATAACAGAGACGGAGCAGTGCAGAACCCGGAGGAGTTTACAGAAACAGAGGAGTGTAGGACCCGTAGGAGATTACAGAGACGGAGGAGTGTTGGACCCGGAGGAAATTACAGAGACGGAGGGATGGAGGACCCGGAGGAGATTACAGAGACGGAAGGATGGAGGACCCGGAGGAGATTACAGAGAAGGAGCAGTGTAGGACCCGGAGGAGATTACAGAGACGGAGGAGTGTAGGACCCGGAGGAGGTTACAAAGACGGAAGGATGGAGGACCCGGAGGAGATAACAGAGACGGAGCAGTGTAGGATCCGGAAGAGATTACAGAGACGGAAGGGTGTACGAACAAAAGGAGATTACAGAGACGGAGGAGTATCGGACCCACAGGAGATTACAGAGACTGAGGCGTGTAGGACACAGAGGAGGTTACAGAGACGGAAGGATGGAGGACCCGGAGAAGATAACAGAGACGGAGGAGTGTAGGACCAGGAGGAGATTACACAGACGGAGGGATGGAGGACCCGGTGGAGAATATAGACACTGAGGAGTGTAGGACCCGGAGGAGATTACAGAGACGGCGGGATGGAGGACCCGGAGGAGATAACAGAGACGGAGCAGTGCAGAACCCGGAGGAGTTTACAGAAACAGAGGAGTGTAGGACCCGTAGGAGATTACAGAGACGGAGGGATGGAGGACCCGGAGGAGATAACGGAGATGGAGGAGTGTAGGACCCAGAGGACATTACAGAGACAGAGGGATGGAGGATCCGGAGAAGATTACAGAGAAAGAGACGTGTAGGACCCAGAGGAGATTAAGGAGCCGGAGGGATGGAGGACCCAGTGGAGAATACGGAGAGTGTGGAATATAGGACCCGGAGGAGATTACAGAGACGGAGAAGCGTAGGACCCGGAGTAAATTACAGAGACAGAGGGATGGAGGATCCGGAGGAGATTAAGGAGCCGGAGGGTTGGAGGACACGATGGAGAATACAGAGACTGAGGAGTGTAGGACCCGGAGGAAATTACAGAGACGGAGGGATGGAGGACCCGGAGGAGCTGAGAAAGACGGAGGTGTGTAGGACCCGGTGGAGATTACAGAGACGGAGGAGTGTAGGACCCGGAGGAGATTACAGAGACGGACGAGTGTAGGACCCGGAGGAGATTACAGAGACAGACGGATGGAGGACCCGGAGGAGATTACAGAGACGGAGGAGTGTAGGACCCGGAGAAGGTGACAGAGACGGAGGGATGCAGGGCCCGGAGGAGATGACGGAGACGGAGGAGTGTAGAACCCGGAGGGAATTACAGAGACAGAAGGATGGAGGACCCGGAGGAGATGACAGAGACGGAGGAGTGTAGGACCCGGAGGAGATTACAGAGACGGAGGAGTGTAGGACCCGTAGGAGATTACAGAGACGGAGGAGGGTAGGATCCGGAGGGGATTACAGCGACGGAGGGATGGAGGACCCTGAGCAGATTACAGAGACGGAGGAGTGTACGACCCGTCGGAGATTACAGAGACGGAGGAGTGTAGGACCAGGAGGAGATTACAGAAACGGAGGAGTGTAGAACACAGAGGAGATTACTGAGACGGAGAAGTGTAGGACCCGGAGGAGATTAAAGAGCCGGAGGGATGGAGGACCCGGTGGAGAATACAGTGACTGTGGAGTGTAGGACCTGGAGAAGATTACAGAGACGTAACAGTGTAGGACCCGGAGGAGATTACAGAGATGGAGGAGTGTAGAACCCGGAGGAGGTTACAGAGACGGAAGGATGGAGGACCCGGAGAAGATAACAGAGACGGAGGAGTGTAGGACCAGGAGGAGATTACACAGACGGAGGGATGGAGGACCCGGAGGAGATTACAGAGACAGAGAAGTGTAGGACCCGTAGGAGATTACAGAGACGGAGGAGTGTAGGACCCGGAGGAAATTACAGAGACGGAGGGATGGAGGACCCGGAGGAGATAACGGAGATGGAGGAGTGTAGGACCCAGAGGACATTACAGAGACAGAGGGATGGAGGATCCGGAGAAGATTACAGAGAAAGAGACGTGTAGGACCCGGAGGAGATTAAGGAGCCGGAGGGATGGAGGACCCGGTGGAGAATACGGAGACTGTGGAATATAGGACCCGGAGGAGATTATGGAGACGGAGGGATGGATGACCCGGAGGAGATTACAGAGACGGAGGAGTGCAGGACCAGGAGGAGATTACAGAGACTTAGGAGTGTAGGACCCGGAGGAGATTACAGAGACGGAGGAGTGTAGAACACAGAGAAGATTACGGAGACAGAGAAGTGTAGGTCCCGGAGGAGATTACACAGACGGTGGAGTGTAAGACATGGAGGAGATTACAGAGACGGAGGATTGTAGGACTCGGAGGAGATTACAGAGACGGAGGAGTGTAGGACCCGGGGGAGATTACAGAGACGGAGGAATGGAGGACCCGGAGGAGATTACAGAGACAGCTGAGTGTAGGACCTGGAGGAGATTACAGACACGAAGGGATGGAGGACCCGGAGCAGATTACAGAGACGGAGGAGTGAAGGACCCGGAGGAGATTAAAGAGCCGGAGGGATGGAGGACCCGGTGGAGAATACAGAGACGGAGGGATGGAGGACCCAGAGGAGATGACGGAGACGGATCAGTGTAGGACCCGGAGGAGATGACTGAGACGGAGGAGTGTAGGACCAGGAGGAGATTACAGAGACGGAGGAGTGTAGGACCAGGAGGAGATTACAGAGACGGAGGAGTGTAGAACCCGGAGGAGATTAAGGAGCCGGAGGAGTGTAGGACCCAGAGGAGATTAAGGAGCTGGAGGGGTGGAGGACCCGCAGGAGATTAAGGAGCCGGAGGGGTGGAGGACCCGGTGGAGAATACAGAGACTGAGGAGTGTAGGACCCGGAGGAAATTACAGAGACGGAGGGATGGAGGACCCGGAGGAGATTACAGAGACGGAGGAGTGTAGGACCCGGAGAAGATGACAGAGACGGAGGGATGCAGGGCCCGGAGGAGATGACGGAGACGGAGGAGTGTAGAACCCGGAGGGAATTACAGAGACGGCGGGATGGAGGACCCGGAGGAGATAACAGAGACGGAGCAGTGCAGAACCCGGAGGAGTTTACAGAAACAGAGGAGTGTAGGACCCGTAGGAGATTACAGAGACGGAGGAGTGTTGCACCCGGAGGAAATTACAGAGACGGAGGGATGGAGGACCCGGAGGAGATTACAGAGACGGAAGGATGGAGGACCCGGAGGAGATTACAGAGAAGGAGCAGTGTAGGATCCGGAAGAGATAACAGAGACGGAGCAGTGTAGGACCCGGAGGAGATTACAGAGACGGAAGGGTGTACGAACAAAAGGAGATTACAGAGACGGAGGAGTATCGGACCCACAGGAGATTACAGAGACTGAGGCGTGTAGGACACAGAGGAGATTACAGAGACGGAGGGATGGAGGACCCGTAGGAGATTACAGAAACGGACGAGTGTAGGACCCGTAGGAGATTACAGAAACGGACGAGTGTAGGGCCCGGAGGAGATTACAGAGACGGAGGAGTGTAGGACCCGGAGGAAATTACAGAGACGGAGGGATGGAGGACCCGGAGGAGATTACAGAGACGGAAGGATGGAGGACCCGGAGGAGATTACAGAGACGGAGCAGTGTAGGACCCGGAGGAGATTACAGAGACAGAGGGATGGAGGATCCGGAGAAGATTACAGAGAAAGAGACGTGTAGGACCCGGAGGAGATTAAGGAGCCGGAGGGATGGAGGACCCGGTGGAGAATACGGAGACTGTGGAATATAGGACCCGGAGGAGATTATGGAGACGGAGGGATGGATGACCCGGAGGAGATTACAGAGACGGAGGAGTGCAGGACCAGGAGGAGATTACAGAGACGGAGGAGTGTAGGACCCGGAGGAGATTACAGAGACGGAGGAGTGTAGAACACAGAGAAGATTACGGAGACAGAGAAGTGTAGGTCCCGGAGGAGATTACACAGACGGTGGAGTGTAAGACATGGAGGAGATTACAGAGACGGAGGATTGTAGGACTCGGAGGAGATTACAGAGACGGAGGAGTGTAGGACCCGGGGGAGATTACAGAGACGGAGGAATGGAGGACCCGGAGGAGATTACAGAGACAGCTGAGTGTAGGACCTGGAGGAGATTACAGACACGAAGGGATGGAGGACCCGGAGCAGATTACAGAGACGGAGGAGTGAAGGACCCGGAGGAGATTAAAGAGACGGAGGAGTGTAGGACCAGGAGGAGATTACAGAAACGGAGGAGTGTAGAACACAGAGGAGATCACTGAGACGGAGAAGTGTAGGACCCGGAGGAGATTAAAGAGCCGGAGGGATGGACGACCCGGTGGAGAATACAGTGACTGTGGAGTGTAGGACCTGGAGAAGATTACAGAGACGTAACAGTGTAGGACCCGGAGGAGATTACAGAGATGGAGGAGTGTAGAACCCGGAGGAGGTTACAGAGACGGAAGGATGGAGGACCCGGAGGAGATAACAGAGACGGAGGAGTGTAGGACCAGAAGGAGATTACACAGACGGAGGGATGGAGGACCCGGTGGAGAATATAGAGACTGAGGAGTGTAGGACCCGGAGGAGATTACAGAGACGGCGGGATGGAGGACCCGGAGGAGATAACAGAGATGGAGCAGTGCAGAACCCCGAGGAGTTTACAGAAACAGAGGAGTGTAGGACCCGTAGGAGATTACAGAGACGGAGGAGTGTAGGACCCGGAGGAAATTACAGAGACGGAGGGATGGAGGACCCGGAGGAGATTACCGAGACGGAAGGATGGAGGACCCGGAGAAGATTACAGAGGTGGAGGAGTGTAGGACCTGGAGGAGATTACAGAGACGGAGGGATGGAGGACCCGGAGCAGATTACAGAGACGGAGGAGTGTAGGACCAGGAGGAGATTACACAGACGGAGGAGTGTATGACCCGGAGGAAATTACAAAGACGGAAGGATGGAGGACCCGGAGGAGATTACAGAGAAGGAGCAGTGTAGGACCCGGAGGAGATTACAGAGACAGAGGAGTGTAGGACCCGGAGGAGATCACAGAGAAGGAGGGATGCAAGGCCGGGAGGATATTACAGACACGGAGGGACGGAGGACCGGGAGGAGATAACGGAGATGGAGGGATGGAGGACCCGGTGGAGAATACGGAGACTGTGGAATATAGGACCCGGAGGAGATTACAGAGACGGAGAAGCGTAGGACCCGGAGTAAATTACAGAGACAGAGGGATGGAGGATCCGGAGGAGATTAAGGAGCCGGAGGGGTGGAGGACCCGGTGGAGAATACAGAGACTGAGGAGTGTAGGACCCGGAGGAAATTACAGAGACGGAGGGATGGAGGACCCGGAGGAGATTACAGAGACGGAGGAATGTAGGACCCGGAGGAGCTGAGAAAGACGGAGGTGTGTAGGACCCGGTGGAGATTACAGAGACGGAGGAGTGTAGGACCCGGAGGAGATTACAGAGACGGACGAGTGTAGGACCCGGAGGAGATTACAGAGACAGACGGATGGAGGACCCGGAGGAGATTACAGAGACGGAGGAGTGTAGGACCCGGAGAAGGTGACAGAGACGGAGGGATGCAGGGCCCGGAGGAGATGACGGAGACGGAGGAGTGTAGAACCCGGAGGGAATCACAGAGACAGAAGGATGGAGGACCCGGAGGAGATGACAGAGACGGAGGAGTGTAGGACCCGGAGGAGATTACAGAGACGGAGGAGTGTAGGACCCGTAGGAGATTACAGAGACGGAGGAGGGTAGGATCCGGAGGGGATTACAGCGACGGAGGGATGGAGGACCCTGAGCAGATTACAGAGACGGAGGAGTGTACGACCCGTCGGAGATTACAGAGACGGAGGAGTGTAGGACCAGGAGGAGATTACAGAAACGGAGGAGTGTAGAACACAGAGGAGATTACTGAGACGGAGAAGTGTAGGACCCGGAGGAGATTAAAGAGCCGGAGGGATGGAGGACCCGGTGGAGAATACAGTGACTGTGGAGTGTAGGACCTGGAGAAGATTACAGAGACGTAACAGTGTAGGACCCGGAGGAGATTACAGAGATGGAGGAGTGTAGAACCCGGAGGAGGTTACAGAGACGGAAGGATGGAGGACCCGGAGAAGATAACAGAGACGGAGGAGTGTAGGACCAGGAGGAGATTACACAGACGGAGGGATGGAGGACCCGGTGGAGAATATAGACACTGAGGAGTGTAGGACCCGGAGGAGATTACAGAGACGGCGGGATGGAGGACCCGGAGGAGATAACAGAGACGGAGCAGTGCAGAACCCGGAGGAGTTTACAGAAACAGAGGAGTGTAGGACCCGTAGGAGATTACAGAGACGGAGGAGTGTTGGACCCGGAGGAAATTACAGAGACGGAGGGATGGAGGACCCGGAGGAGATTACAGAGACGGAGGAGTGTAGGACCCGGGGGAGATTACAGAGACGGAGGAATGGAGGACCCGGAGGAGATTACAGAGACAGCTGAGTGTAGGACCTGGAGGAGATTACAGACACGAAGGGATGGAGGACCCGGAGCAGATTACAGAGACGGAGGAGTGAAGGACCCGGAGGAGATTAAAGAGCCGGAGGGATGGAGGACCCGGAGGAGATTACGGAGACGGATGAGTGTAGTATCCGGAGGAGATGACAGAGACGGAGGAGTGTAGGACCCGGAGGAGATTACAGAGACGGAGGAGTGTAGAACACAGAGAAGATTACGGAGACAGAGCAGTGTTGGACCCGGAGGAGATTACACAGACGGAGGATTGCAGGACCCGGAGGAGATTACACAGACAGAGGAGTGTAGGACCCGGAGGAGATTACAGAGGCGGAGGGATGGAGGACCCGGAGGAGATTAAGGAGCCGGAGGAGTGTAGGACCCGGAGGAGATTAAGGAGCCGGAGGGGTGGAGGACCCGCAGGAGATTAAGGAGCCGGAGGGGTGGAGGACCCGGTGGAGAATACAGAGACTGAGGAGTGTAGGACCCGGAGGAAATTACAGAGACGGAGGGATGGAGGACCCGGAGGAGATTACAGAGACGGAGGAGTGTAGGACCCGGAGAAGATGACAGAGATGGAGGGATGCAGGGCCCGGAGGAGATGACGGAGACGGAGGAGTGTAGAACCCGGAGGGAATTACAGAGACAGAGGGATGGAGGACCCGGAGGAGATGACAGAGACGGAGGAGTGTAGGACCCGGAGGAGATTACAGAGACGGAGGAGTGTAGGACCCGTAGGAGATTACAGAGACGGAGGAGGGTAGGATCCGGAGGGGATTACAGCGACGGAGGGATGGAGGACCCTGAGCAGATTACAGAGACGGAGGAGTGTACGACCCGTCGGAGATTACAGAGACGGAGGAGTGTAGGACCAGGAGGAGATTACAGAAACGGAGGAGTGTAGAACACAGAGGAGATCACTGAGACGGAGAAGTGTAGGACCCGGAGGAGATTAAAGAGCCGGAGGGATGGACGACCCGGTGGAGAATACAGTGACTGTGGAGTGTAGGACCTGGAGAAGATTACAGAGACGTAACAGTGTAGGACCCGGAGGAGATTACAGAGATGGAGGAGTGTAGAACCCGGAGGAGGTTACAGAGACGGAAGAATGGAGGACCCGGAGGAGATAACAGAGACGGAGGAGTGTAGGACCAGAAGGAGATTACACAGACGGAGGGATGGAGGACCCGGTGGAGAATATAGAGACTGAGGAGTGTAGGACCCGGAGGAGATTACAGAGACGGCGGGATGGAGGACCCGGAGGAGATAACAGAGATGGAGCAGTGCAGAACCCGGAGGAGTTTACAGAAACAGAGGAGTGTAGGACCCGTAGGAGATTACAGAGACGGAGGAGTGTAGGACCCGGAGGAAATTACAGAGACGGAGGGATGGAGGACCCGGAGGAGATTACAGAGACGGAAGGATGGAGGACCCGGAGAAGATTACAGAGATGGAGGAGTGTAGGACCTGGAGGAGATTACAGAGACGGAGGGATGGAGGACCCGGAGCAGATTACAGAGACGGAGGAGTGTAGGACCAGGAGGAGATTACACAGACGGAGAAGTGTAGGACCCGGAGGAGATTTAGGAGTCGGAGGGATGGAGGACCCGGTGGAGAATACAGAGTTTGAGGAGTGTAGGACCCGGAGGAGATAACAGAGACGGAGCAGTGTAGGACCTGGAGGAGTTTACAGAAACGGAGGAGTGTAGGATCCGTAGGAGATTAAAGAGACGGACGAGTGTAGGGCCCGGAGGAGATTACAGAGACGGAGCAGTGTAGGACCGGAGGAGATTACAGAGAAGGAGGGATGCAAGGCCCGGAGGAGATTACAGAGACGGAGGAGTGTAGGACCCGGAGGAAATTACAAAGACGGAAGGATGGAGGACCCGGAGGAGATTACAGAGACAGAGGAGTGTAGGACCCGGAGGAGATTACAGAGAAGGAGGGATGCAAGCCGGGAGGATATTACTGACACGGAGGGACGGAGGACCGGGAGGAGATAATGGAGATGGAGGAGTGTAGGACCCAGAGGACATTACAGAGACAGAGGGATGGAGGATCCGGAGAAGATTACAGAGAAAGAGACGTGTAGGACCCGGAGGAGATTAAGGAGCCGGAGGGATGGAGGACCCGGTGGAGAATACAGAGACTGTGGAATATAGGACCCGGAGGAGATTACAGAGACGGAGGGATGGAGGACCCGGAGGAGATTACAGAGACGGAGGAATGTAGGACCCGGAGGAGCTGAGAAAGACGGAGGTGTGTAGGACCCGGTGGAGATTACAGAGACGGAGGAGTGTAGGACCCGGAGGAGATTACAGAGACGGACGAGTGTAGGACCCGGAGGAGATTACAGAGACAGACGGATGGAGGACCCGGAGGAGATTACAGAGACGGAGGAGTGTAGGACCCGGAGAAGGTGACAGAGACAGACGGATGGAGGACCCGGAGGAGATGACAGAGACGGAGGAGTGTAGGACCCGGAGGAGATTACAGAGACGGAGGAGTGTAGGACCCGTAGGAGATTACAGAGACGGAGGAGGGTAGGATCCGGAGGGGATTACAGCGACGGAGGGATGGAGGACCCTGAGCAGATTACAGAGACGGAGGAGTGTACGACCCGTCGGAGATTACAGAGACGGAGGAGTGTAGGACCAGGAGGAGATTACAGAAACGGAGGAGTGTAGAACACAGAGGAGATTACTGAGACGGAGAAGTGTAGGACCCGGAGGAGATTAAAGAGCCGGAGGGATGGAGGACCCGGTGGAGAATACAGTGACTGTGGAGTGTAGGACCTGGAGAAGATTACAGAGACGTAACAGTGTAGGACCCGGAGGAGATTACAGAGATGGAGGAGTGTAGAACCCGGAGGAGGTTACAGAGACGGAAGGATGGAGGACCCGGAGAAGATAACAGAGACGGAGGAGTGTAGGACCAGGAGGAGATTACACAGACGGAGGGATGGAGGACCCGGTGGAGAATATAGACACTGAGGAGTGTAGGACCCGGAGGAGATTACAGAGACGGCGGGATGGAGGACCCGGAGGAGATAACAGAGACGGAGCAGTGCAGAACCCGGAGGAGTTTACAGAAACAGAGGAGTGTAGGACCCGTAGGAGATTACAGAGACGGAGGAGTGTAGGACCCGGAGGAAATTACAGAGACGGAGGGATGGAGGACCCGGAGGAGATAACGGAGATGGAGGAGTGTAGGACCCAGAGGACATTACAGAGACAGAGGGATGGAGGATCCGGAGAAGATTACAGAGAAAGAGACGTGTAGGACCCAGAGGAGATTAAGGAGCCGGAGGGATGGAGGACCCGGTGGAGAATACGGACACTGTGGAATATAGGACCCGGAGGAGATTACAGAGACGGAGAAGCGTAGGACCCGAAGTAAATTACAGAGACAGAGGGATGGAGGATCCGGAGGAGATTAAGGAGCCGGAGGGGTGGAGGACCCGGTGGAGAATACAGAGACTGAGGAGTGTAGGACCCGGAGGAAATTACAGAGACGGAGGGATGGAGGACCCGGAGGAGATTACAGAGACGGAGGAATGTAGGACCCGGAGGAGCTGAGAAAGACGGAGGTGTGTAGGACCCGGTGGAGATTACAGAGACGGAGGAGTGTAGGACCCGGAGGAGATTACAGAGACGGACGAGTGTCGGACCCGGAGGAGATTACAGAGACAGACGGATGGAGGACCCGGAGGAGATTACAGAGACGGAGGAGTGTAGGACCCGGAGAAGGTGACAGAGACGGAGGGATGCAGGGCCCGGAGGAGATGACGGAGACGGAGGAGTGTAGAACCCGGAGGGAATTACAGAGACAGAAGGATGGAGGACCCGGAGGAGATGACAGAGACGGAGGAGTGTAGGACCCGGAGGAGATTACAGAGACGGAGGAGTGTAGGACCCGTAGGAGATTACAGAGACGGAGGAGGGTAGGATCCGGAGGGGATTACAGCGACGGAGGGATGGAGGACCCTGAGCAGATTACAGAGACGGAGGAGTGTACGACCCGTCGGAGATTACAGAGACGGAGGAGTGTAGGACCAGGAGGAGATTACAGAAACGGAGGAGTGTAGAACACAGAGGAGATTACTGAGACGGAGAAGTGTAGGACCCGGAGGAGATTAAAGAGCCGGAGGGATGGAGGACCCGGTGGAGAATACAGTGACTGTGGAGTGTAGGACCTGGAGAAGATTACAGAGACGTAACAGTGTAGGAACCGGAGGAGATTACAGAGATGGAGGAGTGTAGAACCCGGAGGAGGTTACAGAGACGGAAGGATGGAGGACCCGGAGAAGATAACAGAGACGGAGGAGTGTAGGACCAGGAGGAGATTACACAGACGGAGGGATGGAGGACCCGGTGGAGAATATAGACACTGAGGAGTGTAGGACCCGGAGGAGATTACAGAGACGGCGGGATGGAGGACCCGGAGGAGATAACAGAGACGGAGCAGTGCAGAACCCGGAGGAGTTTACAGAAACAGAGGAGTGTAGGACCCGTAGGAGATTACAGAGACGGAGGAGTGTAGGACCCGGAGGAAATTACAGAGACGGAGGGATGGAGGACCCGGAGGAGATAACGGAGATGGAGGAGTGTAGGACCCAGAGGACATTACAGAGACAGAGGGATGGAGGATCCGGAGAAGATTACAGAGAAAGAGACGTGTAGGACCCAGAGGAGATTAAGGAGCCGGAGGGATGGAGGACCCGGTGGAGAATACGGACACTGTGGAATATAGGACCCGGAGGAGATTACAGAGACGGAGAAGCGTAGGACCCGGAGTAAATTACAGAGATAGAGGGATGGAGGATCCGGAGGAGATTAAGGAGCCGGAGGGGTGGAGGACCCGGTGGAGAATACAGAGACTGAGGAGTGTAGGACCCGGAGGAAATTACAGAGACGGAGGGATGGAGGACCCGGAGGAGATTACAGAGACGGAGGAATGTAGGACCCGGAGGAGCTGAGAAAGACGGAGGTGTGTAGGACCCGGTGGAGATTACAGAGACGGAGGAGTGTAGGACCCGGAGGAGATTACAGAGACGGACGAGTGTAGGACCCGGAGGAGATTACAGAGACAGACGGATGGAGGACCCGGAGGAGATTACAGAGACGGAGGAGTGTACGAACAAAAGGAGATTACAGAGACGGAGGAGTATCGGACCCACAGGAGATTACAGAGACTGAGGCGTGTAGGACACAGAGGAGATTACAGAGACGGAGGGATGGAGGACCCGTAGGAGATTACAGAAACGGACGAGTGTAGGGCCCGGAGGAGATTACAGAGACGGAGGAGTGTAGGACCCGGAGGAAATTACAGAGACGGAGGGATGGAGGACCCGGAGGAGATTACAGAGACGGAAGGATGGAGGACCCGGAGGAGATTACAGAGACGGAGCAGTGTAGGACCCGGAGGAGATTACAGAGACAGAGGGATGGAGGATCCGGAGAAGATTACAGAGAAAGAGACGTGTAGGACCCGGAGGAGATTAAGGAGCCGGAGGGATGGAGGACCCGGTGGAGAATACGGAGACTGTGGAATATAGGACCCGGAGGAGATTATGGAGACGGAGGGATGGATGACCCGGAGGAGATTACAGAGACGGAGGAGTGCAGGACCAGGAGGAGATTACAGAGACGGAGGAGTGTAGGACCCGGAGGAGATTACAGAGACGGAGGAGTGTAGAACACAGAGAAGATTACGGAGACAGAGAAGTGTAGGTCCCGGAGGAGATTACACAGACGGTGGAGTGTAAGACATGGAGGAGATTACAGAGACGGAGGATTGTAGGACTCG